>NC_091669.1:19532962-19840925 GCF_042453785.1 Malus domestica
ACCCAATATTTCTAAACTTATCTTTGAGTTTGCTTGCTTAAATTCGTTTTATATGCTCGTTTGTTTTGGTTAGGAGTTTTACATTTTAGAAAAGAGTTGATTTTTAGCTTTAAGCTACCTCTTGTGTTCTTACTTGAAAACCCTAGCCACAAAATCACACTAATGCACTAAAACCCACATCATTGCATAGGGTGACATTGTTTTTGTGATTTTGATTTCTATTTTAGGTCAAGTTTTTTTCCAAGTTTCATATCTGTGAACTGACCTGTTTTGGATTCTCATTAGTTTCATCTTTCAAGTGTTTGATTGGTGAAACTGACTAGACATCAAATCCCATATCATTGTCATATCATCATATGTATAGTTTGTGTGTTGGTCTCAGTGCCACAAGGTGAAGAGTTCAGGATGAGCTGCCATCTTGTGAAGACTGGAGACGACACTATTTCAGTGCCATAATGTGAAGAGCTCAAAAGGAGCTGCCACTTCGTGAAAACCGAAGGAATCCATCTCGTGTAAGGCAATTTTACACAAAGGTAAAGCTACTCCGTAGATAAGGATCTAGGAATTGAGCTTGTGTGGTCTTTATATGAACCTTGATTATACTAGCGGATTGGACTCAGTGGAGAGTCCCTGGTTTTTTAACCCAGAGGTGGATTTTTCCAGCCAAAAAACTTCCTTGTGTTCAATATTATACATAGCATTCTTTATGACCAAATAACCATTGCTAGAGATAAACATTGTAGAGTTTGCTAATATTGACACGTTGTTAACCAAGTACACATAACTCAAGAATCAAGGCTAAAACATAACTGGAGATCACACTGTCTTGTTTTAGTTTTATTAGTTTGCTAGGTTTATATTCTTGTGGCCACCTAACAATCTATACTCAGTTGACTAGTACATTTGACTAGTCAGTACAATTGATTTCAAAGTTTACACTACATGTTATGAGCAATGAACTGAATTGTTGTTGACTAGGATAACTTGTAGTGAACTAAGTTTCATTCGTAGATTTGTGTTTGTTTAATAGATACAAATTTGTACTTAGTTGACTGGTGAGATTGACTAGTCAATCCAGCATGCTTTAATTCCTAATTGCTTTGTCATTGCTGTTTGCATAATGAACTGATATGTAAATGTGTTCAAGCATATGGATTAGTGTCGTGAAACTAATATGGGCATACTCTAATTAGTTGAACATATTAGCCAGTTGGGTTTTACTCCTGCAACTGCACTTTTTATCACTGACTAACTTGTAACTAGTTGACTAGTCTACTGTGCAAAGTTAAATTTTTATTTGTAGGAGATTCTGCCTAATACCCGATTTCACCTTCCATGGACTAGGTTTTTTTTTAAGATAAAAGAGAAGGAAGCATATAGGTTTTTTTGAAAATAAAAGATAAGGAAGCATATCAATGAAAGCGATGATAGAAAGGGATTAAGATAAAGAATTAATGTGGAAAATTGCACAACAAACAATAAAGGAAGGATAAAACATAATGTACCTGACTTGAAAAGTAATTGCATCCAATTTAATGTGTTTTAGTGCTTTGATGACCCATAATATGATGCTTGTATCTCGAGCAAAATTGATTTGTCAAACGATTTTCATTTTTGTTCTACCTAAGTAAATAATATGAGAAAGAAGATAGGTGATTTAGGTCCACTTTAAGATAAAGGGAGAAGGTTGGGTGTAACGACCGGACCCCAATTATTACGATTTTTATAATTTTAAAAAAGTGAATTTACAAAAATGCCATTCGAGGCAAAGTGCTAACTTTTGTTGACTGCTGTGACGTGTCATGTAAGATTCATTTTCTTGGTGTATCCTCGTAGTACTCGTCGCAATTTGGAGTTTTAACGAATGAGATATTAACGTTTAAAGTCGGTGACATTGTAGTAAATTAATAATTTCAAGAAAATTCTAGATTTTTGGAGAAAATTCTGGAATGCCACGTGTGTGGCCCATATTAAAAGAAAGAAGTAATGGGCGATATAGATGGTGTATAAAGGAGAGAAAGGAGGGAGGAACCAACTGGTGAGAAGAGGAGAGAGAAAAGGGTGACCAATGAGTGAGGAGAGAAAGGAGGAGAAGAGAGAAAGAAGGGAGGCACTGGATTAGGATCCCTCGCTTATAAACCCGTGCGACCCGACCCGTCGGGTAGTTTTCCAACGCATTTTTTCGTCGGTTTTCTGGCCCAAATGAAACCTCTCATCTCCCCTACATGAATCCCCCACCTCTTATCTTCCATTTCCACCCAAAATTAGAAGAAATTTGGGTGTGAATTTGTGAAAAACCGATGGTGGGGCTGCGGGCTCATGGCGGCCATTCCTCAAACTATGAAGCTAAATCCTTCAATTACGACCACCAAAACACTTCTCTAGAGTCTAGGAACAAAGCCCAAACAAGTTTGGGGGCATCAGAGCTGCTATGAGGATGAATCAAGATGCACCCATTATAAGGTTCCAACGTGTTTAAACGAAATAGAGGCTTTTCCAGGCCAAATTGGCCTTAGTCACAGGTATGAAAGTTACTCCACTTATTGAGATCTTCATTCCTGTAAAATTTGAGAATTTTTAGAAATAGTAGAATTTTCTTGCGAGCTGGGGCTGCCGACCGCCACCTATGGCGGCGCTTGGGCCGAGACGTCCCTTGACCTTCCTAGACTAAATTTGAATACCCTAATTCCATTGGTGAAGTCCGATTGACGAATTTATGTCGTTTGAACGTAGTTCCTTAAGGTCCACCGCTCGATTATTATAGCAATCAACGATCCGAACGTTGGATCGTCACCAAATTTTGATACATTGTAGTACGTAATATTTGAGGATATTAGAAATTTACGGATCATGAATCTGACGTATGGATCTTCCTAAATAAGAGATGAAAGTTACATGTTCTATTGATAAGAATTCTAAGACATGTTTTGATAATTGTTCTAGGCACCGATCATTTGTGACGCCTTGATGTTTATGCTAGTGAGTTGTAGCGCAGACTTCAGGTGAGTGGGCTTTTGGTTTTCTATATATCCGTATATATGTTTTCCATTTTCCCAGAAATTGTTTTAAATGGATTTACTTTTTAAATGTCATGTCAATTGCATTACATTTTAGTATATGTATTACTATAGCTATTCATATTATTGCATGATGCTATAGACGCCCAGGTAAGCTTCAAGTGAGTATATATTGATGGTAGTCATTGCAGTGTGTATGGTATTGTTTAAAGGCAATTAGTGCTCATTATCTTGCATCCCGGTGTTAGTGCTCCGTCCTGGGCCAGGGCTAGCCTTCACATGATTGTTCACCTCCTGCACCGTACGCTCACTTTGGATCCAAGGCAGGTGTCAACATGTCGTACAGACCACATTAGGTGGTTCCGACTCGTAGGTGACTTGTGATTTATCGCACAACCTTTATGTGATCGTAGCACTTGAGCGTATCTATTTACACCCAGTCTGTCGTACAGACCACATTAGGTGGTTCCGACTCGTGTGCAGGAATTGTTTAATGAGCTATAGGTTCAGTCGTACATGTCATGTTAGGTGACTCCGGCTAGCACATCATTTTACATTGATTTATTTCACTTGGCTTACATATTTCATTGTTGAAATGCTATGACATGGCATACTTGGTTTTTACTGCCTTTGTGCATTGTTTTTACGTATATACGTAGTATTATTTTTTGGGAAATTATACGGGTTTTATGGTGAGGGGTTATTATTTTTGGAAAAAGGAAATGGTTTTCAAAAAGCTTTGTTTTTGCCCACTCAGGTTTTCTGTTTTACACCTCTCCAGGTTTTAAATGCTGACAATTCGTATCGACGAGGATTCGTGGCGAATCTCAGTATATGTGGCTACCTCTGAAGGTGTGATCCTTACTCACACTACTGTACTTTACTTATGCTCTGACGTCGTGTGTGAATGGGTTCACTCCCGCTCACAGCGCACTCTGATCTTTAGACACTTTTAGATTTAAATTTATTCACATTTTCCACATCATTATACTTTATGGCTTCGTTACCTTTCAGGTGTCAGCTAGCACAACTCAATTCGGAGTCCTAGTGGACATTTTGGGTCGGGGTGTGTCATTGGGTATGGTCAAAACAAAAAGGAAAAACATTATCATTTATTGAACTTTGAATAATATGGTCTTCTGAAGAAATCTGCATGGATAAGAATAATATGGTCTTTTGAAGAAATCTGTATGGATAAAACAGACTTAATTTGCATAGAAAGTCAAAAGTGATTAAAACTCTCCTTAAAAAATAGATTGATAAGAAATTCAAATTAAAAAATTATTTTTAAGAAATCGGAGAGGAAGATGAACGAAACTACTCAACAATGAATTTGAATGATGCTAAAACTCTAAAATGTGGAAAATATATGGAGAACGTGCAAAAGCTATTGGAGGGTAAAATAGTAGGAACAATGCAAAAAAACCAACCTAATCAGAAAAAGTGCTGACCTGGAGTCCTAATCATTCGAGCTAAGCCAAAAGTAACTAAAAAGTGGACTAATCTTGAATTAGACCTATTTCAAGTTTCTCCTTTTTTAATTTACTTTGTACCAAACAATGTACCATGAAATTGATTTCGCTAAACTTATGGATACAAAATTAGATATAGGATAATGTATCCAAAACTATTTTGGTGTTATGGACAACTTTATAAAAAAAGGAAAGCAAGAGTGCAGCAAGAGAGAGAGAGTGAAGAGAATAAGACGTAGGGAAATTGTAGGATGTCAGTTCTCCTATGCCAGTGCCTTTACCTATAGTAAACCATGGGGAGAGAAATTTGCTCTCTAAGTAATACAAAGTCTAATAAAAAAGAATCACTAGAATAAAGAGTAATCTTAAACCTAATCTACATATGATTTACACAAGCACAAATGTAATAAATATTAATTACAACACTCCCCCTTGAGTATGAAAATACTCAAACAGGTATCACATAAGATCTTGCAAAGATAACTGATGAAGTTGTCTTATCGACACTAATAGAGTAACATATTAGTCTTAAATAAGGAACTTGCATATTGAAATAGTCTCACAAAACATGGCTATGGTAAAACCTAAGATGAGACAAATACCCATAGTCCAAGGAAGTTAATGCAGTGCAAAGTCAATATTAAACGTCTACTAAGATGTATACGAGGGTTTGACCATCCAAAGATAAGTGCCTCGTTAAACCTAGTTAGGTAGCCAAAAACCAAAGTAAAGATGCTTCCAATCGTAGGGAAAAAAGTACATTAAGGTCAAGTGAGTATACTTTAGGATATTCTCCCTAAGTTTGACATAACTTCAAAGAGAACTAACAATGTTGCAAATCAGAATGTTTACACATATCAATTTTTTGAACAAACTTCTGGAAAGTAGACTTTGGCATTGACTTGGTGAAGGGGTTGGCTAAGTTGTATTGGGAATAAGTTTACTTGACTTCAATCTTTCAATGTTCTTGTTGCTGATGGGAGAAGAAGAATTTCGGCTCAATATGCTTGGTGTCGTCTTATTTGATGTATCATTTCTTGATCTGTTCGATATGCGACATTATCTTCATATCATTGTAGGGACGTCAACGAGGGAAGAAAGCCCACAATTGCTTTGAATATGCTCAATAACAGCTCTCAACCAGAAGCATTCACACGTGACTTTGTGCAATGTGAGAATATTAGCATGATCTGAATAAGTCGCAATTAAGGTATGTTTGGTTGGTCTTTTTTTACGGTAAAGACGTAACTTATTTGAGAATGTCCATTGTGCGAGTCAGATAAGTAACCTGCATCAACATAACCAACAAGACAAGCATCATTCGAAAGACCAAGATGGTGTGATATATTCTAAGATGCATAAGGATAGAATAAACCCAAATCCGAGGTGCCCTTAAAGTAACAAAAGATGTCTTTAACACCAATTTAGTGCCTGCATTTAGGCAAGTTGCTATATCTTGCTAAAGGATCAACATCGAAGGACATATTTGGTCTAATACATTGAGCTAAGTACAATAAAGCGCCAATTGCACTAAGGTATAGAACTTCAAGCTTTAAAACCTCTTCTTCATCATCTTTAGGATGGAAATTATCTCATTTGCATCTAGCGTTTAGAGGACCACATGAGTACTCGAAGGCTTCACTTTATCATCATTAAAGTATCATAACACCTTCTGAGTGTAGTTTGATTGATGTACTAAGATACCATCTGAACAATGCTCGATCTCTATACTAAAACAATATTGAGTTTTCCCAAGATCTTTCATCTAAATTCTGACTTTAGGTGCGCAATAGTTTTATCAAGCTCTTCAGAAGTCCCAATGAAATTTATGTCATCAACATAAACTACCACAATCATAAATCTGGAATATAACTTCTAAGTAAACACGCACAGACATAATTCATTATTTACATATTCTTGACTAATAAAATACTCTTTCATATGGTTATACCACATTTGCCCGGATTGCTTCATTTTGTAGAGTGAACGCCTCAATCTAATTAAGAGGGTGATCTGTGGTCTAAAATTATTTGATACATTAAATGCATGTCTTCAAGAACTTTCATATAGATTTATGTATCAGATAATCAAGGTAGTGAGCCCTTTGCTTAATAATTTGATTTAAGAGTTTCGAGAATACCACATTTTGTGTCGACAAAATGCACATGTGTGACCAACGTGTATAAGGATTAACGAATATGATAAAGTATCTAAATGGTCCCCATAATGGTTGAATGGATCCACAAATGTCTCCCTTAATCCTTTGAAGAAAGGTTAAACAATCCATTTGGATCTTGTCTGCAAATGGGCGCGTAATAAGCTTATCCAACAAACAGGCTTGGCATGTAAAGTTACGTTCAATGTCGCCTAAACTTCAGGTTAGGGATGCTTATGTGAAGCTTTGAGGATACGACGCATCATAATACATCCAGAGTGTCCCAAACGATCATGGCAACCAAAGTTTTCCATGCAAGCCCCGATGCAGAGCCAACCACATGGTGGCTTTCAATGGAGTCGATGGTTACGTACAAGCCATTCAGAAGACGCTCCATCTTTTCTAGAATATGCTTCTGGCCATATTCATAGAAAGCTATGCAAAGGAATTCAACTTCATTTTTTAAGAGGATTCAACGTGATAATTATTATCCTGAATGTCTTTAAAGCTCAACATCATTCTTTCAGATTGGGGTGCGTAAAGAGCCTCACAAATAATTCATAAATTAATATCTAAAAGTTTAAAACAAACACCACACAAATAATCCAAATAAATAAAATTGTTCTACCAATAAAATAAAAGGGGTCCGTCCATATAGGGAAATTCGTCCAACATGGTAAATTCTACCAACATATAGGCCCATATCTAAGAATCTAATCTTCCATTGGAGCATATGCCTTCTAAAGTCAGAAAATCCATCTTAGTATATTCGGGATTCTCTACTTGGGCAGAATTGATCTCAAGCTTTTCACGACGTGAATGATACCCAACTACAACTCTAGTGGAATCTTGGCAAACACGGGTCCAATGGTTCTTTGAACCACATCGATAACACATATCCGCTTCCATAGTGGTAGGTGCTTAGTCTTTATTCTTGAAGTTTGAGGTTTTAGGAGAGAGATTGTCGCGCTTCGGGGCTGTGTTTCCTTTCTTGGATGGGCCATAACTCTGTTAACCTTGGGCCTTCAACTTAAGGTTGGAACCCTGGTCGTGCCTGCCACGCGGTTTGGGCCTTAATTTGTGTTAGCATGTGCTTTAGGCACAACAGACAAGCCCCTGCACCTAGCTTCATGATTTTTCATCTACAGTTAGTCGTGTTTTTCAGCAAGTAGCAAGATAGAGGTCAAATCCGAGAATTTTGTAAACTTTTATACCCTATATTGTTGATGTAGAGGTTGAATAGGTCTTCCCAAGGAGGTCATGTTAGGTCAAATCCTCTTAGTAGAACTTGAGTAGTGATTAGATTCGACAAACTTCAAAACTATATTCTTTCACAAACTCAAAATCCTGGAAACGTAAATGTTGCCAGTTGTGTCTTGTTCTAGGCAAGAAGACATTTCTTTGATGATCAAAACACTCTTCTAGAGTAAGCCATAAAGCTTGTGGGTCCTCTTCAACAAGGTATTTAGTCTGCAGTGCATTCTGCATATGCCTTCGTATAAAAATCATAGAGGTTGCTTTATCAGCTTCGCTAGTCGGGATCGCCGTCTTTGCTTCAATGGTAGCCCTAAGACTCTTTGCTGTGAGGTGGAACTTCACATCTTAGATCCACTTAATGTAGTTTCTTTCGTAGACTTCCAAATCGGTAAAGTCCAGTTTGTCCAGATTTGACATGTTGTTGTCATAAAAGGGAACAAGATTGTGGTTAGTATTATGGAGAAAAAGTAATCCATACACAAGGCGTAGAACATTCAGGTTCTATTAGACATGTTTTGGCTTAAATTTTCATGAAAAACTATGGGTTTCATACGTGTAGTGTTTTAAGAAAACTTCAAGCTTTTATGGAACTTACTTGAAACTTCAAGTTTGAATTTTGTGAACCACAAGTTCATAGGTAAAGCAAACACAATATATACAGAATAATAATAGCAAAGCTTTTTTATTTTGCCTATTTATAACACTCTATAACCACAAAGTTCTTACCCTAACCAATTTCCATTTCCTTTGAAGCAAAATGTTTTCCATAATTTGTGATCCCTCGCCACCACAATGAAGATCTGTTACCACCATGCCTTATGTATTATGTATTCATTTCTCACTTTTTTTCTTTATATTCATTTCTCATTTTTTTCTTCTATATTCATGTTATTTATTTAACACAAATAAAAAGAACAAGACGAAATGATACATTGATCCTACTCTACTCCGATCTCTAACAAATTTTCTCTTTTAACTATTTATAATATGGAAGTTATTTTCTAGTATTAAAAAAATGAGGAAATTGTACCAATAGTCCCTCAACTTTAACCCAATTGAAGCAATGGTCATTCGATTGAAAATTCATGACCATTGATCTTTTAACTCATCAAAACGTGCAATTATAGTCCTTTTTGTCAACTCCTTTAGAACTTTTGTCAAAATAGTCACATGTCACGCACATGAGGCTAATGGCTGGTTTGGTATTGCTATGCTTTGAAAAAAATTGTTTCTACTGTGCTGTGAGAATAAGCTCAATTTTTGCTGCTTCACATTTTCAGTTTTTATTTCACCAAAAACTGTGAAAATAAGCTGTTTTTAAGTGTTTACCAAACACCTTTTTGAGCTC
Organism: Malus domestica; assembly: GCF_042453785.1. Lineage (NCBI taxonomy): Eukaryota > Viridiplantae > Streptophyta > Magnoliopsida > Rosales > Rosaceae > Malus > Malus domestica. The sequence goes on from NC_091669.1 coordinate 19,542,212, forward strand.
AGCTTTTTTTTATACTACATTTTATAAAAGCACCTTAGTACCAAATCAATAATAAATCAAGGGGCAAATATGGAAAACTAAATGAAAACAAATTGTAGCAAAGATCCTTCAACTTTAACCCAATTGGAGCAATGGTTTTTCAACTTTTACCCAATTGGAGCAATGATCATTCCAACATGAGTTATTTTGAAGGAATTCTGACGGAGTAAGAAAATGACTATATTTGCATATTTTGATGAGTTAAAGGATCAATAGTCATAAATTTTTAGTTAAGTGACCATCACTCTAATTGAGTTCCTCTTAAAAAGTATTTTTTTCCTTAAAAGAAAATTCTTTTCATATTTTAGTTTTACGTAGGGCGAAAACGGCGCCGTGCATCTTGTCATGATGGAACTCAGTACTTCGAATTTTCTAGTTTTTTATGAGCAATCATAATTCGGATCAACCGTCTCTCTCTCTCTCTCTCTCTCTCTCTCTCTCTCATTTTACTGGTCCTGAACTAAACCCGAATCACAGAGAAGCTTCTTCCTTCAGCTCAACTAAGCATACCACCATGATTTGATCCCCAAATCCGCCGGCATTAATTTACCCCCACAACCAGGTTCCTTTCTCTTCCGTTCCTCTCCGATTCCACCCGTTTCGAATCGGATCCTGATCAATTTTTATGTTTTATTCCAATTCCGATGGGCTTTTGTTTGTTTGGTTTTTGGAAATTGAAGGTGAATTTAATCTGATTCGGTTCGTTTTTGCTTACAGAGAATGGCGTGGTTCAGTGGGAAAGTCTCTTTGGGGAACTTTCCCGATCTCGCCGGGGCCGTGAATAAGCTCCAGGAGAGCGTGAAGAACATCGAGAAGAATTTCGATAGTGCCCTCGGATTCGAAGAAAGAGAGAAAGCCGAATCCGGCCATGAAGGTGGTTCTCAACCTCACACATTGTTCATATTTGTATCACTTCATTTATTATTATTATTATTTTGGTATTCTATTACATGAGAAGTATGGTATTGCTTATCCGGTTGAAATATGAGCTACATTCCATGTTTTACTAAATAAAATGGTGTCGTGGTTTGTGTTGAGCAACTTAAAACTGCTTTGCTCAACCAATCCAAAAGGAAAATAAAGACCGTTTAGAGCTTATATAGATTGCATATTTGGTTGGTAGTAAATTATGATTTCTCCCAGTGTATTTAATTGCATTGTGTTTGATGGGTTTTGTTTTTGGTTGGAAATCGTGTACGCTATAAGTGGCTAAAAGAGATTTTAAATAATAAGAATTATTCGGTAGTTATTTATGGTCTCTGATTCTCTATTTTGGACGGAAATTGAAAACGAGATGTCCTCTCTATATGTACGACAGCTTCAGGATTATGGCCTTCATCTAGTGAAAGGATTATGTCCTTTATGGGGCAACAAAATGAGGAAAGTAATGTTGAATCATCAGAGAAAGCCGAGTCTTCTGATTCTCCACCTAAGGTTGACAAATCACCTGGGGAAACTGAATCTCTACAGCTAACGTCTACTGTTGAGGATAAAGAAGGGGTCAAGGCTGAAACTTTGCAACAATCTACAACTGAACAGATGGCTGCTAAGGAGGAAAATGAAGTTGTAAAGGAAGAAAAAGATGATAACCCTGCTGCGGTTGTGGGGGAAACAAAGACTGTGATAGCAGAGTCTGAAAAATCTGAATCCGAGTCACCTTCAGTGCTGGTTGAACAACCTGAATCCACTGTTAAGAATGCTGGCCCATCCGATTCTGTTTATTCTCAAGAAGACAACAAGATTTCTGTAGCGGGACCCCCAGAAAATTCAGAATCATTGCAAGAAAAGTCAGGATTTCTTGCAGTAGATCAAGTTGAGGAAGGTAGTACTGCTCTGCTGGGTGAGGAACATTATATAGTCGATATGCATGAGAATTTGGATGAACATAAACCACAAGTAGAGAAGGATGGACATATGACACAGGTTGAAGAGAATGTTGATATGATTTCTCCAGTCAAAGCTGAGCCATCGACTGATAGTCAGCCTGGAGGTTTGGATGAGCCCTCCGTTGAGATTCATACCGTTGGTAGATTATCTACTAATCAACTACCCAGTGTGCATCATTCTGATGATGCTTCGCATACCGTTTCTGAATTGGCTTTGAAAGAGCATAATGCTGTTGTTGAGGAACCTGAAGTTGATCAACGAGCTGATGAGAATGAAGCTGACGTTAAAGAGCAGCATTTGAGCTCAGGAGAAAATGCATCTGACTCTTCAGAGGCTTTGATTGAATTGGAGAAGCTAAAGGTGGAGATGAAAATGATGGAAGCTGCATTGCAAGGTGCTGCAAGACAAGCTCAGGTACACAATGAAATCAATAGGTAGCATCTTATTCGAGAGCTTTTAATACTTTAACCATTTGTTTATTGTTGTTGTCATTTTGGTGGATAGACACTTCAGACGCTGCTACTGAACTTCTTGACTGAATCTTTTTTAATTTAGTAGTGTCATATAGTGTCGACACACACACACACACACACATATAGGGTGGTGCCATCCACACACCCCTTTTACCTTCCACTCACCCCCTGTTAATTTATTTCCTTTGATCCTCTTTAATTCATTTGAGACGACTGGAAATTGAGTGGGGTGTGTGGAAGGTAAAATGGGTGTGTGGATAGAACTACTCTATATATATAGGTTAGGATCCCGGGACACACGCTTTTGACACACGTTTTTGTGGGGCCCATTTCGTAATGTATTTCAACGATCTGAACCGTCTATCTTTTAGGTCTTCCCTCTAAGATCATATGTACCAAAAATACTCAAATCCGAACCATATAACCATTGGATTAAATTTAGTGTTACTTTGTAGAACTGTTTTCTTTTGTTTCTTCACTACACAGGAATGTCTTAATGGTTTTGGATTTGCCTAATTTTTTGCAAGGATGATCTATGATGTACTAAAATATAGTTGGTTTGATCGTTGACACTCATTAAAAAGTGGGCTCTACAAAATGTGTGTCAAAAGCATGTGTCCCCGGATCCAAACCCTATATATTTATACATGTTTATGAAAGTTGGATAGTTAACCTGATCACCTTGTACTTTTAGCTACGTGTCTGTGTTGCTTTAGGGAAAAAGAAACATTACCTAATTCTGTATATGGGAACTAGATAAGGTACCTAAAATATGAAAAACAATAGTAAAATTTCTAATGTTGTCTATCCTCTGTGGTTCTCTTGGCGTGCATTTATGTTTCATTGTTCATGTTCATTTCATTATTTGTCTTCTGTTATGACATCTATATTTTATTCCTTTTCCAGGCAAAAGCTGATGAGATTGCAAAGTTTATGAACGAAAATGAGCAATTAAAAGCTGCAATTGAGGATTTGAAGGTATATGTATTTGTAAATTTTTATTCTTTACGATTGGGTAGATTTGATAATTACTGTTCCTGTATGCTTGTGCTTTGATTTGTTCAGACTTGGTTTATAATGCACTTGTATTCGCTACCATCTTCCATATATACCCTTCTCTTCACATTTAGTTTGGCTGCAACTATGGGCAATTAGGGAAATTCCCACAAAGAGGCAGTTTGCCCCCGTGGCTTGTCACTGAAGCATTTATTGAAAAATGATGGGCGAAATTGTATCAGCCACATTATGCTAATTCTTCTTATCATTACTTATGTTGATTTATTATTTTAAAATTAAATGCATTATTCTTTCAATTATGGTTTATTTATTTTTATGTAAATGAAACTTAAAAGCATATATTTATTTTGATTGTTCATTTTGTGTATTGGGAGGCATTCATGATGCTTTATCACTTTCAGTGTAATTATCATGTTATGGATTTATAACTTACCAGTTTTTACATACAATCTCATGGTTGTCCTTATTTATATGTTTGATGTTTGGACAAACTTCTGGTCTTTCTTGAAACCAACCATGGCTGACTGGTTCACCTTGTCATGATCAATTTATTATTTTCCCCCTTGAATTGCTTTATCAGCCTTGCAACAATTATAATAAAGTACTTGTTATAGTTTTTGATGGCAAGTGCCTTCGCCCATGAGCGGTAGGTCTCGGGTTCGAGACTTGGGAGCAGCCTCTCCATAAATGGGGGTAAGGCTAGCCGACATTCACCTCTCCCAGACCCTGCGTAAAGCGGGAGCCTTGTGCACTGGGTACGACCTTTTTTTACTTGTTATAGTTTTTCACATTTTTTAACTGGTGAAAGTAATTGAACAGAGAAAATCCAGTGATGCAGAAGTTGAGTCTCTGCGAGAGGAATATCATCAAAGGGTTGCAACACTTGAAAGGAAGGTAGGTCTTCTCATGAGTTCTTGTTTATAGTTGTCCTGGGATTGATCTAAGAGTTAACTGTGCCCTTCATGTTTTTGATGATATGCTAACTTGGCTTTTGTATTGTTTGTTTAAAATTTTGGATTGATCCTTTTTTTCTCCATTGTATGATTGCAGGTTTATGCTCTTACTAAGGAAAGGGACACGCTTCGGCGGGAACAGAATAAGAAAAGTGACGCTGCTGCTCTTCTGAAGGAAAAGGATGAAATAATTAATCAAGTTATGGCTGAAGGTATAGATATTATTTTCCCTCCATATTTGGTTCATTTTACTACACGTTATATATATTTCTTGACAAAAATGTATTGGAAATATTTATTTTTTGTTTAATATATATGAAGCTATTTTGTTTATGTTTAGGTATAAATGTTTCCTTGTTAGTTCCCAGATTTGTCAACAACTTATAGCAGTCTGTTAAGTTTTCTTGTACAAGATGGAAATTTATGGTGGTCTTTGTCAAAGAAAAAATAATTGTTAAGTATTCTGGGGAACTGATAATACTCCGGTTCGTATACTTGGTTAAGGTTGCTGCATTGGTTATTATGAAAATTTTTAGTTTTTCCAATGATTTACAGTTGCTTTCATGATATTTCTTGAGTAAGATTGGTAAAGTACAGTTTTCAATAATTTTTCTTTTCTTAGTTAGATATTGCTCCATGGATGACTTGATCTGTGTCGGTAGAACAAACAAATTACAAAGTTGTAAGGATGTGAAGGGCGACTTGGCTTTAGTTTAGGGTAGGTATCATAATACATCGGTTTACAGTTGCTTTCATGATTGCCTCAAGTAAGTTTGGTGAAGTACAGCTTTCAGTCATTTTTCTGTTCTTAGTTAAATATGGCTCCATTCTATGTTGATGGAGCAAGCAAATAACAAAGTTGTGAAGGATGAGGGGGGCCACTTCGCTTTAGGGTAGGGTAGGAAATGATTGCATAAAATGTAGACAAAGAGCAAATGACAAATCAGACATTAAGTAGGCTTGGGTTAGAAAGATTGTGAATCATTGCAACATTGATTGAAAGGCTAAAATGAATTTGTCCTTGGAGCATTAAGAATTTTTACTGAACTGACTTTTTCTGGAGTCTTTAAGAACATCTCTCTCTCTCTCTCTCTCTCTCTATATATATATATATGTGTGTGTGTGTGTGTGTGTGTGTGTGTGTGTGTGTGTGAATCTTTGCATCATATATGTGCGACATATTATATGTGTAATTCCTGATATTGTGTGTTATCTGCTGAACCAGAGGACTTCTGACTAGATTTTATATTTCAATCATTATGAAATTCTTTCATATATGCATTCTTACGTACCAGGCGAAGAGCTATCAAAAAAGCAGGCTGCTCAAGAAGCTCAAATTAGGAAATTAAGGGCTCAGGTATGACAGCATGTCTACTTATTGTCTGATTGGTCATTCTTTTATCCTTCATTTCTAGCTATTCTTATCCTTTTCTACTGAATACTAGATCAGAGAGTTTGAAGAAGAGAAGAAAGGGCTGAGTACTAAACTTCAGGTAATTCAAGTTAGCATCCTTAACTAAACTTCAGGTAATTCAAGTTAGCATCCTTAAAATTGTGGTTCTCTGATTTAATTGTTCAAAGTAAACTCTTTTAGTCATCATAAAGTTTGAAATTGCATTGATGCTATGCTATGAAACTTAAATTGGTCAGCCCTTGTTTTTCTTTCAAAGCTGCAAGGTTGAAACAATCAACTATTTACAAAGGAACGTTATTTTTCTAATTCTTATGTTTATATGGTATTATACATATGGATAATGAGTTTGCATCTAGTGAATTGGTTTTCATTATTTCGTGAAAATGGCTGTCATTAGTAATATGTATGTGGTTCTTCCTTCAGGTTGAAGAGAATAAAGTAGAGAGCATTAAGAGGGACAAGATGGCTACAGAAAAGTTGCTGCAGGAGACCATTGAAAAGCACCAAATGGAACTTGCATCACAGAAAGAGTATTATACTAATGCTTTGGCTGCTGCCAAGGAGGCAGAAGCTTTGGCCGAGGCACGTGCCAACGATGAAGCCAGATCGGAACTAGAGAGGCGTCTAAAAGAGGCTGAGGAACGTGAGGCTTTGCTAGTTCAGGCACTTGAAGAATTGCGGCAGACTCTAACTAGAAAGGAGCAGCAGGTTTTTGATTTGTCTATTGTCATTGTTGGTTTAAGCTGACCTACCGAAATTCGTTGCTTAAGTTATGTGTACATATATTTTCAGGCAGTATTTAGAGAAGACATGCTTCTCCGTGACATTGAGGATCTTCAGAAACGTTATCAAGTACGTAAAGCTTCCTTTGATTATCATTCACTTTTCTTCTTATATATTTTTTTAGCTCCAAGTGTTGCAAATATATTGCAATTTATTTTATTTCTGTTGTTTTTTTTTTCTAGGCAAGTGAGCGCCGATGTGAGGAGTTGATTACCCAAGTACCGGAATCTACCAGGCCTCTTCTTAGGCAGATTGAAGCTATGCAGGTGAAGGAAGAGTTGAATGCTTCTTTGGGACATATTCTGAGGATTTTAATGCACTTTGGATGCTGGTCTTTAATTTGCTTGAGTCAGGATGGAGTTTGATTACAGTCTTGACTCTTGTTTGTTTCCTTGGTAACAGGAAACAAATTCAAGAAGGGCAGAAGCTTGGGCAGCTGTTGAGAGGTCTCTTAACTCTCGACTCCAGGTTTGTGGAATGTCTTAACAAGTTATGATTTAGAATTTGAAATATGCATATGTCATTTATCTTTAGTGCTTCTACAGGAAGCAGAGGCCAAAGCTGCAGCTGCTGAGGAAAGAGAACGATCTGTTAATGAGCGCTTGTCTCAAACGTTATCTAGAATTAACGTCCTTGAGGCTCAGGTTGGATTTCTATGGGTTGTATCACTGAGAATTCTCAGTTTTTTGTTATCAATTCACTAACTTATACCAGAAATATATCTCAGATTTCCTGTCTTAGAGCTGAGCAATCCCAGTTAAGTAAGTCTGTTGAAAAGGAGAGACAAAGAGCAGCTGAAAATAGGCAGGAGTACCTTGCAGCAAAGGAGGAAGCTGACACTCAAGAAGGCCGTGCAAACCAGCTTGAAGAAGAAATTAGGGAACTCAGGCGAAAACATAAGCAAGATTTACAAGATGCATTGATGCATAGGGAACTGCTACAGCAGGTGATACTTCTTGGTTCATTGATAATTATTTTATATCAATTCTATGAAAGTGGCCTTGCTTCTGATATTTATGTCTGATTGTTAAGTGAAATTGCTCCTTTAATATTTGTAATAGCAAGAGTTGATGGATGTATCTAAATTCTAAATGAGGAGTAAGGCAACTGAAAGGAAATTGTTGAACCATATGTGCTTAAATTGTTTAGAGAACTCTCATTGTTTTGGTTTGATTGATTCCTCTCCTAGTCGCAATCTTTTGATCTTGACAGTAAGAAACAGCATCCATTAACGAAAAGCATCCGGTACTGTTCACTTTAACGACAAACCACATTTTTACACTAAAAAGTCAATCCTGGTACTATTCACTTTACCCTTTATTTTGTCCTTATCATTAAAACTCAAAGTTTTCAAGCCCTTTTCATTAGTTTTCCTTAAAAAAAAAGGCATTACGAAACAGGAACTTCTCCTGATAGTGTTAGACATAGTCTATTGTTATTACTATTCTCTTTTCGGTTACTAAGTTATGATTAGTATTTCATATTAGATGCAAACTCCCATTGTATCGGTTTGATTGATTCCTTTCCTCGGTCACAATCTTTTATTCTTTACAGTAAGAAACAGAATTCACTAAAATAGGCAGTAAGAAACAGGAACTTTATCTGATAGTGTTAGAAGTAGTCTATTATTATTACTATTGGGCGTTTGTTTGCCCTCACTAAGTGGGACTGGACTGGACTGGGCTAGCTGTTAGTCCAATACTGTGTTTGTTCCATGCTGGGACTAACATTAATGAGACTAAAGGGGACTAGCATGGACAAAACCCTTCACTAAGAGGTCTTAGCGAGACCCCCCAATAACCATGGGACTAGCTAAGACTATCCTCTCTCGTCCTCGTCATGCTCAACAACCACTCCCGATAGACTCCTCGTCATCTCCGGTCACCTAGATCATAATAAAATATTAATAATTTATATATTAAATAATATAATATTAGAATTTATTATTATCCAGCTTCTTAGTCCAACACTGCACCAAACGCTTCACTAAGTTAGTCCAGCTTAGTCTAGTCTAAGCCAGTCCAGCTTAGTCCTTGAAGCTAGTCCAGTCCGAGATAGTCCAGCGCAACAAACGCCCAGTATTTTCTTTTCGTTTACAGATTATGATTAGTATTTCATATTAGATGCAGCAAAGAAGTTATTCATACTATATAGACAAAAGCCGTTGATCTAAAACTTATATGAGCATACAAAATTGAGTTCCTTATTCAGTATACGATATTAGTGATCATTAGCTTCCCTGACTTAGGCTTTTGATTTTGACAGGAGGTAGAAAGGGAGAAAGCTGCTAAGTTAGAGTTGGAAAAGACAGCTCGTGTCCGCTCTGCTACTGTATCTGAACAGACTACTATAACAAGGCACAATTCGGCTTTAGAGAATGGTGTGATTTGGTTTGTGTAAATTATGTTACATCTGTCAATTGTCTGTCGGCTATGGTATAATTTTGTAACGTTTTACAGGAAGCTTGAGCCGAAAACTCTCAAGTGCTAGCAGCCTGGGGAGTATGGAGGAAAGCTATTTTCTGCAAGCATCTTTGGACTCATCCGATGGTTTCTCTGAGAGGAGAAATGCTGGAGAGGCAACTATGAGTCCGTACTATATGAAGAGTATGACACCTAGTGCTTTTGAAGCTTCTCTTCGTCAGAAGGAGGGTGAACTTGCATCTTACATGTCTCGTTTGGTGTGTATTAATTTCCAAGCTCCTCATATACAATAATGCCACTGAGAACTACATCGCATTTATAGTATTGTTTGCTATTATAACTAATATTCCAGATTAATTTAGGCGTTACACCTTAAAAAAACAAAATACCAAATGAACTAGCATGGACTCTTAAGTTCCCTAGAAAATGTTTATTACTGTGCTTTTGTCTAATATGTTTTTCTTCAATGTTACTTCAGGCATCCATGGAATCTATTCGTGATTCTCTTGCTGAGGAGTTAGTCAAAATGACAGAACAGGTGAGTTTGAATCTGTAATAAATATTGTGCAGAGGTTTCTTGCTTGTAACTGAGCTTGAGATTGATTATGTTGCTGCAGTGTGAAAAGTTACGGGCAGAGGCTGGCATGTTGCCTGGTATGCGAGCAGAGCTAGAGGCACTAAGGAGACGGCACTCTGCTGCACTGGAGCTAATGGGCGAACGTGATGAGGAGGTACAATTAAGTTTCAATTTTTTTACCTATAAATTTTGATGCTCAGCCTCGTTAAAATTCCTTTAAGACTTGAAAATGTAGCTAATGTGTGCATTGACGGGTTAATAATCTTTCTTGAGGTGTTAGCTTTATCCAATATAGCAGCAGCTGAATTTCCTGAATTATGATGTGGATTTAGTGATCCAAAACTCCTAGGTGATAGAACTCTGAATTCCTAATGTTTAGATAAGGAGTCATACATAAGCCATAAAAAGTTGGTGTCTTAAAACCAATTCACCATTTCACATGCAATTTTTTCGGTTTATAAACTGTTATTATTATCATTTAGCTTCCCTAAAACTGTAGATCAATGATATTCAATGGACACCTCTCTGCCTTCCAAAGTTACCGTATTGGCATGGAGAATGAATAGGGAAGCAGTTTATTGGTCTCCTGTGGTGCTGTAATATGATTATGTTATGTGTGTGTATACTCACTCTCTCTCTCTCTCTCTCTCTCTCTCTCTCTCTCTCTCTCTCTCTCTCTCTCTCTCTCTCTTGTTTTCAATGTTTATAGATTGGATGGTAACTAGAAGAGAGACAGCATGAGTCTGAGAGTGCTAAATTTTAGCTCTAGTCGTTTTTTTTTCTGTTCACTTTTAATCTATTCCTACTTATGCTGCTTCTGTTTTACTCTCTAACATTTTATTAAACAGAGAAGTTAAGGTAGCCTCCTTTGACAAACTTAATTGAGTCGAGACTTGTGCTGTATAACTTGGAGAACGAAAAGAAAAAAAAGGTTTAGATTGGATAGATGGAGGCTTTATTTAATCTACCATCGTATTTGTTTGTATGCTATTTTTCTTTGTCTAGAGAAACCCCTTTCAATTTTTAGTATTTGAAATATTCGATAACAGTCCACATGAACCATTTTCCTTAAGCATGTATGACTAGTTGCACCAAAGTGAAGATTTCCCTATTCCCATTCCTTAATTATCATTTTCCAATTATTCTGTTTATCTACTTTTAATTTGGGGAGCATGAAAATTGACTCTACGGCTAGTCCTGATTTTAAAGTGGCTGCATGTGTAGCTGGAGGAGCTTCGTGCGGATATTGTGGACTTGAAGGAGATGTATAGAGAGCAAGTGAACTTGCTTGTCAACAAGGTAATATTTTGCTCATTGAAGTCCAATTTTTCTCCACCTAAAAAACTCACGATTTTCCGTCTCTAACGTTATGCAACTATATATGGCCTCGTATATCTACAGATCCAGATAATGAGTTCATCGGTTGGAGCCTAGCCGGTATGTTATAGTGCTCGTCTACTAATTCATGATCTTCATGATATATACAATACACAATGGGTAAAAATGGGAATGGAATTGTCTGTTCAAAGATGTATTCGTGGGTTCCGGGTCTCCTAAACTTTGTTTTGGTCTGAGAGTTTGGTAGCAACAACTGAAATGGTATTTACCCAACCGCGCTTGTAAGTAAAACATGTATGTAATTCAAGGGGGGAATTGTTGTATAGCATGAATTCTGCTGTCAGAAGTTTTGTGTTACTGTGTTTTACCTACAAATAATATGAATTCACATTTATTTTTTATCCCTCTTTTGCTATGGCATAGGCATGGTTGTGTCGCATGAACTTCCTAGTATTTTACGGCTGTTTATTCCCACCTAGCATTTATGCTTTTCCTCAAGCAAAAGTTTGAGCTCCGATCCCATGTCCGTGTGAGTTTGGGCCTTTTGAAAAATGATCCCGTTACGTTATATGAGTTGTCAAGTTTGGGCCGCTACACGAGCATGTAAAATCTTTCTCATCACAATTTTCATTTTTTTTTTGGTTTACATTTTTTGAAAACTGAAACTTGTCGGGTAATAACTTTTAGTTTTTAGTTCTAAAAAAATATATGAAAATTGAAAGTTAAATTTTGAAAACTCAAAAAGTAGCTTTTAGTTTATTTGAAAACAAAAAGTAACCATTAAATAAGTTTTTAGTCATCAATTTCAAAAATAGAATGAAAAATTAAAATGAAATAATTATCAAATAAGTCATTTTTCGCAACGTACGTGTTACGCACAAGTCACAATTCATGAGTTGTAATATGTGTGCAGCAATGCATATTGGTATGTTATGATTTGCAGATGCCAACCACGTAATAATAATAGTTGTTGATCCAAAAATAAATATATAAACAAGTAATATTATTATTGCAACTTACCAACCACCGAAAGTCTTTGTCCATCACTAGAGTGAGTCTAAAAGTATTCCCATATGGGCAAATTTCAATGATGCCACCAAGGTTTTCTAACTACATCAACCAACATCCCAACGTTATAATAACCTTATCATAATTAGTTAATGTCCTAAGTAGCGTTCTAACATTCTTTCCATTTGGACTTTCATACTTCTGTTCCTAAGATAACGTTAAAATTGAACTAATTCCTTAATGATTGTATGAGTCAATTCAAATTTACTATTTTTTTCCGTATCTACATGAACGATTCTAAATAGTAGAATTTCAAAGAACTTTGTGCTCAACTTCGCACAAGCACCCTAAAATCACATCTCCCAAAACTACTCACGTATGATAAACTCATGAACAGAAGTACAAGTTGTCGAGCCTTTGTTTTTGCTCCATCAACCAGGAAATACTTGAATAATCAAGCTCTCTATTGATCAAGTCAGTAATGAAGAATTAGTACTTCGGTAGTTGGTTGCTTGTGTGAAGTGTCGACATGCTATTGGTCGAACTAGAGTTGTCTGTCACCTGCGATACACAAGTTCCATATGATCCGCACTGCATAGGTGTTGATCTCACGAGCTTTCATTGGTAAATCTCTCTCTTTGCGTAATAGCTAAACCAGCGATACCATGTGCGATTCAACTGAAATTTCAAAGTTAATTAAATTAAGGGTTTATAAAAGGGAATTTTAACGAAAAGCTCTCAATATTGTTCATTTTAACGAAAAATCACATTTTTATACTAAAAAGTCAATCCTGGTATTATTACTTTACCCTTTATTTTGACTTTATCGTTAAAACTCAAAGTTTTTAAGTTATTTTCTTTAGTTTTCATTTTATAAAAACGTTGATTTCTTAGACCTTGCATATTTAAAAGTTACAAAACTCTGCTCTAGCAATTGTTAAATTAAAGTTTATAAACACAGCAATAAGGGCGCTGATTGCGACTCTCTAATAAACAAAAAAAATATGAGAGGTTTTGGTTTCGATGTTCTGAGCTGGCGAGTCTGATTGCCTATGGCCAAGGACAGATTGAAATTCTCCTTAACTTTTTAGGTCTGGAAGAAGTGAATAATCGTGGCTTACCACTAGTTTTCCCCCTTTATACAAAAAAAAAAGTAAAATAAAAAGCACTTGACACATACACCCCAAGCATACATTAGCATTGGGCCGTGTGTCCCCTCGCTCTCTCTATCGAGAAATTTTTCCTCTTTAATCTCTCCCAATACGAGAAAATTTTCCTCTCTAATCTCTCCCAGTATGAGAAATTTTTAATTGTGACGAGTATACGGATGGTACACCACGTGTTTTTATGCAAATGGTGGAAAATTTTAATTTTTAAGTTATTAACCTTTTAACACATATAATTCACCATTTAGACTAACTCCAATGATAGGCTAAAAGCCAAATTTCTCCATTTATTCCCCCCCCCCAAAACACCACCCAACCCATGCTAAAACATTGGGCTAAAAGCCAAATGCCAAAGTTGGGCCCAAATTCCCCCTCGTGCGAGTGGACTCGCTGACACTTGGGCCAATCTCGGCCCGCCCACGCTCTAACGCGCCCCCACGTGGTTGGCTTGCAAGGCTTTCCCGACAAGGGTGGGCCCCATTGTCAGTTGTGTGTCGGCGAACATCATCATCCCAACGACTATAATTTTAATCCAAGGGCTGGGCTTTAAGGACTATTGGTTGATCCAATGGTCCAGATTCAAATTTAATTTTTTAGAATATGTTATTTTAAAATACATTGAATTCAACGGCTGAGATTGAATATAATCAAATCTAACAGTAAAAAAAAGATCTAACGGTCCAAATTTAAATCCAAAGGCTAAAATAATTAAAAATATATATTTAACTCAAAATTCACCCAAAAACTCTATAAATATCTATGTATTTGTTCAAACATCCACACAAAACTCAATTTTCTCCTACAATTCTTCCAATTTATCTTTCTACCATTTCTTTCCATTTCCAAATTGTTCAACATGGCAAGAGAGCATATTAGAGGTCATAATTAGACCTGTTAGGAAGATGTTGCTTTATGCTTGGCATGAGTTTCTGTTAGCGAAGATGGTGCAGTTGGCACAAATCAAAATAAGAAGGTTTTGTGGGATAAAATCATTGCAAAGTTTCAAGAAAACTGCAATGGCGGCGGGCGGGATGGTGATGGTGTTTATGATCGATGGAAGACTATCAACAAAGCATGCACTTTATGGAAAGGAAGCTTGGAGAGAGTCATGGTTGGCATAGCAATGAGTGCCACAGAAATTGTGAGTTTTGTTGTTGATATTTTATTTGTCATGTACATAATATTATTTTGCAACTAATTATGTTTATGTATTTTTTGCATAGGATGACAAAGCAATGAAAATTTACAAGACAAGAGTAACACAGGGTTGACAAAGCAACGGTTGGTGAATTGAAAGTTAGCTCAGGGTTGAAAGATTGGTGAAAGTTGAAGGCTTGTTTTGTGGAAAATTTAGTGATTTTTCAATATTTATCGGAATTTAAATATTTTTAGATTAAAATGTTCATAAAATTAATTTACGATAATTTACATATTTATTTATTTTTTAAAATTTAATTTAAGAAAAAAAAATAGTCTAAGTTCATTCTTTAATAATCCCGAGCTAAAATTTTAGGTCAAAAGGATTGGAACAGAAAAGCTGTTTCTGGGCTAAAAACTAAGGGCCTGTTTGGTATTGGATTTGAGTCCAAAGTTTTTAACTCAAAAACAATTTTTAAGTTTTAATGTAAAAAAACCTGTTTGGTAAGCCTATTTTGCAAAACTGAACTAAAAAAAATTTAAAAACAACCCATTATAATTTGAAAACAACAAAAGTCAGGTTTTAGGGTTTTTGTTTTCACGAATTCATATCCCTGCGTTGCGACTCGCGATGGAGGTCTGAGACCTGCGCTACGCAAACCACTCCTTGCGCCTCACTAACGACGAACGACCAAGAGATTCCGGCCAATAGGGTGAAGGTTCCGGTGAATAACTTTAAGCCTCGAATCTCTGAGTGCTTGATTGGGGACAAAATTGGGCCATTCTCTTCACTGCAAGAAACGACCAAGGTAATGAGTCTGTCTTTTACTGTTTTGTTTTGTGCCTTTGAAAATGGAGGAAATGATGTGAAAGTTGATTCATGTGTTTTGTTTGTTGGGTTGTCAAAAATTGAGTTTATCTATCTAATTGGTATGATTCATTTGTGTACTGTGTGTATATATTACCCTAACTGAGCTCGATCAAGCTCATAGCTTGGTAATTAATCTGAAAACTCTTCTATTTATGTTTTCTGATGTGCCAATGAGGATTGATTTGTGAATTGAATTTGTTGTGATGTGGGTTTTCTCCGATTTGGGATATTTCAGTCATACTGTCATTTTTGTGGACTGAATTTGTTGTCAAGTCTAACTGATTTTGGGTTGAATGAGATGTTACTTAAGGTTCGATTACTGTTTTCGAATGTAACTTATAATCATGTGGCTCTTCTTGTGTTGTGTTTATCATGAAAGGATTTAATGCTAACCCGGTACCATTGCATAGATTGATTTGGTGTTGTGACTTTAGGGGCAAACATTTCCATGCCAACCCTTTTCTAGATGTTTTTCATGTGTTGTTGAGTATCATATTTGTTCATAGACTTAATCTGGTTATGTGAAGTTGAATCTATTTCAACTTTGCCTAAGTTACTTGAGGTGGAGTAGCCTCATACTGTTTTCTCTGATCTGGAATATTTCAATCATAATTGCCCCCTCAATTTAGTATGTTATGTTGTTTGGAAACAATCCTATTTGCCCTTTAATTTCTTGACTTTTTGCAACGAGGTGCACAACTTCTAAAACTAGGGGATTTTGAAGCCTTTCCTTTTTGTTTCCTTTCATGATTCTAGTTCAAGACTGTTACGTATTATACCATGTGTTATTTGCGATATTAGGATTAAGTCGATCAACATTTCAATGCATAGGGAGAAGTGCATGAAAGAGAACATTTTAAGTATTAAAACGTCCAAGGAAGCAAACCTTAAATTCAATATCTCCTTGTGTTATTTGCGATATTAGGATAAAAAATGCACGATTACATTACATGAAGAGTGATGAAAAGGTCGTGAGAAAAACTACGTTATATTTGTAAAATCTTACAAATAAGATCTCCTTCACCTGAAGTTTGATTACTTACTGTCACTCTTTGAGTTAGTAGCAAGTTCTGTTAGAAAAGATCAAAAAGTGATATCTTTTCTACCATGTTTCTTTCTAATTGTAGTTGTTTCTATGTGAACCAGTGCATCCATAGTCTGCTTAGAAATTTTGGCTTTAAGTATTGACATCACAATATTTTGATTCATGTGTAGTTTTATATTGTTTTTGTGTTTTGTACATTCATACCTTAAGTTTTAATATTATACTTTAGCATTAACATTCGTAAGTGAATGTAGCTTTTAGCTTTGTATTAATTTTTTATATTTCTGTTTACATTGTTCTAGTACGTGTCTGAAAGATGTCAAATAAAGACTTTGAAAATGACCTTAATGATAAAGCTAATTGGCCAAAACCTATTGAAGACTACGTTATTAGTTTGTTGTATGAAGAGACAAAAAAAGGCTTGCAAACCAACACTTTAGAAAAGAATCAATGGGATGCGATTGACATGAAGTTGTTTGACAAATATGGTAAGAGATACACTCGTGAAAAATTGAAGCAAAAATATAATCGGTTGCGAAAAATTCACCGTGAGTTTGCCAAGCTTGTTAATCATACTGGGATGGGTTGAGGCCTTGTTGCAAACACTGTTCAAGCATCTGATGAAGTTTGGTCAACTTATATTAAGGTATTTATTGCATTATATAATGTATTTTCTTTATAGATATGCATTATATAATATTATTTTCTAAGTGTGGTCAACCTATTTTAAAATTTTACAGAAAAACAAGTTTGCTATCCGTTTCAGTAGCAAATGTTGTTCTCATTATGAGGTGCTTGGACAGATTTTCAATAATACCACTGCTACTGGTCAAATGCAACATGCATCCACCAATTCTCCTCCAAATTCTGATTCTGAGAGAGAGTTAGAAGCTGGATTTCTTACCACTGGTGCACACATTAGAAAAAGCACCGAAAGTGGTTCAAAGGCTTTTAGTGAGGGACATGAAGGAACCAGTACCAAGCGTTGTGCTCTTTTCCCTCCAAGTGATCTTTCCTCAAAGTCAAAGTCATCCAAGTCAACCAAAATGGACGAAGCTCTTGTAGCTTGGGTAAAGTCACTTGATGCCAAGACTGAGGCTACATTGGAAAAGGTTAAGCGTAAAAGAGAGAAGGAAGTATCCTCCCCATTGAGAGAGTTAAGTACCATTGAAGATTGTATGGAAGTACTTGAGGGCATGGAAGATGTTGATGATATCGCTTATTTGAAAGCTTTGGAGAAGTTCACTAACTCGGATTGGAGGAGGATGTTTATGAAGATGTCTGAATCGAGGAAAAAATTATGGCTCAATAGTCTAAAATGAATAGTTATAGCCCTAGTAAGAAAGCTCAATGGTCCAAGTTGGTTGTTAGTTAGTGTGTTGGTAATATGATGAATAGTAAGACTATGGATATGTTTTTGTGTTTAGTATTGAGATCTTTTGTTTTATGATGAACTATAATTAAATGAGTATGGAAATGACTTGTGTTGGTAATATGATTAATGTTATGTTATTATCATATAGTATTGTCTTGTCACTTTGTTTAGCTATTAATTACTTGATAGTTGTAAAATATAATTATTTGTTTGTCTATATAGGATGGATTCAAATGAAGTGGACAAAAATGGTTCAAGTTCAGAAAGTGATTCATCATCTGATTTGGATGATTCACTTGGAGAGTTGCTTTTAGTTACAAGATTATATGATCATTACTCACGTTTAAATAAAGAGCCATGCATGACTTCACATTTTTTCAGGCCGCCAATATGTGATAGATTTATTGAATGGACATCCACATAGGTTATTTGATATTATAAGGATAGATAAAAACACGTTCAGGAATTTGTGCTCAACATTGAGAGAATTGAACTTTCTACAAGATGATAGATCAGTTTGTGTGGAAGAGGCCGTATGCATGTTCTTGTTTACTATCAGTCATACAATCCGCAACAGAGTAATTGCTGAAACTTTTCAACATTCTAAAGAGACTGTGCCAAGACAATTTAACCGAGGTCTCAAAGCAATATGTCGACTTGGTACTCGTATAATTCAACCTCCAAATATGGATGCGACACCTTCTGAGATTTTGGGAAATCCGAAGTACGATCCATAGTTTCAGGTAATATATTTATAAAGTACATTTTATTATTTAGTTAGATCATGACTATTATTTTTCTACAGTACCTAGAAAGATACATGTTTAAAGCTCTAGAATAACAACTTAGGTTGAAGTAAACTATATTTTGTGTACTAACATGTTATGAATTGAATTATAAAATGGTAGAATTGCATTGGCGCTATTGATGGAACACATATCAGTGCATGGGCTCCTTAATCAAAACAAATTTCATACTGAGGTAGAAAAGTTAGTGTGACACAAAATATTATGTTGGCATGTTCATTTGACATGATGTTCACATATGTCTACACCGGATGGGAAGGAACGTCTAATGACTCGAGAGTGTTGTTGAATGCAATAACAAGAGAAGAGAATAGGTTTCCAATGCCAAAAGAAGGTACGAAGTCATTGAAACATATCAAATTACTTGTAATTTTTTTCTTATTGTATTTTGTTCAAGTGAAATAATTATATGCATTGTTCTTGGAATAGGTAAATATTATGTTGTTGATTCCGGCTATGCCAACATGAGTGGGTTTCTTGCACCATATCGCAAAGTGCGTTATCACTTGCGTGATTTTAGAGGAAGAGGTTAACGTATAAGAGGAGCAATGGAATTGTTCGACTTTAGGCACTCATCACTACGTAATGTTGTTGGATGATGCATTGGAGTGCTTAAGAATCGTTTTCCTATTCTAAAGTTGATGCCAAATTATCCAATTAGGAAGCAAAGACGCATTCCCGTTGCATGTTGTGCCGTGCACAATTTCATTAGAATGCAATGATACTTTGTTTTAACAATTTGAAGATAATGATGTTGATGTGGTAGATGAAAAAAGCTCGGGGGCTAATCAAGAAAAGGCAAACATGCATTTGAATGACGATAATGTTATGAATGATGTTAGAGACCACATAGCTGGATCAATGTGGCTTGATTACATCAATAACAATTAGTCTCAAAGTATATTGGTTTTCTAGACTGTTTTAATGTAATGTTTATTATCTAAGACTTGAAGTTTAATTTGATTATCGAGCATATATGTGTTGTATTAGCACATGAATATCAAAATAGTATGTTTAAGGTTTCATTTCAAATGTTTTGTATATCTTAAAAATACATAATTAAAAAAATAAAAAAAATAAAAAAACTAAAAAACTGTTTTCAAGAGTTAAACCAAACAAGTTTTCAAATTTTTTGATTCAAAAATAGTTTTTAAGTTCAATGCCAAACAAGTTTTTGAAACTTAAAAAAAATTGTTTCTAAGAGATGATCCTGAAAATTAATTTTAAGAACAATTCAAGTTTTTAAGTAGGGTATCAAATATGCTCTAAATTTTTTGAATTAAAAAATTTAACTTTTTAACTTAACCATTAAAGTTGATCTTATATAAAAGCACATACTATACTATCACTGTGACGTGAAATATCTCTCCTCCGAATATACAGGGGACGGTTTCGAGAAGCTCGCTTAGACTTACTTGTCTTGAGTTGCAGAGCTGACGGTGACGCATAACCAGTGCCTCTGCTTCTCCTCTCACCTCCCACCGCCGGAGTTTAGTCTCCTCCACCACCTCCGCCTCCTTCTCCACCTACGTCTTCTTCAATCTCTCTCTCCCCTCTCGCTGTCAGATCGTTTTCCACCTCCGCATTTTACACAGGTACTCAATTTCTCTCTGTCTTATGTAAATGCATCATGCATGTGTATACCTATGTATATTTGCATTTTATAGGTCACAGTTGATTCACCAGAATCCTAGAAAATTCTGTCTACAGCTGAAAGTTCTCTCTGCTCTACTTTTTCTCATTTATTTATTTGAGAAAATGGTGAGTTTTCTGCTTTCCCATTACTGTGACATCCGAAACGCCACCGTTTCGCATGTGAAGCTCAATTTTCTTCGTTTCTAGCAAGATCTCTCCTGCGTATGATCATGATTTCTCACATTTGCATGCTTATATAATATATATATATATATATATATATATATATTTGATGTGGATATCGTATGCTTGTTGTATGATGAATGGATGGTGCAAATTTGAAGTTATAGTCCGTGATGTACCGGATCGGATATTCTATCACTCAAGTTTGTACTTTGTACTGTGATTTGTGTGTTAATTTGGCAATGCGGCTCTTGGTTTTCCAGATTGGTTCGCACTTAGCAATGTATGAGGTAAAAAATGATGAATTAGTTAGAATTTAATTGGTCAGTTTTGTCTGGTGGTTGCAGTCGGCTGCACAATTTTCTGTGTTAAATTTTGGACAAGGCTTCTATAATTTTGCTATGCGGGGTCGTCATGTCGATGCCTACTCGGCATACAAGCGTGTGGCGTCCAAGGACCATATCAATGCTTATGATAGAGAAGAAAGTGCAGGTACTCACGGATTGCTCTGTCACAGTTTTTTATGTTTTGTTGTTTCTATGTCCGGGGTGCTACATTGCTTTACCGTTTTCTCCTACATGGTTTGTACATAATTCTTTAGAAGTTTCATTGAAATGGGATTTTAATAAATTTTGAAAGCAGTATTAGATAATTTGGTTTTGTAAATGGTACGTGCGTTTGTGGCTGATTCCTTGTATGGGTTTTAGTAGGTTTAGTGAATGGAAAAGGTATTGGAAACCCTTCATGGAAGCGCTCCTTGCCGCATATGCTTGTGGCAGCTCTTTCTTCGTTCCTATATGGCTACCATCTCGGGTGACATCCCTACTCCTGAAAAACTCAGAATTTTTTTTTCCGTCTTTCTGATTGATATGTTTTTCTAACTTGAATAGTATACTCTTTGTTGGTTTTACTAATGCAGAGTGGTTAACGAGACACTAGATAGCATTTCTTTGGACCTTGGCTTCAGTGGGAATCCTTTGGCAAAGGGTAATAAGTGTTATTGGATATCAGATCTTTTCTCAGCTAAAAGTATTTCATTATTTGACCTGATATTGTTTCTATTTCAATGAAGGTCTAGTAGTGAGTACATGTTTAGGTGGTGCTTTTGTTGGATCTCTATTTAGTGGTTGGATTCTAGATGGAGTGGGGCATCGAAGGGCATTCCAGATGTGTGCATTGCCGATGATAATCGGTGCATCAATGAGGTAACACTGTTATCATAATATCAATCATGTGCACTTAAAATAAAAGGTAAGTGTGACTGTGTGACCAACTGAGAAACGTTAAGAACTTAAATGGACAAGTCACACTGAAATTGTACAAAGAGAAAACTGAACATGGACAAATTAAAGATGAAGAATTACTAATGACCCCATTTTCATGCTTGTCCCTATTATTTCTTGCACTCAAAAGTTTCCAGATAAACCATTAAGTGCCTTGCTTCAACTGTTCTTATGAGCGCTCTAAACCCTAAACCTTATACAAAGTACTGAGAATGAAGTTGTCAAGTACTTATGCTTACCTTTTACATGATCCAAACTTGCACGTTTTTCCTTCTTATGCCTCTCACTCAAAGTTTGTCCTGATAAATAGAAATATTCCCTTGCCAAAATTAGAAATTCGTTTACTTTTTTTTTTACATCCATTACAATAGGAGAAAGGGTCAATGTCACAAACTCCACATATAGTAAACCATATGATTCATACTAAATAATTTTGTATGTGAATTTGCAGTGCAACAACCAAAAGTCTATGGGGCATGCTTCTAGGGAGGATATTCGTTGGAACTGGGATGGGAATTGGCCCACCTGTTGCTGCTATCTATGTGTCAGAGGTATATAAGAAATTAAATTTGTTGTTTTCTCTGCAAATGTTAATTGACATTGCTTAGTTTGCATCAAATCTTATTAAATGTTTAAGTATGCTTTGTTTACATGAGCAGATTTCACCAGCTTTTGTAAGGGGTGCTTTTGGGAGCTTCACACAAATTTCTACGTGTCTTGGACTTATGGGGTCTCTCTTTATTGGACTCCCTGCCAAGGATATAGTGGGTTGGTAAGATATTCTTATGGGGTCATGGAAAAATCCTGAAGACTTTTCATTTCAAGTTTTGATCCGTTTTTTCTTATGTTAAGCGTCTTCTTTATTTTCCAACAGTTATCTAATGAATACAATTTTCTATCAACACCGTTGATGCTTAGGTGGCGAGTTTGTTTTTGGGTATCTACTGTTCCTGCTGCAGTGCTAGCTGTTTGCATGGAGTTCTGTGCAGAGAGTCCTCAGTGGCTTTTCAAGGTTATGTGCTCTCATTCCTTAATCATTGACCTTTAAAACATTAGGCCAAGTTAGTTCTCGTGTTTGTACTCAATATAAACTGTCCTATATGTAGTCTTGATTCCTGAATTGGTTGAGCTCTATGCAGCTTTAGTGAAATTGGCTTCTTGTTAATTTCTGACATCTAGGATATTAACATATTATTACTTATATATAGTATTATGTATATTTTGGTATAAACGTACCTGTTGTGTAGTATAATGCACATACCATATATATAGATATGCAATGATCCGGATTAGTAATTGTGTCCAGTTCTGGCTCAAAGGAGGATTTGAAATTTGTTCACTCACTTTCTTCTTTTGTCTTTCTTTCTTTCTCTCTGTTGTTGCCAGTAGAGAAAAGGTTCATTTTCTCTTTGTATTGCAAATGTGTAATGGTAGTGCTCATTATTACTCCTTGGGGAAACTGGCGTCTCTTTGTTCTTTTAGCTGGTTCTTTTCTCCCATATGTATACATGCCTTGTGGGTGATATTATCCAAGGATTATAAGAACTTTCATCAGTTACTCACCTTACAGTGCTTGGTATGAGTATGCTTCATTTTATTTTTGACCCATTGAAGGCTACTTATCAATATTGATGCTAACAGTTGTTTTTGAATTCGTTCAGAGAGGAAGAGGTACTGAAGCTGAAGCTGAATTTGAGAAACTTTTAGGAGCAGCACATGTTAAATTTGCAATGGCAGAACTGTCAAAGTCTGACAGGGGGGATGAACTAGAGACAATAAAGTTTTCAGAGCTACTGTATGGCCGACATTTCAAAAGTATATTTTCAACTCATTAGTATATGAGTTGTTCAGGATTGAATTTACGTGCTTCCTTCTGTATGATTACCTTATCACCTCCATGTTTTGCAGTGGTTTTCATTGGGTCTACCATTTTTGCTTTACAACAGCTGTCAGGCATAAATGCTGTGTTCTATTTCTCTTCAACTGTCTTTAAAAGCTTTGGGGTGCCTTCAGATCTGGCAAACACATGTGTTGGAATTGCAAATCTGTCGGGTATGGTTGGGTTTATTCTCAAGTATCTTATTTGTCCCTATTTGAGATTTGCTTATATGTTTCCTTATTACCATTCTTCTTATTTTTTGGTCTATCTCTATACTATTCTAGGGTCAATTCTTGCAATGATCCTGATGGATAAGCTTGGAAGAAAGGTACTTCTTCTTGGAAGCTTTTCTGGCATGGTAAGCTCCTAAAATACTCTGAATATTTGATGCAAGCTTTTGAGCTAAAATATTAAATGTTAGTTATGTCTGTTTTATGGAATCAGTGGTACCCATATTGCATGTGGTCCAACTGAGGTTCTCTCCTTTTTGTTTGCATCAAGTAGACAGTATGATATCTTATCTAACCTTTTATGCATTTCTTGATTTAGGCAGTGGCAATGGGTCTTCAAGTAACTGGAGCAAGTTCTTATACGTCGGGATCTGGAGCATTGAGTCTATCTGTTGGCGGCATGCTGCTGTGAGTAGTTGGGTCCAAACAGTAGTATATCAGCTCCAGTCTTGTTTATAGATAGAGAAAAGCTATGTTATTATAAGTATAAGATAAAATAACGAAAAAAAAATGCTGTTAGGATAAGACAGATCCTTGAATGGTTTGGGAATTTTAAATCAGTCTTGCACTGGGATAATTAAAAGGGTATAAGTGAATTCATTTTAGTTAGCCATTCTGGTTTCTTTCTTTTTCTATATTTAAACCCAATTGTTGCCTAATGATACTGTAAAAATTTGACACAATTGAGTGAATATAACATATTATCATGCGATGCGCCATTTCTGCACAGATTTTTTACTTTAATGCATTGTGCATGCATGTCTATACTTCCACATGCCATATTTAAATGACTTTGAGATTATAAAGCAAATATGCACAGAAGCTTTGGGTGTGTGGTTGTTATGATAATCTAGATTATCAAATGGTTTTTGCAGGTTTGTGTTGATGTTTGCTCTTG
This sequence comes from Malus domestica, assembly GCF_042453785.1. NCBI lineage: Eukaryota > Viridiplantae > Streptophyta > Magnoliopsida > Rosales > Rosaceae > Malus > Malus domestica. The sequence goes on from NC_091669.1 coordinate 19,566,632, forward strand.
GAGCTGGTCCAGTTCCTGGTCTTCTCCTTTCAGAAATTCTTCCTGGCCGTATTAGGGCAAAAGCAATGGCAGTTTGCATGGCCGTGCATTGGGTAATTGTCTTCTATATTTTTTCAAGATATGACTCATTGCACCTTTTATTTTCTCCACTGTGGGAGCTGACTGATGGCTTATCATACTCACATACCAAACATAGTTTTATGAACGTGATCAATTTCAGTCTATGAAAGCAAGTTTTGGTATTAACACGTAGTCATGGCTGCAGGGGCAGTCAGTCTAAAACATCCTACGATTTAGTGTAAACAGCTCCTCCACAGTCCACCCCCTTTATCCGAAACAAAATTTTGACGACCCACCATGTACATTGAATTTGACTATCAATTACTACTTTTTCACCTTAATGATAAAGTGTAGGTTGCTTTTTCATCTACAGTGACTTAGAATCTCTGCATAATAATGTTCCTTCTCAAGTTCTAATCTTTAATTAAAAACTTAAAATTGTAAGCTGGTAAAAGACTTTGGGATTACGTGAGAACATATTTAGCTTTAGAAAATGAGAGTTAATGGGATTCTACTGAAATCCGACAGAACTTTTCATTGAAAAAGATCAATTATCTTTTCTTTGGAATCCAGCCCCAACAACTGTCGTGGCTGGGCCATCGCATGGTTGTTTTTATTTTCAAACTAGGCCATTGCGTGGTTGATAAAGTAGTATTGTGATCTTGAATTTGGAAGTAATTCAAAGATTAACCTTGCAAGAATGCACTCCTGTTTGTATACTGATAGGCTAATATCATTATGGCTTGCTGCAATTATATTTGTTGAATGTGGCTGTTCTTGTAAGAATCCGTTCTTGCGAGTTGAATTTGAGGTCTCATTAATATTGCTTCTGTTTGCTTGTAGTGAATATGCTACTTTCTTCTATGAACAGAAATTCCATTCTCTAAACTTCTAAATTTTAATGCCATCTCGCTGTAACGAATTTTGTGCCTTCAACAGGTGATAAATTTCTTTGTTGGCCTGTTGTTTTTACCCTTGCTGGAGCAAATTGGGCCACAAATTCTGTATACAGTCTTTGCTACCTTTTGTTTACTGGCTGTTGTTTTTGTGAAGAGAAATGTAATAGAAACAAAAGGAAAGTCCCTCCAAGAAATTGAAATTGCACTTATTCCGCCTCAATGAAGGTATTTATTCTTGTTATTTTATTTGGTGGTTCTCTATTTCTATTATACCAACCCGTTAAATATTTTGGTTTCGTTTAGTTTCATAATAGGTGCTGGCAATTTGCAGTTGGCATTCCCTCATGTTACCTGTATTCTAATCATATAATTGTTTTCTCAGTATCTCATAATTTTTAGCAATTATCGTAAAAGGTTACATTTTGAGGGTAGTTCTCGGATCTAAAGAAATGTAGTTTCTAGTTGCTTCTTTGCGGCCAAATTTTGACCCCTTTGTCAAACCCCCAATTAAAATGAGTTAAAACCAGGTTTAAGCTTAACTGCTGAAAGCAACAAGAGGGCCTAAATAACTGCCCCAAGAAGTGTAAATCCGGAGGTCAAAACCTAACTTGTGTAATAAGCTCTCTGGGGCTACCCCTGGCTCACAATTGCTGGACGCATGTGTGGATTTTTGGGTGGGTGGGGGGGGGGGGGGGGGCTGTATACCTTCTCAATTTAGGGAAAAGGAAGCGTGCTTTAATTTAAGAAATAATGTAAAGTGCACATAAAATACATGCACATTATTTTTGTCATGCACTATAAAGTTATAAACAGATGGATGTTCTGTGCTAATTAGATGCTAAGATATCATTTTTATCTCATCAAAATTATTTTCTAGACACAAATTCAGTGTTTTCTTTTCATGCTTTAAGTATTTATCTTAAAAATGATGCTGTATTTTAGATTGCATATCATGCATATCTACTGAATTTACAAACTTTTCGTTTCCATATCTTTTATCCAAAAATTTCATCCTATTTGAAGTGTGTTTTTTTATGATTATGCCGGTGTTGGTTTGGCAGAGCTATGGGACAGAATTCGGGTTTTGTCTGCCCATTGGGCTTCCATTTCCCCCGAGTTCAGGGGAATCACTCTTTCCTTAATTTGTTCAGTAACCGTAACTAATATCTCTTTATTTGATTTATCGTTGGAAGACTAAGTCAAGATCATTTTTCTTTTCGAGTTGTTTGCTTGTCTCTGTAGGTTCTTCAAGAAAACTAGATTACTCTTACACAAAGCTGAAGTCCCCTTACTAATGATGGAACTAATGACTCACTTTTGCCCGTAGTGTATTTGCCATGTTCAGCTGAGTTGAGTTTCCACTTACCGTTTTTCCTTAACATCCTCGATTACCTGAATAACTTTTGTAGACCATCAGAAAATGCTGCTTTCTAGAAAAATGTCTGGGTAACGACTCCGTGAGGGGTATAGTGAAGGGGATAACTTTAGTTTATGTCTCTTCAAATTTCGTCTTTGTCAGTTTCCTTCAAGATTTAACTTTCAGAATGGTTGTCTTTAATCTCCAGTTACTTCCCATTCTTTTTCCAACTAGATGATTGGTCACAACAATTTTGTCAACTTGTCCTAAATCTCTAGGTTACCGATATCTGCTGTCAAATTATTGAAGTTATTCATGACCTCGAAGTTGATTCTCTAGTTCAAGCTATGCCACCTTCAAATGGCAGAAACAAAGTTTATTTATTGATTGGCTTGTATTTTACGTTCATCCAAATTCATGTATTGTGTTGATTTTCAGGGAAATAGTGAAGAATAAGGTAGTATGGAAACGTCTGCCCGGATTCCGGTTGAAGTCATCAGCATCGTGTTGGCTGGGAAGTTTGGGAACTAATTACCAGGTGCTCACTCTGAAAGGCCTTTGTAAATTATGAGAGCTGTTTTTTTCCTTCATTTGTGAGCTTTTAAACCTGCAATACAGTGTAATACATGAAGGACCTGACTTCCCGAACAATATAATACAAGTGTTCCATCAAAATTATGACATGATAAAAAAGACTTGAATTTGATTAGGTTTGAACTCACCTGCTGAATTAAAACCCTTTTTTTTTTTGGGACTTTCGAATCAGAAAATGCAAAGCTTTGTAAGCCTGGGCTGATGTAGCCTTTACTTGGCGGTTTTTTTTTTAATTTTTTTAATTTTTTTTTTGTTGATGCACAAAATCAGTGAGGACTTTGGTATAATAGGAAGTGTTAAGTTTGTGACCTTCACTAGATTGTTCCGGTCATTAGTGTGGATAAGTATGCAAATGGATAGAGACAGGAAAGCAAATACAAGATGTACGTGGTTCACCCAGATTGGCTACATCCACGGAGTAGAGGAGTTCTCATTAATTGTGAAAGGTTTACACAAGTACATAGGTTCAAGCTCTCATTTTGTTAGTACAAGTGAATGATTTAGTACAAATGACATTAGGAAATATTGTGAGAGAATGATCTCTATTTATAGAAGAGAGTTTCTAGTTTCATTCTAACATTGACATATGTCGTGTTGTGATTGGCTTGTGATGTTGATACGTGTCGCGCTATGATTGGTTTCTGATGTCGACACGTGTCGCGTTGTGATTGGCCTCCTGGTTGGAGGGAAACTCTTATGGGTCCTTGACGGTATAACGTTGACCGATGCTCAGTAGTTTTGGGGTTGGTCAAGTATGGTATAAGCAGTCATATCATTTTTCATCACAGAGTCCCCAACGGTAAGAGAACCAGTAGGGGATAAGAAGAATAGGCGCCATATGTTGTCTTAAGAAGGCATGACTACCTCTTCATCAAAGTTCAAGTCAAAACGACAGTCGGATGGGCTAGACATTCTCAAAGTGATGAAGGAGAAATGAGGTGCAATAAATCTCTGAAGTAAGGGGAAAATTCTTACAAGCAATAACTCTCTGAATGTACTTCTTGCACACAATTGGTGCCCTTATAAAAGAAAAGGCAACAGGGCCGTTGGTTCAAAAATCAAAGAGGCACCACTTTCCGGATTCCAAAGAGGCACCACTTTCCACACGCAACATCAGCTCCTCGGGTACTATAGATAACTTTGCCAAAGATCTCTGACAAAGTTTAGACATAAATTTTGAAGGTCTAACTACCGTACAATTACCCATAAGGGTAAATGAACAGCACCACTGCTTGATAACTAGAAAGTCTCAATGTATGTCAACCTCCGTGCTCCGTGGTAAGACATACTGGCAAAATTGCCCAACCTTTACTCACATTCGAGAAAGCACTCCCAACAAAATTGCTTGCTAAAAAATCGAAGAGGCATCGCCTTTCGAGTCTCAAGAGCCAGACTCCCAACAGGATTACTTTCTCAAAAATCAAAGAGACTGCTCTCCGAATCTCGAGAGTCAGACTCCCAACAGGATTACGTGCTAAAAAATCGAAAAGGCACCGCCCTCCAAATCTTGAGAACCAAACTCCCAACAGGATTACGTGCTCAAAAATCGAAAAGGCACCACTCTCCAAATCTTGAGAACCAGACTCCCAACAGGATTACTTTCTCAAAAATTGAAGAGACACTGCTATCCGAATCTCAAGAGTCAGACTCCCAACAGGATTGCTTTCTCAAAAATCGAAGAAGCACCATTCTCTGAATCTCGAAAGCTAGATCCCCAACAGGATTGCTTGTTCGAAAATCGAAGAGGCACCGCTCTCCGAACTTTGAGAGCCAGATTTCCTTGGATAAAGCTTGTCTGCAATCTTCACACGCAACATCAGTTTTCCAGATACCACAGACCACTTTTTCAAAGTGCTTTGACAAAGTTAAAACACGTGAAGTTTGCAGCTCTCACTATATTGCTATGACCAAGAAGGGTAAAGGAACAGTGATGCGAAAATTATCTTACCACACAAATTTAATCCTCTTTTACCGGGGATTAGGAGGGCTTGCTAATAACCTCTAAACTGACTTAAAAACATAAAACTAAACTTAAAATTACTTAACAAGACTCAAAACAAACTTAAAATACTCAAAACAGCTTAAAATAACTAAACTTAAATTAGACATTAGGAATGACTTTGGACAAAAATTGACTTTTACTTGAATCAAAACATTTAAAAACACAAATTAAAACAGATTCTAACTAATTAGACACACTACAGTAAAGGGGGATTGAGTTTTGGACGAAGTTGAAACAAACAAACAAGTATGAAAAACTAGACAGATTGTAAAACAAATTTGAGAAATAAGATGATGGATGAGATAGATAGATGTTTTTTCTCCACACATGACATGTATGCAAATAACTCGATTTCCAGTTACTCCTTCATTGAATTATGAACGACAATGCTCCAAATTAACCGTGACATCACTAGTTAACTTTCATATTTTTCTTGTTTTATTGGATTGGATGACATCATTTGACAACCTAAAATATTTTTCTAAAGTTCGCTACATGACATCATAATAGAGATACAATAAAAGATCATTACGTTTAATGAAAATCATAAGCATTGACAAAGCACTTGCAACTATGACATCATGTCACTCAGGCTAGGAATTGAACTTAACGCGATCGTTTATAAGCGACATTCATTACATGTGAATATAAGTTTGTAACGATTATGTGAAACTTCCTTGTATTCTGGCAACGGATTTATGCATGTCAATTAAGTGTCGACCCTTAATTAACATATACAAATAAGTTATCAATCAAATAGTTAAGCCAACTGCATTCACGATTCAAGAGTTCATAACTGGAATTTATCAAATTATATTGCACACATAATCATGGCTTTGAAATCACCCCTAGCCAAGAGGGGTTTAGCCACTCATATTCACAACAAAACAAAAGAAAATGAATTTAAACATTGAAAACAAAAGAAAGAAAACACCTAAACGTTCCAACGATCCAAGTTGGACAGCAAGTACGTCCAAGCACTTTCCTTCCCTTCCTTTGCTACGGCACAAGGTGTTGGTAAGTGGTTGAAGGTTTGTTTGTATAGAGGAATGAATGTGAAGATGAATGGATGTGTTTGGATGAAGGTTGTATTGAATGCGGCAAAGAGTGGAGAATTGTGTAGATGATGTGTGTTTTGGATTGTTTTTTTCTCCCTTGTTATGGTGAAGGGTGGATGTATTTATAGGCTAGGGAGAGGATCATCTAATTAAGGTGGTAGTGGTGTATGTTGTGGTAATGAGTGGATGTAATGGGTGTAGTGGGTGAGTGTTTGGTAATGAGTGGATGTAATGGGTGTAGTGGATGGATGTTTGGTAATGAGTGGATGTAATGAGTGTAGTGGGTGAGTGTTGTGGTAATGAGTGAATGTAATAGGTGTAGTGGGTGAATGTTTGGTAATGAGTGGATGTAATGGGTGTATTGGGTGTAGTGGGTGAGTGTTTGGTAATGAGTGGATGTAATGGGTGTAGTGGATGAATGTTTGGTAATGAGTGGATGTAATGAGTGTAGTGGGTGAGTGTTGTGGTAATGAGTGGATGTAATGGGTGTAGTGGATGGATGTTTGGTAATGAGTGGATGTAATGAGTGTATTGGATGGATGTTTGTAGTTGTAGGTCAACACACTTGCACACATACATGTTGATTTCTAGCCTTCAAATCTTCAAAAACGTCTATCCTCATGTCTCCATGCTTGCACTATCCAATCTTGGCCCAAAAATGCTCCAAAATGCTCCAAATAGCACTTTGTTGCTAACTTTGTTATTTGAACTTACAAACACACGAAAATAGCTTAAAGTACTAAAATAACTAGAATTAAACTAAGTAAATGCCAAGAAACAAGCTAACTAAGTTGCATAAATATTCTCCTATCAAATTCCCCTACACTTAGCTTTTGCTAGTCCTCGAGCAAAACAAAAGAAACAAAACAAACAAAACACAACCTAACCTTCCAACATTTGCCTCAGGGATTTTTAATGAAACATGACGTGTTAAAAATCATCATTCCTGCAGATTTTGGTCATCCTTACACTTGAGCACATACTTAATCACAGTCACCACTTACTAGTTCACAATTAACCAATTAAAACGATGTTTTGAATGTAGTAACATGCCTTAGGGAGTTTGCTCAATTCCTTACAAGATACTCTCTATTTTCACACACATTTTCTGACTACACACCCTACACTAGTATATGTGAGAAGATTGATGTAAACACGAAAGATTAGGACTCACATATGTTATAACAAAGAAAGCAATTTTCTAGAGTTATTAAGCATGTTTAGATATGATCTCATGAATGAAATGCTACTACTTAGATGCGAGAACCAGTGACACCATATGCTCATACCAATTTCGAACTCCACAAATTGAAACACACAACACTTAAGATTGAAGTCAATGGTTGTAACAGGGCTTGGGGGTAATGGCTAACAAAGAAAGGATATGGATAACAAACGTTCTTAAAGTGATAGCAAGCAAAGCAATGAAATAGACACTTGGAAATCACTTTAGAATGCAGAATCAACTTTTACATACAAAGGGAAGATTCATGCAACACTTAGGGCCGAATTCAAAGTTTTGGACTCTTTTTTAACAAACAACATTTTAGAGCTCTTTTTCATACTTTTTTTTTCTTTTCTCTACTCGTGCCTTATTAAGAACTCTAGTACACACACACATAAGAATCACTTCCCCCAAACTTGCTTTCTGCAATACATTGATAAAAAAGGAGTTCATTTTAAGTCATGCTTTACTATGCTTCAAGAACAAGGGTATGGATGGTCCTAACACTAGGCTAGGTAAGGATAGTGTGGGTTAACAAAGAACATAGGCTTAACAATGCTCAATGGGGTTAAACTTAAACACATAATGAAATAGGGGCACGACAATTTGGCTTTGGTGGTCACTACACAACTTCATCTTGAATATGTGTTATGCAAATCAATAGCATGCTTTGAATGAAATAGGCATGAGTTCTAGCATTTGGAATTAAATGATAAAACGCCTTCTAAGTAGTAACCAAGCAAAGAATAATGAGATCATGCAACGACTTTAGAAAACAATGATGCACAAATTATTAACTCTCCAAATAAACGTTTAGGCTCAAGTCTCACAAGGTTGTAGCATTCATTTGAGTTCCTTCTTTCAAGCATGTTACAAAAACTGATTTTTCCTTTATAATTGCATGTAAATTCATAAATTATAACCACAACCAAGCATACACCAAAGAGTAAATCAAATTTTCATCCATGTTTATAACTCTCTTTAACAGTCATGTAATTAAAAACCAAATCCTCATCATTGTGTTGGAAGGTACCATAAGACAAACAAACACACAACAACTCTTTTTAGGTTTTTCAAAACAATTTTTCAAATTTTTATGAGATTTTCGGATTTTTATGTCAAAACACACTAAAACACTTCAAAACAGCATAAAAACACTTAAAAATAGTAAGGAACAACACTGTAAGTAATGGGTGATAAATTTCCACGAATTTCATGCAAAACAACTTGGTTACCCCCCCACACTTAAATCGAACATTATCCTCAATGTTTCAAGCATAAACTCACACAAACATAAGCAAACAATCAAACAAACAACGAATAAACATGACAAGTATGACAAAGTAAAAACCAGACAAAGTAGAGTTTAAGAACGCAAATCTGGTTTTGGAGATAGATGATCTTGTTGTCTTTCCACAGCTTTGATCTCGAACTGGTTCGGAATTCTGAGCAAGAGTTCCTTGGTTTCAAATTAGACTTCTTCTGCTGGGTTGATTTGATTGTGTAGTCTGCATTCTTCTCTGCTTGTTTCTTCTGCACGGCAAGCAGGCACGAGGTAGAGGTGATGGTCTATTTCTTTCTTCAATCTTTCCAAGTGCCCACCTTTTGCTTTCTTTCTCCTTGTCCCTAGCTGAGGATGAATTAGCACATTGTCTCCACATGCTTTGAGGTATCATTTTCACTTCCCTTATATGTTCCCTAGGCAGATGTGGTAAACGAAGAGGAAGCATAAAATGTTGAAGATGAGTACTCAAGAGCAGGGCTAGGTAAGCAATCAGGAAGGGGTTCCAGGCAGTCGGTTTCAGATCGGAAGATTGATACCAAGTGCTGGCTGATTGCTCTCTTTCTCCTTGTCCCGCAGATGAAAACAACGACAAGGAGAATGACAGGGAGAAAGCATGATATAAGATACTCTTGCTTTCAACCTTCATGATATGAAATACTTTTTCTTTGGATAAGTTGTTTGCAGAGGTACCCCAAGGAATAAGGAACACTGAGTGACTCGAGAGGCTTCGTTGGGAAGGCATTCTCAGAGATGACGGAAGGTTATGTATGTATGTCTGCCTTGCTATGGAGGGTGAAGGTCGACATTTATAGGAAATAATAACCGGTACTATTCTTTCACTCTTGTCGGCAACCGTTGGATGATTGAACAGTAAACTTCACGTGCTTTCTACTTCACCAGAAATCTTCGACAGATTGCCCGTAATTTCCGCAAGGCTGAGTGTATGTGACAGATGTTGACACGTTTGGATAAAGTTGATGCATCTTCGATATCTGGAATCGGCGCTTCGACAAACTGCCCGTGATTTCCGCAAAGCTGAGTGTGTATGTGACAGGCGCTGACACGTTTGGAAAAGCAGACGCCTCTCCGATTTCTGAGCTTGCCTCTTCGAGTTCTGAGCTCGCCTCTTCGAGTTTTGAGCTCCGTCGAGTGCAGAGGTTGCATGTGACAAGTGCGGACAAATCTGGAAAAGAAGATTGACCTGTGGTTTCTAAGCAAGCCCAGCTTTTGAGAAAGCTAGCGCTTCTTCGATTTTTGAATTGGCCTCTTCGATTTCTGAGCTTGCCTCTTCGATCTCTGAAATCTCATCGAGTGTTGGTTTTTATAAAGGCGCGCATTACGTTTCAAAGCACACTTGAATTTCTGCCTGTAGAAACTCCCTTCTTGCACTTCTACAATCTTGACTTGTCCGACCTCTTCTTTCTTTAACACCTTTGAAAATGTCTAGCCCTTCCGACCGTCGTTTTGACTTGAACCTTGGTGAAGAGGCAGCCATGCCTTCTCCAGACAACATATGGCGCCCATCCTTCATATCCCATCCTTCAGTGTGCAGGTTCTGTGTCTAATATGGCCCAACGCTTATTTGCTCGAACCCGTCAAGTTGAATCATTGGCGACTGAAGTGATGAGTCTCAAACAGGAGATTAGAGGGCTCAAGCGTGAGAATAAACAGTTGCACAGGCTCGCACATAACTATGCTATAAACATGAAGAGGAAGATTGACCAGATGCATGAATCTGATGGTCAGATTTTACTTGATCATTAGAGGTTTGTGGGTTTGTTCCAACAACATTTGCCTTCGTCTTCTGGGGCTGTACCGTGTAATGAAGCTCCAAATGATCAACCTCCGATGCCTCCTCCTTCTGGGGTTCCGCCGACTGTTGATGCTCCGCCGACTACTGAGACTTCTCCTAAGCAGCCTTTGTGAAGGCTCTCTCTTGTATTTTTCGGCTTAATGTTCCTTTTTTTTTTATGAAAATGAATATAAAATACCTTGCATATCTGTTAATGTTTCAAAAATAAACCTACACAAAAAACAATTAAACAAGCAACAAATAAAAATGACAATCATGGCAAAATAAAATTGCAAAAAATGAAGGTTTTTAGAAACGTAAAACTGATTGTGGAGTGATTAAAAAATCTTCCTCATTTTTGAATACATGGGTTGCTTCCTAAGAAGCGCTTGCTTTAACGTCTTCCAGCCGGACGAAACTTCTTTCTAAGCCTGATAGGGCCCATAGCATGAAATTGATCCTTGAATGGAAGGTGATACTTGACGTGATCCGGCAATGGTTTAAATTCTAGTGTAGGTGCCTGAATCATCAAAATCAACAAGTTAGTATAAAATAAAATCGAAGTTGGAGAAGATGGCTTACTTGCTTGCTTTGACACAAACCCAATTACAAACACCACATCTTTGAAGGTTGCAGGGATATGGGATTTGGCCAGATTTGGTGTTTTGAGAGTTATGACTTGTCCCGTGTCATAAAATCCAACTTCTTTAGGATTTTTCGTCTCAAGTGTATCTTCTTTGATGAATTCTAGACATTCCCGATCCACTTCTTGCTTTTGATTCTTTGGAACGGTTTTGAAGATGCCTTTCTCACCCTCTTCTTCCTTGGATTGCTTGATCCTACAAGGAATAAGGATATTTGGTGAAATGGGGTTAAGACGAATTGAATTTAGGCTTACCTTGGTTGTAGTGGACGGCATAGAGGGCATATGGGGCTGTGGCAAGGGTGGTTTTTCACTTACCGTGGCCATGTTATTCTCCTCTTCTTCGAGCATCAGCTGTTCATCCATGTTTTGGCTTGGTTTGGATGTCTTGGGTTTACCTCCAACCTCCATAGCACTTCCCAAAGTGATAGCATCATGGATTTCAAAATCTTCCTTCAAATTTTCAATAGTTGAGTTGGATAGTTCACTTTGCTCTTGAATTTGTATCGTGAACTCCATAATCTCTCCAAGTTTATTTTTCAATTCGCTTATCTCTTTAGCTTGATTGAGCATTGTTTCATTTTGATTTTGCTGCCCCTGCACTAAAGAGGTTAGTAATTGAAAATTTTGATCACTATCCGTGGACATACTTGAATTTGATTGGAATTGTTGTAGGGGAAGCTGTGGTGGCTGCATAGGTGTTAAATAAAACTCCTCAGATTGCTACCAATATCCATCTTGTTGAGCCTCCTTAGTTTGATTTTGTGAGCCTTGCACCAAAGAATTTATTTCATAAAAAATTCGATCATAATCTATTGACGAACCTGAGTTTGATTGAGCATATTGTATATGAGGTTGTGATGTCTGCATAGGTCTTGAATGGAACTTCTCTTCTTGCTGCTAATATCCATCTTGTTGGAATTGTTGAGGTTCTATGTAATCTGAATAATATCTCAAATCCGAATTGTAAGCGGTGGAAAACATGTTGTCCCATGATTGGCTATGGCCTTGATAACCCCAAGCATTTTCATTCGCAGCGAATTGAGAATATTGCTGAGTTGGATATCCTTGCTCATATGACACACCACATGTACGGACACTTTGCATTGTGGTCTTTTCGGCATATTGTGACAATTGAGAAGTAAGTTCCGCCAATTGAGCTTGAATGGTAGCAAAATCCATGTCTTACTTCTCTAGTACCTGAAATCAAGGAAACAAAACTAAATCAAATATCAAAAGTAAAAAAAAAAAAAAAAACACAAACAGAAACAAAGTCAGTAACTAAAAACAAAAGACACGAAAATAAACAAAAAGAAATAACAAGGGATTAGAAAAGTTGCTAATCCCCGGCAGCGGCGTCAAAAACTTTATGCAAAAATTATCTTACCACACAAATTTAACCCTCTTTTATCAATTGTAGTAAAGAATGTAAGTAGGGATCGTTCTGGACCGGGGATTAGGAGGGCTTGCTAATAACTTCTAAACTGACTTAAAAACATAAAACTAAACTTAAAATTACTTAACAAGACTCAAAGCAAACTTAAAATACTCAAAATAACTTAAAACAACTAAATAAACTTAAACTAGACACTAGGAATGACTTTGGACGAAAATTGACTTTTACTTGAATCAAAACATTTAAAAACACAAATTAAAACAGATTCTAACTAATTAGACACACTACAGTAAAGGGGGATTGAGTTTTGGACGAAGTTGAAACAAACAAACAAGTATGAAAAACTAGACAGATTGTAAAACAAATTTGAGAAATAAGATGATGGATGAGATAGCTAGAGACTTTTTCTCCACACATGACACGTATGCAAATAACTCGATTTCCAGTTACTACTTCATTGAATTATGAACGATAATGCTCCAAATTAATCGTGACATCACTAGTTAACTTTCAGATTTTCCTTGTTTTATTGGATTGGATGACATCATTTGACAACCCAAAACATTCTTCTAAAGTTCGCTACATGACATCATAATAGAGATACAATAAAAGATCATTACATTTAATGAAAATCATAAGCATTGACAAAGCACTTGCAACTATGACATCATGTCACTCATGCTAGGAATTGAACTTAACGTGATCGTTTATAAGCGACCTTCACTACATGTGAATATAAGTTTATAACGATTATGTGAAACTTCCTTATATTCTAGTAACGGATTTATGCATGCCAATTAAGTGTCGACCCTTAATTAAAAAATAAAAATAAGTTATCAATCAAATAGTTAAGCCAACTGCATTCACGATTCAAGAGTTCATAACTGGAATTTATCAAATTATATTGCACACATAATCATGGCTTTGAAATTACCCCTAGCCAAGAGGGGTTTAGCCACTTATATTCACAACAAAACAAAAGAAAATGAATTTAAACATTGGAAACAAAAGAAAGAAAACACCTAAACGCTCCAACGATCCAAGTTGGACAGCAAGCACGTCCAAGCACTTTCATTCCATTCCTTTGCTACGGTACAAGGTGTTGGTAAGTGATTGAAGGTTTGTTTGTATAGAGGAATGGATGTGAAGATGAATGGATGTGTTTGGATGAAGGTTGTATTGAATGCGGCAAAGAGTGGAGAATTGTGTAGATGATGTGTGTGTGTTTTGGATGGATTTTTTTCTCCCTTGTTATGGTGAAGGGTGGATGTATTTATAGGCTAGGGAGAGGATCACCATCTAATTAAGGTGGTAGTGGTGTATGTTGTGGTAATGAGTGGATGTAATGGGTGTAGTGGGTGAATGTTTGGTAATGAGTGGATGTAATGGGTGTATTGGGTGTAGTGGGTGAGTGTTTGGTAATGAGTGGATGTAATGGGTGTAGTGGATGGATGTTTGGTAATGAGTGGATGTAATGGGTGTAGTGGGTGAGTGTTGTGGTAATGAGTGGATGTAATAGGTGTAGTGGATGGATGTTTGGTAATGAGTGGATGTAATGGGTGTAGTGGATGGATGTTTGTAGTTGTAGGTCAACACACTTGCACACATACATGCTGATTTCTAGCCTTCAAATCTTCAAAAACATCCATCCTCATGTCTCCATGCTTGCACTATCCAATATTGGCCAAAAAATGCTCCAAAATGCTCCAAATAGCACTTTGTTGCTAACTTTGTTATTTGAACCTACAAACACACGAAAATAGCTTAAAGTACTAAAATAACTAGAATTAAACTAAGTAAATGCCAAGAAACAAGCTAACTAAGTTGCATAAATATGCTTCTATCAAATAGCACCACTACTTGTTGTTTGGGAAACTCCTATATATGTCGACCTCCATCCTCCATAGCCAGGCAGACCTGTAAATAAAAAAAATGCTCAACTTTTCTTCACATCCGAGAAGGCACTCGCAGCAGAGTCTCTCAAAATACTCAACTTCTTTTCCTCCCGATAATACCTCTGCAAACAAGCCACACCAAAGTAAGAGTATCTTATATCATCAGGGTTAAAAGTAAGAGTATCCCATATCATGTTTTTTCCCTGTCTTTTCCTTTGGCCTTGTTCTTACCTGTAAGACAAGGAGAAAAAGAGCAATCAGTCAGCATTTGGAATCAAGCTTCCAGTCAGGAACTGACTACCTGGAACCCCTTGCCTGATTACTTATCTGGCATTACTCTCGAGTACTCATCTTCAACATCTTACGCTTCCAGAGAAGATACCACATCTGCCTGAGGAACAGATAAGGCAAGTGAGAAGGATACAAGGAAGTATGTGAAGACAAGTGTAACAGAAAACGTGCCGATACATCCACTACTTTGTCAACAGCAAAAGTATTTCATATCATCAAGTTCGAACGTACTCTAGATTTGATGGACTTGTTTTGACCCTCAAATTCTTGAGTCGACCTTATATTTTGGAGGAAACCAGAAAACCCTCTAGCCCAGTTCAAGAATAAGCCTGTGGAAAATTATTTCTTCAAAAGCAAAAGTATCTCATATCATCTCTTCTCCATTTGCTTCTCCTTATCCTTGTTGCTGTTTACGACACAAGGAGAATGAGAACAATCAACCGGAAGCCGAAGTCGAATCTTCGATCCAGGTTGCTTGCTTGGAAGTCTGATTGCTTACCTTGTTTGTTACCTCATTCGGCAAATCTCCTAGCTCGGTGACTTTGGGGACGCCTACTATAGGGTTTGTATCGCACTTCACCAAGCCCGAAACTACAAGTAAGCTTCAAGTGAAATTGATACATTACCTTGTGCATCTTCATCGGTTAAAGATACCACCCCTGGACGGGGGAAAAGTACTTCCACAAAAGATGCCACATCTACATATGAGACAGATAAGGCAAGTGAAAATAATACCACATTTCGGTACTTAGAAGTTTCGTGATTACTCAATGGCTTGGATTTTGCAAGTCCCCAACCAAGGAACTTCCCTCACTCGGGAAATTAGGGGAGCACTGTTTGTACCATACTTGACCAATCCCGAAACTACTGAGCACCAGTCAACGTTATATCGTCAAGGACCCAGAAGAGTTTCCCTCCAACCAGGAGGCTAATCACAGCGCGACATGTGTCGACATCAGAAGCCAATCATAGCGCGACACATGTCAACATCAGAAGCCAATCACAACACGACACGTGTCAATGTCAGAATGAAACTAGAAACTCTCTTCTATAAATAGAGATCATTCTCTCACAATATTTCATAATGTCATTTGTACTAAATCATTCACTTGTACTAACAAAATGAGGCTTGAACCTATGTACTTGTATAAACCCTTCACAATTAATAAGAACTCCTCTACTCCGTGGACGTAGCCAATCTGGGTGAACCACGTACATTTTGTGTTTGCATCCTGTTTCTATCCATTTGCATACTTATCCACATTAGTGATTGGATCAATCTAGCGAAGGTCACAAACTTAAAACTTTATGTTGTACCAAAGTCCTCACTGATTTTGTACATCAACATTTTTAATTTTAATTTTAAATACATCAGTACATTTACGCTAATGAATAAGGGACTGGGATATGCCGCACAATGTGTAAATCATAATAATTTCATTCAAATTCAGAGTCGAACTTAACATTTAATAATTCAACACGGTTGGTTCCTCCAATAATTCAACACTTCCAAATATTTCTCTACGAACAAACAAATAGAATTTGCATTGATAAGTACGATACTTTTAATTTCATATGGTTTTAAAAAATTTTAAATTTTTAAGTTGAGCTTTTTATTTAATACACATGGCATCATATGATTGGTTTTGTGCCCCCACACGGCTGTTAGATCATCACATTAACATATTTTCTAACAGAAAAAGATGGTAGAGACAATTTTGATGGCCAAAGCAATAGATGAAAAACCGCTGATGAGTTTGAAACGTAAAAGACCAAGCTGATGAATTGTCAAAACATAAAGATCAAGCTGATGAATTGTCAAGTTGCGATTTCGAAGGTGCGGACAGAGGTTTGAGGACTGTGCATGTGGACGGAATGTGGACCATATGATTAAATTTGAACGGCTAAAAATGAATCTATTAGAAAGGGCTTAGTGTGAAACTGGGTTAAAAAAAGACCCGTGAGTTAATGAAAATGGTACCCACGAGAATTCAAAAAATAAGGAATTAAACTCTCCCCCTCCCTCCCCATGACAACAATCGTTGAAACCAGAAATTTTCTTCTCCTCCCAAAAATCTCATTCTCACCCTATCATTGTGCTCATTCAAAACTTTGGCAGCGTTCGAAATGTTCGTTGTCGTTCGAAACCCGGTCAGAGTATTGTTGTGGTTGTTGTCTCTAGGCTCAGTGCACTTCGACATTCATGCATCTTTTGGTTTGAGGGTGACTGCTTACACAGGAAAAATCAATGGTTCCTTGATTGGAGTAGGTTTAGAGTCGTTGCTTCTACGAAAGTCGACGGCAAACTTGACTCTGGAAACTAAATTTGAAATTTGGAACCCTAGAAAAATAATTTTGTTATGTATGTAAAATTGTGTACCTTTTTAGTGTTTATGGTTAATATGCAAGTGGGTTCATGAAATTAGTTGATGTGGAAGTACCTGAAAAATTTGGTGAGATATAGGTTTATGAAATGTGGTCGACAGGTTGTGTATAAGATATATGTGCTTCAATTTGTTTTATTGAATTGTTCAGTTGGGAATGATTTTTGTCGATGAATCTTTGTTATTTTATGAATTAATTTGGTATTTCTTAACTCATGAAAGTATAGATGTATAGTTATGAGAACTTGTTGATAGGTTGTGTCAATAATAAACATTGTTGTATTTGGTTGTTATCAGGTTATATGTTGTTCAATTTGGTTGTGATGAATGCTTGTATTGTTATGTGTATAGGAGGTGGCAAATTAGTGGATTGAGCTCGTAGCTAAAGATGAAGAATATTATAGAGGAACGGTTAACAACCTTTCTCAAGCTAGTCATGTATAATGAGACTTGCGTCACACGTTTAATGATGCACAACTTGTTGATTTTAGGGCCTTATGCTTTGGACACTTGGAGAGTATCAATAGATTAGCCTTTAATGGGCAGCAGGTGCATGAATTATCGATCTATGGAGTGTCAAATCAAGGGGTGAAGGACCTAGTGGTACTCAAATATTTAATAGGTTGTGAGGTCACCAGGTTCACGAAGGACTTTTGCCTTATTATGGGGCTTCATTATGACGAACCCTACGATCTAGAGGTTGAGCCTTCCAACGTTAGGCTGTTGACCAAGTATTTTCCTCAAAAGTTTGGTTTTGCTGAGAGAGTAGCAAAGGTAAGGGTGTGAAGGGCAAAGGTAAAGTGAGGACCACCCCCAAGAAAGCTACAAAAAATGTTTAAGTGACATGTGCCGAGCTGCAAAGGGCGTTTAAAGAATGCGAGGATGAGGATGATGCATTGAAGATAGGGCTGGTTTATTTCGCCGAAGGTGTGTTGATAGGGGCAAAGAGTAATGTGGGTGTCAACCTATAGTGCTTAGACCTCGTAGAGTACATGTATATGTTCAATAATATTTATTTTTTATCGTTTTTGTTTCATTAGAATTTTATTCCACTGGATCAAACCTATGAGGCTTAAGGAATGATGGAACACTTATTCATGAGGTGTAAAATCGTTTTAACAACTACGTGACATCCTCTGTTTGTTGATGCTATGAGAAGGAGAGGAAAAGGGGATGGTGATGCTGAAGGGGATGATGAGGATGAAGATGAACAATTAAGAGGAAGTAAGAGGAGGCAGAGATTCGGATGGGGCTACAAAGGGTTCAGTTATGCCTTTAAGAAAAAATTTGTTGGTTTGATTGAGTACTAATAAGGATAAATTATTGTGTTTGTGATGAACACTAATTAAATGTAAGTGCAAGTGTGGGCATACGAAAAAATTGTGCAACTGAAGAAGCCACTACGCTATTGCAAGATGACTGATTCAGCAGCTATCCCAAAAATTCTTTGGTGATCGACAACAAATAAGCAGTTAATCCATGGACATTTGTAGATGTACATAACTATGTATGAATTCTTGTATTGAGAAATGTCTATAAGGGCAGAGAGGTATGACCTTATTTCAAAAGTTCATAACTTTATGAAGGATTGTGAAAATATTTGAATATCTGTGTGAATTTTGGTGAATAGTTTTGAATGTTTATGAATGATTATTTTCAGAAATGTAATTATGATGACTAGCAGTAAATGGTAGACGATGAAGTCGGGAGATAGTGCCCATTGAAGTAGAGAGGAACTCAGGCTACTGGACATAGAACGATGATGATGATGTCGTGATGCCAGAAACCCTGACTCCAGATACAAATGATGTCGGAGAGTTTAAAGTAGAAATTAAGGAATTGAAGGTGGATGTGGGGCGTTTGGTCCATGAGACGGATATTTTTCAGATGAATGGTGATGAAGAAGATGATGATGAAAAGGGGGGAAAATAGGTAAAAAACAGGAAAAAGAAGAAGATGGTGGTGAAAGATGCGGTGGTGTATGAAATGGTGTCTAGGAAACCAAAGAAGAATCATAGGGTGGTCAAAATGGGGGTAGAAGGCAAATGGGGGAAGCCGAGGGTTCAAAAGGGAATGAGGTTATGAGAAGTGTGAAGGAAGTAGATTTCCATGAACTTGTAGGGATTGTTGATTTGGAAAGTCCCACATAAGTGTGTGATAAGGTGCTTGCACTGGTCAGAGAAAGGATAGCGCACGAGCACGTAGAAGTCTAAAGTTCCAATGATGATGATGTTGCTATTTCCACACCTGAAGGTAAGCATGTTGGAATGAAGAGGAAAGCTTACTACATTAGGGTGGCGGTGGCAAGAACTGGGGGCAACAAAGGAGGGGGCAAAGAAGAAGACGAAAGTCGTGCATCACACGACATTGACATTTGATGTGACAAAGTGCAAAAAAACTCCAAGACGGTGAGCCGAGGGAGCATGTTCTACAAAGGGGAACGCCACTTAAAGCAATCCACTCAGGCTGTGTGGTTGAGGTGCTTCATTATTTCTATCAATTTCATAGTTTGAAGAATGCCAATAACAAGTAAATAATCATTGTGTTTTACTTTTGGTGTTTTGGAATTTATATACAATAAACGACTAGAATGATGACAATCAATTTTTTTTTTGTAACATTGTTAGTCTGGTTGCCCTGTTGGAGAATATGATAGTTGGAGACACAAACTTTTGGAGATGCCTCCTTGACAAAGGGTGGTTGTCAACTGATGTAAGTCTTTTAACCCTGTTCTTGATGGACTATTTCCATGCCATCGGGGCTCGACTTTAACCTAACCTGGAGCTCGTCATTTTGTATGGTTCTAACATTGTGGTGGAAAGGTGCAGTGGAAGAATTTTGGTGGTATGGTGTGGATGATTTGATTGCTGCGAGGGGGGATAGTGTTTTGATTCCCGTGCATTGCACAATGGAGGGTGGAAAGGGATAGGTTGGTCAGGGAAGATGGGTGTTTGGAATTGGGAAGGCCTGCACTTTGTTTTTTATTTTTAAATAAATATAAAAATAAAAAATAAATCATAATAATTTGAAGTAATATTTTTAATAATTAAACCTTTTTATTTGTTTTTTATTCACATAGCACAAATTTGATAGCCATATCATCAAATAATGCCACTTATTTTTGCTGCATCATCACTTAACTTAACGGTTAATTTAACGAATTGACTAACATAAGAATGACACTGAAATGAATTCGCAAGTTGATGTATAATTAGGGGTGGGTTTGGTTACAATCGGTTCGGTTATTTGGCAAAACCAAAACCAAACCCAAATTTTGGTTCGGTTCAAATTTTTTTTTTATTTGGTTCGGTGTAATTTCGGTTCAGTTCGGTTTCTTTTTATAGAATTTTTTTTTTAGTTTGAAAATTGGTCTATACTCTACAACTTTGCTTATAGTTTTTCCATTTCAAAGAAAGTAAAGGAAGAAAAAAAGAGAAAGAGAAAGAAGATGCAAGAAGAAACAAAGAGAAAGAAGATGCATGGAGGTTTGGGTGGTGGTTGGTGATAAGAGCATATTTATGCGACTGAGTTAGCTTGTTCTCATGCATTTATGTTGTTATTTCTTAGTTAATTATGTATTTTAAGCTATTTTCATGTGTTTGTAGGTCCATAGGCCTTATGAAGCAATAAGATGCATTTTGGTGCATTTTGGAGCAGTTTTGGGCTTGGAATGAATAGCACATGCATGGAGCAAGGTGGATGGACGAAATTGAAGACTAAAGAGGCTAGAAATGTGTTAAAGAAAAAGAAGAATTAATGTAAAAAGGACAAAGAGCTCAGCCACAAATCACTCCACCATTCACCTTTCCATCATTGTCGTGCATCACCATTGCACTCCCTTTGGATTCCTATGTCGTGCATCATCATCCATGTTCCCTCCATTGACTCATTTGTTGCATCATTCCACCTCCCTTTCCTTTCTCTACCATGTGCACAATCATTCATGTTCCCTAGATGCAATACCACTCCATTTTACCTCCATGCTTTGCATCATCACTTCACTTTCACCTTTGAATCATTTCAAACACCACTCATTGCACTCAATTGCTACACCATTCCTTGTTCCCTCCATCATTTCAAATTTCATGCATCATTACATTGAATCATTGCACTCAATTGCTACACCATTCCTTGTTCCCTCCATCATTTCAGATTTCATGCATCATTGCACTCAATTGCTACACCACTTCATGTTCCCCTCCATTGCCATGCACTTCCTCTATAAAAGAAGTGTTTGTAACATAAATTTAGTTCATACTTTGTTAGATCATTCATCCCCAATTCAATACAACCTTCATCCAAACACATCCATTCATCTTCACATCCATTCCTCCATACAAACAAACCTTCAAACACTCACCAACACCTTGTGACGTAGCAAAGGAAGGGAAGGAAAGTGCTTGGACGTGCTTGCTGTCCAACTTGGATCGTTGGAGCGTTTAGGTGTTTTTTTTCTTTTGTTTCCAATGTTTAAATTAATTTTCTTTCGTTTTGTTGTGAACATGAGTGGCTAAACCCCTCTTAGCTAGGGGTGATTTCAAAGCCATGATTATGTGTGTAATATGATTTAATAGATTCTAGTTATGAACTCTTGAATCGTGAATGCAATTGGCTTAACTATTTGATTGATAACTTATTTATATTTGTTGATTAAGGGTCGACACTTAATTGACATGCATAAATCCGATGCTAGAATATAAGAAAGTTTCACATAATCGTTACAAACTTATATTCATAAGTAGTGGAGGTCACTTATAAATGATCGCGTTAAGTTTAATTCTAGCATGAGTGACATGATGTCATAGTTGCAAGTGCTTTGTCAATGTTTATGATTTTCATTAAACGTAATGATCTTTGATTGTATCTCTATTATGATGTCATGTAGGGAACTTTTGAATAATGTTTTGAGTTGTCGAATGATGTCATCCAATCCAATAAAACAAGGAAAATATGAGGGTTAACTAGTGATGTCATAGTTAATTTGGGGCATTGTCGTTCATAATTCAATGAAGTAGTAACTGGAAATCGAGTTATTTGCATACATGTCATGTGTGGAGAAAAAGCCTCTAGCTATCCCATCCATCATCTTATTTCTCAAATTCGTTTTACAATTTGTCTAGTTTTTCATACTTGTTTGTTTGTTTCAACTTCATCCAAATCAAAACCCCCCCCCCTTTTAGTTTCTTGTTTCAAAGTGTTCAAATCTGTTTTTGTTTGTGGTTTTTATTGTTTTAGGTGAAGCCCAAACCCAATTTTCGTTCAAAGTTGTGTTTAGAGTTAGAAACTGCCCAACAAGTGTTTTTAGGCAGTTTTGAGTGTTTTTAAGTTGTTTTAAGTCTTTTGAACCTGTTTTTAGTCCCTTGAGTCTATTCAAACGTTTTTAACTTTGTTTTTATGTTTTTGAGTCAGTTTAGAGGTTATTAGCAAGCCCTCCTAATCCCCGGTCCAGAACGATCCCTACTTATACTTATACTACAATTGTCAAAAGAGGGTTAAATTTGTGTGTTAAGTAAAATTTTCGCATCAGTTGGGTGGGGAGAAAAAAAAGGAAGAAAGCAAAGGGTCAGATGGGGATAAAAAAAAAGGGAAGAAAGAAGAGGGTTGGGTGGGGAGAAGAAAAATAACTTAGATTATGGGTCAATAGTTGGCCTAAAACAAAAACTTAAAACTTCTAAACTTAAATTGGGTTTGGAGTATAAACACTTAAATATTAAATAAATAAATAAACTTAATTATATTTAATTTGGTTCGGTTTGTTTTTGGTTTGATTTTTGAATCACCGAAACCGAACTAATAACTTTCGGTTCGATTCGGTTTTCTTACTTCGGTTCAGTTTTTTTTTGGGTTCGGGTCTTTTCGGTTTGGTATTCAGTTCAGTTGTGGGTTTTTCCAACCCACCCCTATGTATAACATCACAATTTAAAAAAAATGATGTATGAGTTTGCTTTGTAATCCAAAATTGAGTTTGTTTTTTAATTATATTAACTTGATTTTTTATTTTTTTATTTTTAGAAAAGGGATACGGGGTGGCAAGGCATGGTTATCCACCCCTTTAAGGCCCGGAGAGGCTATGAAAATTTTTACCATGCCTATGTCAAAGGTCAAACAGACTCACTAGCTAGGAGTATCGAACCGGGCCCTCCTACATTTTTTTTGTTTATTGGAGAGCTGCGGTCCGTGCCTTTACCATTGGGTCACTTGGTATGGTTAACATTAACTTGATTTTTGAGGTGGTACAATGAAATTGACTGTTTTGAACAAAAAAAAAAGAATGTAATTAACCTTTAGAAAGGCATTCAAAACTGACCCACCCCAACCCAAAACCCAATAGCCTCCTTGGGTTGTTAAACCCCAATCCCAAAGTCGAAAGTCGGCCTTTATGAACCGAAACCCTTATCGTCCTTCCCCACCCACCATGGCCACTCTCTTCGAAGCTTAGGCTGTCAAGTCCCTCAACAAATCCCTTGGACACCACTGTTGTGTTGTAAGCCATTTTTCTCACGTTCTGCAAAACACAGCAAAAGGAAATCCACAACTTGACCTTGTTAGATGAAACACCTGAAAGAGTGTCAAGGATTCAAGGTTTTCTGCATGGAATTATCAACAAGTGGGTTGAGGTTTTAAAGGGTATTGTAATGGGAACTCATCATCTACGATAATTCATAAAGCTGACTTGGCTTTGCGGTGAGGAATCCGAATCATCAACTGCATTCCCCAAGCAGTAGAATCCGAAAATGATTCATCTTGTTAAAGTATTTGATAGATGCATATGATCAAATTCTCATGATTAAAGCTGGTAAATTACCTCATCTTTTGTTATTAGTTTGTTGCTTGATAATTCTTTAATGCCTTGATTCTTTCTGCTTCAAGTGTAATATCCAACTTTATACTTCTATTAGTGGTACTCAAGACTCATCTATTAGAATGCATTATTATTTTTATCAGTATTTTCTTATTTTCACCTTATCCACACTAATGATCGGAGCAATCTAGCGAAGGTCGCAAACTTAATACTTTCTATTGTATCAAAATCCTCACTGATTTTGTGCATCAACAATCCTTAAGTCTTTACCTTTTTGCATTGGTAATGAATGAGTTAACAGGACATATTCAAGATGTTATTCCTTAGTGTATGCTTTTCGCAGACGATATAGGGTTGATAGATGAAACTCAGGAAGGGGTAAATGCGAAGCTTAACCTTTGGAGAGAAGTGTTGGAATCTAAAGGTCTTCGCCTAAGCCGATCAAAGACAGAATATATGGAATACAAGCGGGATGGATGAAGTGGAAGAATGCATCCGGCGTGTTGTGTGACCGTCGTATGCCACTGAAGCTCAAGGGAAAATTTTATAGGACGGTAATAAGGTCGGCAATGCTATATGGCACAGAATATTGGGCGGTGAAGCATCAACACGTACACAAAATGGGTGTAGCGGAGATGAGGATGCTTTGTTGGAGGTGTGGGCTCACGAGAAAGGATAAGATTAGGAATGAGTGGGTTGGACATGTGCAAAAAAGGCCTACTGACGCTCCAGTTCGAAGATGTGACTACGGGACAGAGGTTCAGGGCCGAAAGGGTAGAGGAAGACCTAGGAAAACTTTGGAAGAGACCCTAAGAAAAGACTTAGAGTACTTGGATCTAACGGAGGACATGACATAAAACCGAGCGCAATGACGTTCTAGGATTCACATAGCCGACCCCACTTAGTGGGAAAAGGCTTTGTTGTTGTTGTTGTTGTTGTTGTTGTAGACAGTATTGCAGGCTTTCCTAAGCACACTTGGGAGAGCCTATTTGGTGCAAAATGATGCGTGGTAAAAAAAATCTAAGCTTGACAAAACAAGCAAATTTTTGCATCTTGGAAAAAGACACAAATCATATACACAAAGTACTGGTTGTTGTTATTGAAGTAAAAAACTTCCTCTGTAAGTTTTCAATTGTATTGACTAAATAATCAATTGCACATGTGTGGATATATATATAGCCTTTGGCTATTTACATAGATACCCTTAACTGCCTTAGCTAATCTCTTAACTACCCTAACTAATCACAACAATTAACAAAACTAATTACATCCGGTTTTAACAAACTATTTAACAGTAACTGAAATAGATGACTTGTCATTCTCCCTAATACACCCCCTTAAGCGAGAAGGGGAATCAGAGATGATTCCAATGGGAAGCTTAGAACATAGATAAGTAAATATGGTTTTGGACAAGGAGCCAATTGGTCTTCACTGCAAACAAACTGCACTTTAAGGAGATTTGCTAGAACCAATTCTCGAATATAGTGGTAGTCTATCTCAACATGCTTGGTTCTAGTATGAAAAACAGGATTAGATGCTAAGAAGATTGCTGAAATATTGTCACACCAGAGTGTAGGCAGTTAAGGTAGAGGAAAATGAAGATCTCTAAGAATTTTGCAAACCCAAGTGATTTATGTAGTTGTGTGAGCTATGGAACAATATTCAGCTTCTGTGGATGAACGAACAATAGTGCTTTGTTTCTTGACACTTCAGCTGATGAGATTAAAGCCTAGGAACACAGTAAAGGCAAGGTTCGATCGAGTCCAAGTACGATATTGTAATCCGCCAATTATAGAACGATATTCAGTGGGATTGGATCAGAGTGGCCCACTGTGATCCAGTTTCTTGGAACCAAGAGGAGTGTATCAGGGTTTTGCACCCTCCAGGTTTGTTTTCTTGAGAAGATCAAGCAAGTACTTGGTTTGATGAAGAAAGATTCTTTTCGTGATATGTGTACTTCTAATACGAAGAAATAATGTAAGGGACCAATATCTTTCACTGGAAATTGAGCACTGAGTTGCTGAATAAAGTGTTGACAGAGTTGAAAGTCTGGTCCAGCGACTAAGATATCTTCAACATAAAACAAGGACAATAACCAATTGAGAACCATTGAGAACAAATAAAGAAGCATCAGATGAAGATTGTTTGAACCCAAGTGAATGAAGAACCTGAAACAGTTTATCAAACCAAGCTCAAGGGCTTGTTTGAGACCATACAATGATTTTTTTAACTTGCAAACATAATTGGGAGAGAGAGGATCAACAAAACCTAGAGGTTGTTGCATGTAAACATCATTCTTTAAATCTCCGTGAAGAAAGGTATTGCTGACGTCTAATTAGTTTAAAAACCAATTATATTGAACATCAAGTGTAAGAAGAATCCGAATTGTAACCGGTTTGGCAACTGGACTAAGGGATTCTTGAAAATCAATGCCTTCTTGTTGATGAAAGCCCTTTGCCACAAG
The DNA here is from genome assembly GCF_042453785.1 of Malus domestica. Lineage (NCBI taxonomy): Eukaryota > Viridiplantae > Streptophyta > Magnoliopsida > Rosales > Rosaceae > Malus > Malus domestica. The sequence continues at coordinate 19,592,779 of NC_091669.1, forward strand.
TCGGGCTTTGTACCTATCAACAGTGCCATTTGGCTTTTTCTTAGTTCGAAACACAGGGAACTGTAGACCAAGTGCCTGTAGACAACAAAGCATTATATTCATCTTGCATAGCAGTTCTCTAGTGAGCATACTTAGAAGCTTGCAAGTAAGTGCTGGGAACATATTCAAGGTTAACTGGAAGTGGATGCTTTGTTGCTGCATAAGCCTTAAACTTGTATATCCCAACATTAGATTTTATAATCATGGGATGGGAATTAACAGTAATTAGTAGATGACTTGGCTAAATTGGTGGTAAAGGTAAGGGTTCTGAAATATAAACAGAACTGGAAGAAGCATCCACTAAGATGGTACCAGTGGAGGATGAACTCTGAGTGGTGGGAACATGGGCAGAAGTACATGGTGGCATTGAAGATGCACTACTGGTAGGATTATTTTAAATGTGGTTGCTAAATTGAAGATCCAGAGATAGAGAACATATGAAGACAAAGCATTTTGGCTTGGATTCTGGAGCTGCAATGACTGAAATGGATAAGTACCTTCATTAAATACTACATGTCATGAGATGTAGATTCGATTTGTGATGGATCAAGACACCGATAGCCTTTATGTTGAAGATAATATCCCAAAAAGACACAACTTTTGCTCTTGGCATCCACTTTGCTATGGACATAAGGTTTAAGCCAAGGAAAACATTGATAACCAAACACTTTGAGTTTAGAGTAGTCCGGATGCTGATTAAACAAAAGTTCCCAAGGTGACTTTGAAACACTAGAGATGGGAAGTTTATTAATAATATACATGGTAGTGGAGAATGCTTCAATCCAAAAGACATGAGAAACATGAGAGGTGACAAGCAAAGTTCGAACTGTCTTAACAAGATGCTTGTGCTTTCTCTCGGCACAACCATTTTGTTCAGGGGTATGGGGACAATTGAAATAATGTAGTATGCCATGTTATTGAGAAATTATGCAAATGAATGACTAGTAAATTCACCCCCAGAATCTGAACGCAGAACTTTGATTTTATTTCCAAGTTTTCTACATAGGTTTTGAACGTAGAAAATACATCTAACTTTGATTTCAATGGAAAGAACCAACCATATTTGCTAAAGTTATCAACAAGTAGTAAGTAATACTTGAAATCACTACTGGATGTAATAAATGCAGGTCCCCACATATCACAGCGCAGAAGTTGAAGACTTTGAGTTGTTGAGGAAGAAGCCATTCCAAATGGAAGTTTGTGGTTCTTAGCAAGTGCACAATCTAAATAGAAAAAAAAATCAACAGTAGACATGCCTTGTAGTGCAAGATTCTTAGTAGATATTACCCTTCTAAAAATGGAGGAATGATGACCCAAGCACTTATGCCATACTTTGACAGAAGCTTTAATACTGAGCAAAGCTAAATGTGGAGAAGTATGAGGGCTGCTGGAACCTTGAAGAAGGTAGAATCCATCTCTAATCGATCCCTTCAAAAGCATCTTCCCTGAAATACGATCCTTGACGGTGGATCCATAAAGGTCAAGTGTCAATGAACAATCATTATCCTTAAGAAATTGATAAGCAGACGAGATTATGTTTCATGTAAGGAACATGTAAAACATTTCTCAACTGAAATGAAGTATGAGGAGTGTGCAAAGATGATGAACCAACATTATGAATAAACAGACCCTTACTATCTCTAATATACACTTTATCCTCGCCAGTGTAGGGAGTGGGGGAAGAAATATTAGCAACATCATTGGTGATGTGAGAAGTGGCACCTTAGTCAGTCAACCAAGATTGAGGTGGTTTAGCAGAGTGGTGTGCACATATTGCAGCAAGTTTGGCTGGAGGAATTCAACCACAAATGTCTGGATTCATATGATCAAAACAATCAATCACCTCATGACTGGCAGAACCACATATCTAACAAGGAACTTTGAAGTTGGAAGAACCTTGATTATTGTGAGAGCTTTGATAATTGTGATTGCCATGGTTGTTGGTAAGGGTACCACAATTGTTATGAAAATTACGATTGCCTCTATTGGAAAAGAAATTACCTCGAGTGTTCTTGCCACGATTGGAGTTAAGCCGAGATGCAGAATGAAGGGGTTGATTTTGAGCAACAAAGCAGATGGAGTGGGAAGTAAAGGAGGCCGAGATTGCACTAAGAAAGCTTGGAAAGGTTCAGTTGCAGATGATGAGTTAACATTCTTGAATTGAGCCATAGATAGTTTTTTAGCGAGTAAGAGACCGTGGAGTTCATCAAGAGATGTAGAGGACAGTCGTAGCATGATAGAGTCAATGAAAGACTTGAATTCATCATGTAATCCATTTAATGTGGTTGCAATGAGATATTGATCGGACACGGAAGCACCAGCTGCTTGCAAGGAATCTGTAATTTCCTTAATTTCTTAAAGATACTCAAAAGATAGAATGAGATCTTTTCTGAATCGATTGAAGACGTGATTGCAATTGATGGACGTAAGCCTTTGAAGTTCCACCAAATCGTTGTTTAAGCTTCACCCAAAGCTTTCGAGAAGATGAAACCCCAACCAGGAACAAAATGATTTCTTCAGATAGTGTAGAATTTAACCAGATCAAAAGGTTTTGATCCTTTTCATACCATTCCTCAAAGTCAGGGTTTATCGAACAATCAAGCAAGAATGGCGATGGACAGACTTTAGTACCATCAATTATGCCAAGAAGCTTGTAATGCCTGAAAATTGGGCCAAACAGCGCGCGCCATGGCATATAGTTTGATCTTTTGAGCTTAATCGGCACCATACTGCCGATGTTGTGAATCGTAAAAGATGTGTATGAGTTCAGAGGACTTGGATTGCAAGAAGAATTAGGGTTTTGAATCAAATGAGAGATGATTGGAGAAAACAATCTAGACGGTGGCGAAACAGATTGAGTATCCATAACTTGCAAAAATCAAGATGCAAGAGATATCGAAGATGAAGAATCGAAGAATTAGAGGAGAAAGAGAGCAAGAATCAATCAAGTATCAATCGATTCAACAAGTGGAAGCATGGATCGATGCTGTTAAGCAAAAGAGCGAGATACCATATTGAAACAGAAAGCTTTCTTTGTAAGTTTTCAATTGTATTGACTAAATAATCAATTACACATGTGTAGATATATATAGCATTTGGCTATTTACATAAATACCCTTAACTGCCTTAGCTAATCTCTTAACTACCCTAACTAATCACAACAATTAACAAAACTAATTACATTCAGTTTTAACAAACTATTTAACAGTAACTGAAATGGATGACTTGTCATTCTCCCTAATAGCTGTTGTTGATTTTTTGGATTCCATATATGGGTGTGGATATTTCTGTAATGTAGGTTTTCTCCCTTGTAAAAGTTCATTTTAGTATTGAGTTATAAACCTGTTATGTATAAAATCATGCATTATGTAACCTCTTGCTATTACAACTATTAGGCCTATGACGGAAGAAGACACTGAGTCTAGAACTTATCATCCAAAACTAAAAGCAGATATGGCTGTAGAGGCTTTTGACATATTTGCTGACAATTTTTGCCACTCGAACAAAGAGATTCGTGCTTCAATTCTTCGAATACTGTGCCAATTTGAAACTCTAAATTGCAATACATTTACAGAAGATGAGCCAATTGTAAAGAAAATGAGAACTAAATTTTCTCCTACTTGTGATGTCAATAAATGAGGCTTTAATGTATGCTTCTATCTTCATGCAATTCTTGTTAGAATCAATATTCTATTTATCAATTTCCATACTGATTTTGCTTCAAATTTCAGAATCTTGTGCTCATTCTCTCCATTGAGTCAACTCCTTTTTCAATTTCTACCAGCAGGAAAGTTACTCTCTTAATTTCTAGAATACAAATGGCCCTTTTTTATGGCAGAATAGTTCAAGCTTATCTGCCCCTTGTTTTGAATGAGATGATTGGTATGTTCCATAGCCGGTTTAGTTATCTTTGGAATCCTGCATCACAGTTATCTTGTGGTCATTTAATTAGGTTTCTTACTTTCCTTGTTTTCCAGTCAACTTTCTTAAGTTTAGGAAATTCTCTTTGTGCAGGATAATTGAAAAAAATACGTCTAGAGGGATCATGGTACTAATAAGCAGGTTGTGGATTATTAGCAACAAGTTACTTCAATTTCTTTCTGCTTTTGTTTTTATGAGCAATATTCTACCTATAAGTTTTCATGGTATTGGTTGGACATGATCCCTTTGTATAGTTAACATAGTCCCATATCGTAAGAGTATAAACACACAAGCACCCTTTATTTATAAGCTGATTTTCTTGGAGCAGTTCTACCCTAGGATTTAATATGGCATTATCATAGGTAGACGGGAAGGATGAGTTGGGTTTGGTGGCACTCGCCCTGTTTGGAAAAGGAGAGCTAACTAACGTTGCCACTTAGGTGGCGTGTTGGAATACACATTCCCTAGGTATCTTTAAGATGCTTATTTTGTAGTGTATAAATGCATGGCATCTTTAGTAACCAATTTTGAAGGTTGACTTCTACCCATCAGTTTATCATATATATTCAACTCTGAAACGCAATCGAGTTATTCTCTTGTATGCTCAGCGTTATCCTTTTTCGGAGCCTTTAAGAGCAATTTGGTTGTCTGGTTTTTGTCCTTTTGGAGTCCTTGCTCGTTTTGTTGTGTGTGTGAATGCGAGTACGTACTTGTATATGCTCAAAACACAGTTTATTTCTCATTTGGTACCTTAATGTACTAGTTTTCCTTACGGCAAGATATTTGTAAATTGCCTTTTTGCTGGTTGCCTTCAATATTTTCCGCTTTCGATGAAGCAAGTTTTATTGTCTATCTGGAGATCTCCACAGTTTTTGAGGCAGCAAAAACTATCTCCTTGGTTCTTGACAAATATGAAGATCACGATTTTAGTAAATTGATCGTTTCGAGCAGGAAAGATATAGTGGCTAGAAACCTAGTTCGCAAAGAAAGAAACCCAGTTATAAATTCAAAGATTTTCATTTTGTTCCAAATTCCAGTATGGTCAGTAAAAAGAACAAGACATACAAATGAGTGTAAATGTCTAATTCTAAACAAAAGATCTCGCTTCATCCCAAATGCTAAATTGGTTTAGAATTACAACTTGTCGGTACTGATGTCATCCTCCTCTTCCTTGTGCTCATGAGTTTGCACCTCATTGTCCTTCTTCTGTTTCCCATCTCGTCGTGACTTCCATAGAAACACAGCAGTCACAATCGACAACAGTACTGTGAGAATAGAGCACGTAAGGATTGTTCCAATAGCTGATTTAGTCATCCAGCTTTCCATGGCATCTGCGTTTGATATGACTTTCGGAATCAAGTTGTAGTTTAGACTTTCAATGCTCTTTGTGACTTTCGGAATTAATTTGCGATTCAGACTTTCAATGGCCTTTGTCATCTAGGGTGTCACATAGACCCTCCACACGTGGATGAGGGGAGGCAATTCCTCGGTCACTGCCTTCCAGATCCCATCTCATCAACAACTTGCATAACTTTGTTAGAGTCCAATGTTGTTGAATTGTTTCACTTCTCTCTCCTACCCGATGGGCACTAAAGAACCATAGGCTTGAAAATCTTTAGAACTCATCGAATCTTTTGTGAAGAAAGCAAATACAGTTTAAAGAACAAAGTGATTCTTCCTAGAAATGAACACTAAAAAACCATCGGCCTGAAAATCTTCAGAACTCGCCAAATCATTTATGAAGAAAGCAAATACAGTCTAAAGAACATAGTGATTCTTCCCAGAAATGAAAACTCAAGAACCATCGACCTGAAAATCTTCAGAACTCATCGAATCTTTTATGAAGAAAGCAAATACAGTCTAAAGAACATAGTGATTCTTCCCAGAAATGAAAACTCAAGAACCATCGACCTGAAAATCTTCAGAACTCATCGAATCTTTTATGAAGAAAGCAAATATGGTCTAAAGAACAAAGTGATTCTTTCCAGAGATGAACACTAAGGAATCTCAAGCTAGAAAATCTTCAGAACTCACCGAATCTTTTATTAAGAAACAAATACAGTCTGAAGAACGGAGTGATTCTTCCCAGAAATGAAAACTCAAGACTCATCAGCCTGAATGTCTTCAGAACTCACCATTTCTTTTATGAGGAAAGCAAATACGGTCTGAAGAACAAAGTGATTCTTTCCATAAATGAACGCTGAAGCATCATCAGCTTGAAAATCTTGAGAACTCATTGAATCTTTTATGAAGAAAGCAGATATTGTCTGAAGAACAAAGTGATTCTTTCTAGAAATGAATACTAAAGAACCATCGGCCGAAAAATCTTCAAAACTCACCGAAATCTTTTATGAAGAAAACAAATACAGTTTGAAGAACAGAGTAATTCTTCCCAGAAATGAACACTAAAGAACCATTGGCCGGAAAATCTTCAGAACTCACTGAATCTTTTATGAAAAAAGCAAATACGGTTTGAAGAATAGACTGATTCTTCCTAAAAATGAACACTAAAGCACCATCGGCCTGAAAATCTTCAGAACTCACCGAATCTTTTCTAAGGAAAGCAAATACGGTTTGAAGATCAGAGTGATTCTTCCCAAAAATGAACACTAAAGAACCATCGACCTAAAAATCTTCAAAACTCACCGAATTTTTTATGAAGAAAGCAAATACGATTTGAAGAATAGAGTGGTTCTTCCCATAAATGAACACTAAACCATCGGCCGGAAAATCTTCAGAACTCATCGAATCTTTTATGGAAAAAGCAAATATGGTATGAAGAATCGAGTGATTCTTCCAAAAAATGAACACTAAAGCACCATCGGCCTGAAAATCTTCAGAACTCACCGAATCTTTTCAAGAAAGCAAATACGGTTTGAAGACCAGAGTGATTCTTCCCAAAAATGAACACTAAATAACCGTCGGCCTGGAAATTCAGAACTCAACGAATCTTTTATGAAGAAAGCAAATACGGTCTAAAGACCAGAGTGATTCTTCCAAAAAATGAACACTAAAGAACCGTCGGCCTTAAAATCTTCAGAACTCACCGAATCTTTTATGAAGAAAGCAAATACAGTCTGAAGAACATAGGGATTCTTCCAAGAAATGAACACTAAAGAACCATCGGCTTGAAAATCTTTAGAACTCCCCAAATATTTTATGAGGAAAGCAAATATGGTCTGAAGAACAGAATGATTCTTCCCAGAAATGAACACTAAAGGACCATCAGCCTGAAAATGTTCAGATCTCATCGAATCTTTTATGAACAAAGGAAATACAGTCTGAAGAACAAAGTGATTCTTCCCATAAATGAACAATAAAGAACCATCAGCCTGAAAATCTTCAAAACTCACCCAATCTTTTATGAAGAAAGTAAATACGGTCTAATAAACAAAGTGATTCTTCCCATAAATGAACACTAAAGAACCATGGACCTGAAAATATTTAGAACTCATCGAATGTTTTATGAAGAAAGCAAATACGATATGAAGAACAAAGTGATTCTTCCTAGAAATGAACACTAAAGAACCATTGGCCTGAAAATCTTCATAACTCACCGAATATTTTATGTAGAAAGCAAATACGGTCTAAAGAACAGAGTGATTCTTCCCAAAAAATGAACACTAAAGAATCATCGGCCTGAAAATATTTAGAACTCATCGAATGTTTTATGAAGAAAGAAAATACGATCTGAAAAACAAAGTGATTCTTCCCATAAATGAAGACTAAAGAACCATCGGCCTGAAAATCATGAGAACTCACTGAATCTTTTATGAAGAAAGAAAATACCATCTAAAGAACAGAGTGATTCTCCCTATAAATGAATACAAAAGAACCATCGGCCTGAAAATTTCCAGAACTCACCTAATCTTTTACGATGAAAGCGAATACGATCTGAAGAACATAGTGAATCTTCTAAAAAAATGAACACTAAATAACCATAGGCCAGAAAATCTTCAGAACTCACCGAATGTTTTATGAAGAAAGCAAATACGGTCTAAACTACAGAGTGATTCTTTCTAGAAATGAACACTAAAGAACCATCGGACTGAAATTTTTCACCGAATCTTTAAATAAAGCAAATGAACCACAATGATTCTTCTAGAAATGAAGCAAGAGCAAGACACTCAAGAGAAATGATATTGTAAGTTTGAACAATTCGGTGCAAGGAGAGATACTATTGTGATTATAATTATAACCTAACTCTAAGAGGACAAACTTTGACAGTAACTAACCGTGGAGGGTGTTATAGTCATTTTGTTGTACTTTTATGCTTAAACGGAAGCGAATTCTAACACAGTACCAAATATCAACATTTATTGAATTCATCAACATGCTTATGATTTAAAATTTGGGTGCCAAAAGTTTGCCAGGTCATTGCTTAATGAAGAACTAAACGACTAGGTCATCGTTTAATGAAGAACTGCAAAAACTTGCAGAAAGCCGCCACTAATTGCAGAAATTTGTAGAAAACCACCACTAACTGCAAACTTGCAGAAAGCCGCCACTAACTGTAAGCTGGGGCAAAAGAAATCTCCATCATATCCACACATGTGGTGAACACCTGCCCAAAAAAATAATATATATATATATATATGTATGTATTGTTGCAGTTCTATTTAGAATAGGAATATGATTGTGTAAATCCTAGAGAATATGGGAAAATATTATATATTCCTATTAGGATTAGATTACTATTAAATGTTGTAATCATAAAGGGAGGTATTTACCCTTCCAACTACTATAAATAAAGGCACAATGGGGTGAATCAAACACACCTCACAATTAAATCAATCTCTCTTCTCTCTAAAGTGGCCGGCCTCCCCCTCTCTCTCTAAACCTTAGATCGCTCAATTAAATAGGCCTACAACACGTTATCAGCACGCTCTTGCTAAAGCTGAGGAACTGAAGCTTCGTAGGAGGAGGCTATCATCCATCACATTCAAAGGCTTATTTGTTTTCTGCTGCTCAGGTACGCTTAAAATAAAGGAAGATATTTGAAACGACCCATGAAGCATGAAAACATTCCTCATGATGCATGAACCCCATATGTTTATATTTTCCTTCCGATATATATATATATATATATATATATATATATATATATATATATTGTATATGTTCATATATTTGTCACTATATATATTTGTTTCATGCATCGCACAATTAAATTGTTATGTGGAATTTGTGAGTCAATGTATAAAATTAAATTAGAAGCATATTAGGTTTTTCCTAAAACCTAAAGGGAATTGAAAAAAAAAAGGGAATGGGATTTGGTGCATCGCACCATCCCTGTGCCAAAAAGGACAACAGGCTTCGGCCTGATTTTGGTTTCTTTGCTGGGCCTGCAGCCCATGGCGTCTTTCGGCCTGCATCAAAAACCTGCCAGCCCTCGGCTGGGCGCCTTATGCACACAAGGCACACAAAGCCAGCCCTCGCGCTGGGCCTCTTGCGCCACAAAATCAAGGCCCCAACTTCGCTGGGCTCCCTGCGTGACCAACTCGCAAGCCTTGGGCTTGCCCCCGTGACCCCTTAGACCAAAATACCTAAACCAGCTACAACTGGGGGTTTTGTCCCTCCCGTGGCCTGCAGCCATACCCTAAGCCCTGCCGTTTTTACTCAAGGCACCCCATACTTTCCCTTACCCACGACACCCATGCCCAAATTATTTTGGGGCATTTTTCCACCCACAAGCTATTATTTTAGCATTTTAAATAATTTAACCAGTATGTTAATATTACTTGCTTCTACAATCGACCTTGTATGGCCCGATTTATTGAATTAATTAAAAGTGACCTGCAGTCCACTAATCTGATAATGAATCCAAAATTATTGACCTGAAGATCACTTTTGGACATTAACGATTCAATAATTTATTTTTATACTTTGAACCGTCACATACTTTCGTAGTACCGAAGCTCTCACACTTGAGTTCCCGAAGCCAACTCAAATCCACTACACTTAGTTAGTATATTGCATTTTGTGTTTCTTGCAGGAACCTCTCATTATGAACTAATAGTTCATAAAACTAATTTGAACCTGTAGTTTCAAAATTAGTGCATTTGAAACCTGAAGTTTTCATTCAAAACATACCACATGAAACCTGAAGTTTTCATGCATAAATTAAACTAATACATGTCTATAGAACCTGTATGTTCTACGATATATGTCTATGGCTTACCATATGACTAATCACGTTTTTCCTTCTGTTTAGGGACATGTCGAACTTGAACAAGCTCGATTTCTCCACTCTCGAAGTCTCTGGAAGAAATTATCTAAAGTGGGTTCAAGACGTGAAGCTCCATCTCACTGTAAAGGGTATTAGAGCCACCATTGAGACACCTATTGCCGACAAACCTGTCGACGAAGCTCAGAAGGCTACTGCAATGATCTTCATTCGAAGACACATCCATGATGCATTGCAGACTGAGTATCTCGCTGAGGAAGACCCACGCACCCTCTGGCTTGCTCTGGCTGACCGTTTCGATCACCAGAAAGACATATACTTGCATGAAGCAAGACACGACTAGCAGCATCTTCGCTTCCAAGATTTTAATTCTGTGAATGAATACAACTCTGAAGTTTGTAGAATCCGTTCTTTGTTGAAATTCTGCAAAGTGGAACTAACCGAATCTCCTGGAGAAGACCTATTCGACCTTCCATGCCACCAATATTGTCCTGCATCAACAATATAGGGCACAGAAATTCACCAAGTTTTCGGATTTGATCTCTGTTTTACTTCTTGCTGAAAAGCAGAACCAGCTTTTGATGAGGAATCATCAAGCTCGACCCACTGGCTCAAACGCTGTGCCTGAAGCGTATGCGACCAATTTTAGCAGCCATAAACGACGAAAGAACCGTCGTGGCCGTGGAAATGGGCGGCAAGCCCAACCACGGGCCCAAGGTGAACAGAGTGCCGCACTAAAGGGAAGAATTGCGACCCAGCAGCGTCCACCACTCGCACCTAAGGTCCCAAACTTCAAGACCAAGGGCAAAGCTCCCGTTCAGGCCGCTTCTACTGAACTGGATATGTGCTATCGTTGTGGATCAAAGGATCATTGGTCACGCGTATGCCGAGCTTCCCCTGAGGCTATTGCCAAGTATCATTCCCGTCGTGAGTCTAACTTTGCACATCATCATTGGAGATATCAGACTTCCAGGAGGCATCAGCACCTATAGAAGACTAAATTAGACATGTTTTAGGGCATTAGCCCCTAGTGGCCGAACCCACTAGGAGTGGCCGGCCCCTACCCCCTATTTTGCTAGGTTTATGGTTTAATTTTGAACAATTTTTCTATGTATTTTGAATCATTTGTTTGGTTTTGGTTTGTTTTGAATTATGGATTGTTATTGGAATGGATATTATTTTCTCAAATTGCTTAATTGAATGAATGGACTTATATTTATGCATGTGACCAATTCAATCAATTTATTTCTAGGTATGTCTAGTGGGGAAGTTAGTTGTCTGGCAGATAATGCAACTACGCACACCATTTTGCGTGAACGACACTATTTTACTAACTTCATACCCAAGAAAGCTCATTTGACAACTCTCTCAAACTCATCTAACCTGATTGAAGGATACGGAAAGGCACGTATCATGTTGTCTAATGGTACAATCTTGACCATTAAGGAGGCACTCTATTCTCCACGTTCCGGAAGAACGTTGCTGAGTTTTAGAGATATTCGAGATAATAAATATCATCTTGAAACCACTGAAGATCATGGTTCTGAATTTCTTTGTATCACTTCATACGAATATGGCCAGAAGCATATTCACGAGAAGTTGGAACGTCTGTTGAGTGGGTTGTACATCACAACCATTCGCAACATAGAGGCCCACAGTGTGGCCGGCTCTATGCCTGAGTTCCAGGACACTTTGTTGCTTTGGCATGACCGTTTGGGACATCCTGGACGTGACATGATGCGTCGTATCCTCAAATCTTCACACGGGCATAAGTTACATCCACACGTTAGAGTCCCGCCATGCATAGCGTGTTCTTTAGGGAAGTTGAATACTCAACCATCCCATACATATATTAATCAAGACCCTCCTAAATTTCTTCAAGGGATTCAAGGGGACATTTGTGGACCTATCCAACCAACCTGCGGACCATTTAGATACTTTATGGTGTTGGTTGATGCATCGACAAGATGGTCACATGTTTGCTTGTTGTCCACACGCAATGCCGCGTTTGCTGAAAAGCAGTACCGGGAGCTTTTCGTTAAAATTCCCATAAAAAAAAAGAAGGGAAAGCAAACATTTAAAAAACAGAGATGATAAAATAATATAAAAAAAAAGAAAGAAAAAAGGTGATTGTGCCATGTGTGTATATAAAAAAAAGGAAAAAGGTGATGGTGCCATGTGTGTATATATGTTATATACGTTAGATGGCACAAAGCAGCATGGTTGGCTTAATGCTCCAATTAGGTCATCTCCAACCAAACGAGGGCCAAAGAGCTCCTTTTAGCCCTATAGTCCTTTAAGAAATTGTTATTTTAATGAACAGTATCATACCATATTTCTTACCATCTCCAATCAAGGGGCCAAAGGGCCATAGGCTAAACATAGCCATGTGATAAAAAATCATCTCCAATCGAAAAGGCCAAACATAATTTATTATTTTAATTGAATTAATACTGTTACTTAAATAAAACTACCTCAATAATTTTTCGAGACAGAATCTCAATAATTTTACGTCTTGGATTTCGAGTGTCACGTGTCAATATGTGTCCAACTTTGCAAATTTCTTGTCGATATGGAATCTCAATAATTTTACGTCTCGGATTTCGAGTATCACGTGTCGATATGTGAGTAACTTTGCAAATTTCTTGTCGATAAGGAATCTCAATAATTTTACATCACGGATTTTCAAGTGCCATGTGTCAATATGTGAGTAGCTCTCCAGATTTCTTGTCGATATGTAATCTTAATAATTTTTCATATAGGATTTCGAGTGCCACATGTTGAGATGTAATTGGTTGTGGGATTTTAGGTAGGATTTTTATCTGCGTGACACTTCTTATCTTCAGCTTCCAATGTCCATAAATAGGGTAGATATTGGGCTATAATTCACTAACCTTCAGCTTTGCCTTTTCCAACATCTCTTTCAACTCAATCTCTTTCAATTCAAATTTGCAACGAATTCCAACTTTAGATCCTATTCGAATTCCAACTAGGGGTCCTCATCCAATTCTGAATTGGAAGAAAAATGGGAGCAGATGAGACGAGAAGATGAGGAGTACGATGAGGAAGATGAAGCATGTGCAACACATCATATATGGCAGATATGGCTGGGGTCATGGCGTGTGAGCCAACTGAGGAACAACCTCAATGGGGTGGCTTTGTTGTTGGTTGCTCTTACAAACCACGAAACAGAAAGATGGCGCATGACAATCTAATGAACAACTACTTCAACCCCAACTCGGTGTACACATAAAAGGATTTTAGACGTCTCTTCCGGATGAGGCGTCATGTCTTCGAGCGTTTATTTCATGATGTCCAACATGTCAATCCATACTTTCGACAAAAGTTGGACATAGCAGACCGTCCTAGTTTCTCACCTCATAAGAAGTTTGCTAGGTCATCGTTTCATGGAGAACTTAACGACTAGACTAATAGAATTATGATTTTGGGAGCTAATCTCACTTTCATACCTAAAGTTACGTTTTTCATGTAGATTCATACTTCCGTTTTGTTAATCTTTCAATTAAATCCTCAGTTAAACGATGTGGCATGCCCCAAATTTATTTTTCTTATTACTAAAAAACATAAATATTAAAAAGTTAAAAAAATAAAATAATAATAAAAAAATAAAAAATAAACACATTCTCTCTACCACTTGCTTACCACCCGTGCAACCTCCTGCACATCATCCCCATCACCACACCACCGTACTCTCCCCCACTCCACACCGGCCCGACCCACTGCAAATCTACACCAACGCAGCCCCCTCTATCTTTATCCCGGTGGGTACTCCTCTCACCCGCGTCCATATGTGCATTGAACATATGATGCGCCCACTCCCGAGAAGAAATGGACGAACACTAGGTTCTTTTCTTGTGAAAGAAGTAAATGTTGATGATGGTAATCAAACGGTTAAATGTTGATGATAATATTTTTCCACTCCTTTTTTATCAGATGCTTTCTTTCCCTCTTAAATATGGTATTTTAATAATAGGATTGGAAAAAATGATTTCTCAAAGACCTTGATTGAAGACCAACTTGAGGTTCTTGATTGACTCGGAATAATGAGTTTGATTGCTACTGTAATACATATTAAGTTCCTGCCAATCCCTCCCCCAAACTAAAATCATTCTCAGGACAGCTGCAATTCCAATTCACTGCCCCAAGATATTGGATATTGATTTGTTCACGATTTGGAAAAACTCTTCCCTGTAAACACAAAAACAAGAAACACAATTACTCTACTGAAACAACATGTTCTTGCATTCAAACTTAAGTTGCAAGAAGAAATCCGTCCCAAAAGCCATGCTCCAGGTAATCTTCATTATTTTCAGAGCAAAATAAAATTGCAGTCATCAGGTTTTCTCTTACCGGTCAGGCTTGAATAGGAGATATCGATATATAAACCACTGAAACAAGAACATGAACAAGTTAATATACATTTGAGCTCCCATAGCAACCAACTACAACATACATGTATCACGTACTTACCGAAGAGAAAAGTATTCCGACAAATTCCAGCACACTTGGGATAAGCGGCAACTTGTCAATGGCCTGTTCACATAAATGGGGAATCAAGGACAAGGAGAGGGGTATTAAACCGTCAGAACTCCTACTAAGCTGAAAGTAAGTTCACTGATGAAAATAGTGTATACGTGTGGCAATTGGCAAAGTTAAAAACTCTACGAATAATACTTAAGGTTTAGACAATTGCAATTGCTCAAAATTGCTATGATGATTGTTGTCCTAAAAATCTATCACACATTGGAGAAGTAACACTAGAAACTTTGAATTTGATTTCTCAAGTACACCATCCCAAAGGCATCTGAAAATGGTCTAGTAAATAATTCCATACCCTTTAGTGAGAAGAGATGAATTTAAACCTCACGAAGTTTGAATCTGTATGTCACGGTTCATAATGTATACCATACACTCTTTACCAAATTACTTAAGAACAAAATTGATCAATAATGTACTTGTTTTAAGAAGCAGAATGGACACATCTTAAAGTTTGATCAAACTATATACTTTGTAAGATTAACTCCTAAATCCTTATCATAATATTAACAATCAAATTCAAGATCTCAATCAGAATAAAAGAAGAGGACCTACCACCTTGTTTTAAAAGAAGGGTACGAAATCCTACTTTTAGGTTATGTTTGGGTGAGGAACTTCGAAGTGCAAAGGAATTGAGGTCAAGTTATCAAGGAATGGATCACAAAATGTATGATAAGAGGGATTAGAAATGCCCTTCATGAGCTTTGCAAAGCCATCCAATACAGGAAGATAAATGTAATCACAATCACCTCTAACAAGTAACATGAAAATCTAGCAAGATTAGAAGAGATTTCAAACTCGTCATGTAACATACACAATATATACTGTCTAAATGGGATAGCTTTCTCCATTGCGAAGTACAAGATCATCATATATAAAAACAAAGAAAGAAACAACTAAATTATGATCATAAAAAATGCATAACCTAAAATCACTAAAATTAAGAAAATATTGGGTGAAATAAATGGCAGTGGTAAACTTTTGGATAATGACTCCAATTGCTCTCCATCTGGCCTCAAAGGCTGATAAAACTTTTGTGATATTCTATTTTCTACTCTGGAAATAAAAAAAATTAAGAAGTTTTAAGCTTTGACAGTGTAACTTGGTTCCTATATATGAATGCCACAGAAAGTGCCAGATGTTGATAGTTGGTATTAGTACATACAAGCTCGTATCAACTATTGCAACAACACTTTTCATTCCTTTCAAGAACTGAAAAGAACAGAGAGATAAGAAAAATTACTGTAATCAAATTCGTTGATGTCCATAAACCTACTACAGCTGCAAACCCCAAAGCAACAAGAGCTGGCCGATCTTCAGAATTATCCCACTGTTTAAAATCAAAGCGAGAGGAAGAAAATAGTAAGCCTGATTTAAAAAAAAAAAGATCAAAATTAACTTGTCAATCTATCGAATGAAGAAGAAAGAAAATATTGCATGCATTTCTTCATTCCATAGAATGACAAATTCTTGGCTAAAAAACAAAATCATGTGTTATCTATATCACAGCCCATTCTCATAGCTAAGAAAAATGCACGCTTTTTCAAAATTTACCGAAGGGGGAATTCATAAACTTTGCACACAATTGAAAACCATTAGAGGAATCAAAAGAAGAAAGGAAATATTGCATGCAGATTCAAGCTAGCCAAAGCATAACGTGAAACCCTCTATAGTTCTTTATGTACTGAGCACAAATCATAAATATAAAAATTTGATCATGAAAGCGCAGAGGGAAAGAGCTTACCACATTCTGAACAGATTTCACAATAGATGTTGAAGACTCGGAGCTTTCCCCAGTAGCCTTCACCACAACAGCAACACGATTCTGTCTCTCTGAAAAGTCAGAAAATTACGCACCTAAGTTAGAGAGAATAGTGCAACCAAGGCATGGAAATGTGCATGTCAAATTGCATTTCATATGACACTTCAAACACATAACCATCAACCTCTAAAATTTTTGATTACTTAGAGAACGTTTGATAACCATTTCTTGTTTTAGTTCTCAATTTTTGTTAAAGTAGATGAAGGGATGAATGAATCAAGAATGGCAATGGAGTGTAGTAGGAAGGATGTGAAAGAAATGCACATGGATGTGGACGGTTTTGTTCTTCTAAATTTTGGTTTCTTACACATCCTTCCTACCACCCTTCCTTAATCCTTATTCATCCATCCTTTCTTAGTATTTCCTCTTTATTTACAACCAAAGAGTGGAAAATAAAACAAACAAAAAAAGTGAAATGATTATCAAGTGGGGCCTTACGCCTTCGAGTTTCACGTCTATGTTAGCAACGTTCAAATATTTTCACTTAAGTGGCCCACATATTAGTCATTAATATTTAGTTACTGATATTGGTAATTACTTAAGATATGAATTAGTCAAACAACCCACTCCAAGCATGACTCTAGTTGATTACATTTCACTAAGAGCATGACTCTAGTTGACAGATAAGAAGAGAGATTTTTACTCAGCGAATCCCTTGATGGTAGGGATTAGTGGAGTCAGTTTGTTTCCACGTGAGATTAAGGGGTCCCTAGCCTAGCCTATACAAAGCCTTGCATTCCATCTGAGAAAGGCACTCAAGTGGCAATAGGCTAGAATATCACTTAAACTAGAGATACAGGAGCTTTCGATTTCACTGTGCCGCTGGAAACCTGCTGTTGGACGATCATGGCTGGAGGTTAGTACGAATTCTATTTTGCATATTGCTGCGCTGAATGTGATCATAAAGATAATTAACAATCTAAACACATGGATGTGGAAGGTTTTGTTTTCTGATGTTGCATTTAGCTTTATCTTATCCGAGTTTCCAATCCTTTTAAAGTTGAGGTTCCACCATAAAACCAATTGGCTATATGGTGAGTAGCCCAACTACTTATAAGCACATGCAATGTCCCTCCTCTCATCAATGTGGTTCAAGCCTAACACATGGACAATAACACATGGACAACACGACAGGGTGACGCTGAGGGCGTGTGGTTGTTAGATTTCACACGTGGGACAACATGCTCTGATACCATGAAAAAAGTTAAAGGTTCTACCATAAAACCAA
Source organism: Malus domestica (assembly GCF_042453785.1). NCBI lineage: Eukaryota > Viridiplantae > Streptophyta > Magnoliopsida > Rosales > Rosaceae > Malus > Malus domestica. The sequence continues at coordinate 19,610,533 of NC_091669.1, forward strand.
TTGGCGAGTAGTCCAACTACTTATACGCACATGCACGGTCCCTCCTCCCATCAATATGGGATTCATTCTCAACAAAATCATGTAGTCAAATACATACCCTAATTCAAAAGATTCGTCATGTTAAAGCTCAATCCAATTGAAAACGATTATTAAAATAAAACACCACTTTTGACCAAATTGCCAAATTCTCTCAACTAAAGTAGCTGAATTTCAGTTTTATCCTTCACTCAAAACAACCGAACCAAACACTGAACGAATAAATTCAATATGCTTAATCAAATTAAACATACTCTGTTAAATTGCAATTCAAATTGGAGAGAAATAAAGAAAGAACAAAAAACCCAAATAGCAGCTTTAGCATTTAGGACCGTGAGGCTCACCTGAAACGGAAGAAACGGGGAGTTTTGGAAGAGCTCTGAAAAGGGTCGTGTTTGTATTTCTGCCATGGACCAACAGTGGTGGAGGCAAGCTTGCAATGATGGAAGCCATGCTATGCTACCTCAACGAACAACCTTCAACAAAATTGTGTCAGAATTTTAGAAAGTAAACAAATAGAGTTTCTGAGAAATGGGTTCTACTTTTGAAGTCCGAAGTGTATCAGAAGATTAACAACACACTGAAATAAGAGACCAAAAGAGATTGTTGTGAAGGAGAAAGATAGTGCTCTGGGCACCACTCAATTTTTCGTTTTATTTTCCCTTTTTTAAAGTTCAAAACTCTTATAATAAAAAAGAGTAAACTGTCATTTAACCCCCTGAACTATCACGTGAGTTTCAATTTCCTCCCTGAATTATTTTTTTAGCCAATTGACCCCCTAAACTATGTTAAAGTGGCCAATTAACCCCCTACCGTTAAGTATCTTTAACTCCATCCAATTTTCTGTTAGAAAGTGTCATGTGCTTGGCACATGACCACCTTTTTACATTTTATGTCTAAATCTTTACAAAGAAAACATATATAACAAATATTAAAAAAAAAAAACTTACAAACCCTAAACTTAATCATTTAAAATAATAGAAAAGGTAAGGCTTTTTATATTAACACCCCACAAAATGTTGAATGCACCCCATATTAAAATTTAATATTAAATGACTTATTTACTCCACTATGCAATGACAATTTTGACCTTATTAGGTTTTAAAAAAAAAATTATAAATACACCCTAAATCACTTTTAGCGTATTATTTATCTTCTTAACTATCAAAACCCTCTCATCCTCGATTGTTGAACAAAATCCTAACCAATGAAACTACAAATATGTTGATTGAGAAAAATTGTTTTTGACGAATGAAACACGAAATCGATGTTTCTGAAGCTTCACATGAGATAAGACTTCACATTTTTCATTGTTTTAGTGATTTCGATGACATCGATAATTATTTAATCTTGCGTTTGCTGCATTATTTTTCAATATGAACCCTAAAAGATGAATATGAATATGAATATGAATATGAATATATAAGTTTAAATAATGCAGCAAACGCAAGATTAAATAATTATCGATGTCATCGAAATCACTAAAACAATGAAAAATGTGAAGTCTTACCTCATGTGAAGCTTCAAAAACATCGATTTCGTGTTTCATTCGTCAAAAACAATTTTTCTCAATCAACATGTTTGTAATTTCATTGGTTAGAGTTTTGTTCAACAATGTAGGATGAGAGGGTTTTGATAGTTGAGAAGATAAATAATACGCTAAAAGTGATTTGGGGTGTATTTATAATTTTTTTTTAAACCTAATAAGGTCAAAATTGTCATTACATAAATAAGTCATTTAATATTAAATTTTAATATGGGGTGCATTCAACATTTTATGGGGTGTTAATATAAAAAGCCTTACCTTTTCTATTATTTTGAATGATTAAGTTTAGGGTTTGTATGTTTTTTTTTTTAATATTTGTTTTATATGTTTTCTTTGTAAAGATTTAGACATAAAATGTAAAAAGGTGGTCATGTGCCAAGCACATGACACTTTCTAACAGAAAATTGGATGGAGTTAAAGATACTTAACGGTAGGGGGTTAATTGGCCACTTTAACATAGTTTAGGGGGTCAATTGGCTGAAAAAATAGTTCAGGGGGAAATTGAAACTCACGTGATAGTTCAGGGGGTTAAATGACAGTTTACTCAATCAAAAATAGTAAATGAAGCTGTGGTCCTCTTTGGCTTCCGAGCTAAGTAAGTACTAATTCTTGATCTTGTTTCGGCTACTTTGTTAGAATTTTATTTTCCAAAATATATTATTTAAAGAGACAAAAAATGACTGAAAATTCTAACAAAGTTAGTTAAAATGACCATTGTTCTACATTGAAACAAGTTTAAGAACCAATCGTTTACTATTACTCTAATTTTCTCTTATCAAAACGGTCAAACACCTTTTTAAAAGAAAAATAAGTACTTTAAAAGGTTATCACTTAGTACTATAATTTGGTGGTATTCTAAGAGGTCTTAAGTTCGATTATCGTCAAATACGAATTTGAATCACATTATTGCTAGCTCATTGTAAGGCTTAGCCACCCACCACCTCCCTTAGTATAGATAATATTATTTATTAAAAAAAATTATTTTAAAATGTTGAAATAAAAACATATTGGAAACATTATAGAAGTCGATAGTTTAATGTTAGAGATAATGTTTAATTTCAATCAAAAAAGCGATAATGTTTAATCAACATAATTTCATCCGGTTATATTGTTATTAATTTCAAAGTAATTTAATGATCTAACTCACAAGATGACATTATATAAGCTTCGATGGTACAACATTTTCCTATGTTACTCTAATATAGTTATAATTATTTTTTTTAACCAGTTTTGTAATTGTTAGGTTTACTAAAAAAATAAAATTTTAAAAAAAAAATCTCAACATTTTAGGAGAGTGGGAAGCAAACGAGGGTCTAAGGCCCATGGTCATATGGAGACCCAAAATATTGGACTGAAGCCCAAAGCATTTGTTCGGGACGGTAAAGTTCCGGCCACACTACCATCTGTTGAAATCTCACATCTATTTCTGAAAAAAAAAAAAAAAAAAAAAAAAAAAGTAATATCGTAATCCCACATCAACTAACATCGATATTTTTTGTGATAACACTCTACATCTAACGAAAAGTGGATCTAGTAAATATCAAATTAAAGATAGTATCGGTATTATTAAAAATCCGCGTATAGTCTTTTCTCTCATAATTCTATATAATATCATAACTAGAGAGCAAACTCATGTTAAATATCGTAAGCTCACTCCAAAATCCCACACCTAACATTTAAATATTGTAACTCCACTTCAAAGGACTTGGATTGTCTGCCCTCCCATTTAGGTACCCTTTGTGTGCCCTTCTATTTTGTGTGGTCACGGTTAAGCTACGTCAATATTTTATATTATTTTTTTATAAAAATAATAAAAAAAAAATAGTAATATAAAATGTTGACGTGGCTTAACCGTGACCACAAACACAAGAAGGCACGAGGAGGGCATAGAAATTAGAGGGCAGAGAATCCAAGTCCCACTTCAAAATCCTACTCGTAACTGACAAATACTAAATTAAGAACAGTATCGGTGGGCGTCTCTGTCGTAATTCTACACCATCCTGCCCTATTCTACTAACGGATATGTAGAAAGAAAAACCCTAATCTCTCAACAATTTCAAAAACCTTCCATCACCGAAAGCTTAGATCAGTTAATATTAGTTAGGGTAAACTGTCGGTTTACCCCCTGAACTTTCACCTCACTTTCGATTTCCCCCCTGAACTTTTCTATTGGAAAATTAAGGACTCAAACTAATTTTTTTAGCCAATTTGCCCCCTACCGTTAGTTTTTCATATATTCCATCCATATTTCCGTTAAGTGAGACCATGTGCATAACATGTGAGGATAGTTAAGTCATTTCAATTTAAAAATGATTAAAAACTGAAAATAAATAATAATAATAATTTTCCCTCTATTTTTTCCCACTAATTCCTATCCTCAATTTTAATTTTCCCTCTCATTCCTATGCATGAGAAATAACATATGGTGTTATTGTCTTCATAAGTAGCTAAGTTAATCTTTTTTTTGAAGCATGTACTACCATTTTTATTTTCTCTAACAAATTAATAATTTGACAAATGCTTATGGTGTTATTGTCTCCAAAGCAGTGCATTAATATAAGAAACATGTCCATAAAAAAGACTAGGGTTTCTTATATTAATGCACTGCTTTGGAGACAATAGCACCATTAGCATTTGTCAAATTATTAATTTGTTAGAGAAAATAAAAATGGTAGACAATAACACCATATGTCATTTCTCATGCATAGGAATGAGAGGGAAAAATAAAATCGAGGATAGGAATTAGCGGGAAAAAATAGAGGGAAAGTTTTGCTTTTTTTATTATTTTTAGTTTTTTAATCATTTTTAAGAGTGAAATAACTTAACTACCCTCACATGTTGTGCACATGGTCTCACTTAACGGAAATATGGATGGAATATATGAAAAACTAACGGTAGGGGGCAAATTGGCTAAAAAAATTAGTTTGAGTCCTTAATTTTCCAATGGAAAAGTTCAGGGGGGAAATCGAAAGTGAGGTGAAAGTTCAGGGGGTAAACCGACAGTTTACTCATATTAGTTAAGATAGTTGGAGTTCGAAGTTTTGATTTTGCATTTCCTGCATTTTCTCGGTAACCAAACAGACCCACTTCACAATGTTGTCTGTTTTCCGACGCGATGTGTAAAATCTGGCTTCTCACGTAAAGAGGTAGGCATTATCTTGAACTACTTTGTTCGATTCATCAAAGGAGGATAAATGTTACTTTATAATTGATTATAATCTTAATTTTTGTGGACAATGTCTCCTGCTAGGTAACTGTTCTTCCAAGAGGATTGGTACTATCTTTTCTGGTGGAAGGAAATCGGCAACAATGTCGAATTCGAGGTCAACAACTGCAGGTAAGTCGTTCTTGTATTTCTACTGATACATTTTTTTGGGAACAAATGAAGCTTCAAAGCATTAGATGCATGAAACATTTAACTGTGTTCTAATGAGCTCCTAAGTTACCTAAAACACAGAATAGGGGCGTGATATGCGTGTATATTCGATAGCAGGAAACAAGGAGGGTAGAATCAGATAGACTTTCGATAGACTGTTTACTTGGAGGATTAGAAGTGATCCGATTAAATTAGGCCAAATGTTTACATAATTTTGTTAATAATTTAGGGTTCTTTCTCAAACATCGTTATCTACAATACATGGTTTATATTAGCTCCCCGTTATCATTTCAAAACAACCAACAAGTGTAACATGGAATAGTTTGTTAGGATATATCTTCCGTAGTAGAAAAGCTCCACTCTATGCTGCAGAGAAAATCTAATGGTATTGTAAAGGAGATCTTAAAGTGTCACGCATACGTCCTCAAGAAGCAAATCGCCCTGTTCTGTTGTAATTGCGATGTTGATGTCCTATGGCTGTTGGAATAAAGCATTTCTTTCTAAATAAATATAATACATCTTTTGAATTTGAAGAACTTAACTTCCATGCAATCGTGTATTAAACTTTATTCTTCTGCAAGTAGGATGGCAGTGTCAAAACTACTTACTCTATTGGTTATTGTATATACATTTCTCTCTTCTACTTGCTGAATTTGATTCTTCCTTTGATAGACGCAGGCATAATAAGTTTGGCATTTTTAAACGTCTGTGTATTGATCTCTTCGCTGCTCTGTTTAAGTAGCTATCCTGATAAAAGCTGAGTTCCGAAATATCAGAGATTGGCTCCGAAGCTTTCCTGGAATTAGTATTAATTTTAAGGAATACCGGTAGATAGAATTTTGAAGGTTATAAAACATGTTTAAAGCACATCACTGCATGTTTCATGCCGTACCACTGGTAGATAGAGCTGTAAGGCTTATGTAAAAACATGGGTTTCATGTGGCAGCACCAGTTAGTGCATAGAGTGGGCATTCAACTGAAATCTGGTTCTATAAGTTGGTCCCATTGTAAATGGTGGGCCAACACATCATCAGTTACCTAAGGGTATGTTTGGGTGAGGGACTTCCAAATCTCTAGGGACTTAGGCCAAGTGAGGAATGTTTGGGTGAGGGACTTCTAAATTCCAAGGGTTTAGGCAAAGTGATGAAGAAATGGATCACAAAAAGTTAGATAAGAGGGATTAGAAATTCTCCACATGAGAATTGCAAAAGCATGTGAGAGGGATTTGTAAATGATTGGTTGGAATTTAGAATGGATTTGCAATTCTCATGTGGAGAATTTCTAATCCCTCCTATCTAAATTTTTGTGATGCATTTCTTCATCACTTTGCGTAAATCCCTTGGAATTTGCAAGTCCCTCACCTAAACAGTAAAACATTAGATAGATTAGATAGGAGGATTATAAATGCACTACATGATTATCAAAAGGGTATGCAAGAGGGATTTGTAAATGACTAATTCCAAGTAGTCATATGCAAATTCCTCCCACATGCCTTTGTAATGTACATGTGGTGCATTTCTAACCCCTCCATCTAACATTTTGTGATCCATTCCTTACTAACTTGGCCTAAAGTGATACTCCAGTTAAAGGTCTTTTCTTTTTTTAGATAGATGCTTTGCCATGCTAATTTGAGGTACTACTGGACATTATAGGAGTTGGTTGGCTAGAGGCCTTTATCTTTTTTCAGTAGACAGCTTGTGACTGTCCTTGTATATCTACTTATATCATATGAATAAAATCCTTATTTTTCTCACCTTAAAAGAAAAAGATAAACCATGTTTCAAGGTTTACGGGGGTTTTAAGTGAGTTAAGTGTTGATTTTGAGACATTACAACTTACAAGTTCTAAGCTTTTTCTTATACATTTTGATTCTAGGTAATCTTTTCTATTGTATGAGGACTTTCATTATCAAACGTATCTTCCTTGGCTGGGGATTTAGAGTTTTCCTTGAATAAATTTGCCATAGGTCTATATTTGCATTGTTCTTCTAGTTTACTCTGAGTTTTTGTTTCTGCAGATTGTTTCTTCATTGCTTTTAATTTTCATAAAGAACAATGAATTGAATAAAAAATATTGGTGATCATCCAATTTTAGAAAATGTGCATCCCACGTTTAATTGATGACTATAAATGTATTGGCTTCATTTGTTTTCCGTTGGAGATTGTGAAAAATAGGGCATACATTGGATCAAAATTTGAGTTAGTTGTAGACTGGTAGTTGATTTCATCCCTTTGTTTTGACTGATATGAACCATCAAACTGTTAGGGGAAAAGGCCAATCTTAAAAAACAATAACCAACCATTCGACAATGATGATTACATTCATTTCAGATCAAATTCTTTGCATCTATTTATAGAGTTGTCTGGATTGTGTGAGGGTTTTGCATAACATTTAGCCTGCTTGAAATGATTAGTCTGACTATATTAGATTATCTTGAGTTTAAGAAGACCTGGCTGATTGATCTCTCCATTTGTTGGTATTCAGTTAACGTATTCTAGTTCGATGAAACTTGAAAACCCATCTCGAATTAGTAAGTCCTTATTTGGACTTTACCCTGACGAGATAGAGAAGGGTTTGCTGAAAGAAAGGCATATTTTTTAGATGGGATTGAATGCTAATACTTTAGAATGGTTGGTTGATGGAGGCTTTGCATAAAATTCGAAACTTTAGTTTTAAATGGAGAAAAATGATAACAAATTCAACATTGTTGTTTAAGATTCCAATTTGATTTTATTTTTAAGTTTAGTGATAATGGTTTTACATTGCGGGGAGTGACAACAATTTGCAATTTAGTGTAGCTTATGTAATTTCTGCCAATCATTTTTGCTCACCTAACGTCCTGTTTGTGCATGCATGAGTCTAAAATTATTTAGTAGTTCAATTAATAGGGGACAAATCGTGGTGGTAAGTCTATGTCTTCATTTGAATTGCCTCAATGATATTAATATATGCTTGTGCTTTCATTAATGATTGCATAAATTGTTCAGAGATAGTGCATATTTCAAAAAAATGTCCGTAGCATTTATTTCATTTCTGTATAATCTATTCAGTTTTCTTGGCACTAATTGCTGGTAGCATTTTCACCTGACTTCCAAGACCACTATTCCATCTACTCTTCAATATCTAACTGCCTCTCAAGGTTGGATATGAAGTCGGCTTTATGTGCAGATCTTATAAGCTTGAGGTTAATTGCAATAATTGAGTGGTGGGTGGTCTTTTTTTACGTGTCATGGGCCTGAGTCTGCCGCCTAGTGGATTGCGTGTCGTGTTAGTTTGCTTGGTGATTGGGAATGTATAACTAAATCTCACTAGGAGTTGTGATTGGCAATCCAAAAAGGTCATCTTGCAATCCTCGAAATGCAGTTTCTACCTTATGTTTCTGTAAGAGAGGAGTGCAGGATGAATCTTTGGAGTGCTAATTAATAACATCTCCCTCATTTTATTACTCGTAGGAGACGTTCGTTGATGTTCTAAGCAGGTTCTTTCTGATGAACGAAAGACTTGGGAGCCTAGGAATTGTTAGATTAGACCATAGAATTCCATGTGATAGTGGGAGGTAGGTATTCAGCTGTATTTATTTGAGTTTTACTATATTGTATTAACATTTCCCGCGATGGCTTATATCGGGTTTAAACCAAGTTGTGATTGTTTAATGAAATTAAACCCTGATGTTTTTTAATATGTTTTTAAGTGTGAATACATCGAATGGCTGCTTGGCAGCATGTCTGCAATCTTTCATATATTTATATTTACGCAGACTAATTGAATGATAAAATTATTATATGTTGCAGTTATGAATTTCCATAAAGTGAATCAGATAACGATATTTACGCACGAAAGAGAATAATTTATCTATATCGTAATTCTGTAGATTGAGATGTGTATACAAGAAACAAGTACTCAAAGTTGGAAGGAAACAGGAAATACAAATATTGCTGCTCATTTGCATATCTCTCCAGGTTGTTAACTCTCTCTTAGCAAGTTTAATATTCTAACTTTAAAATCTTCTTCTTTAATCCTTCTTTCATTTGTTTTCCCCACCCCAAATTTATCAAAGCTTCAACTCTTTGCCCCTTTTTTTCCTTCTTTCTTTCCAAGTTGGAATGTTTTGCATTAATGTTGTGACACCAAAACTTGGTCCACAAGAAATCTGGAATTACTTGAAAACAAAGGTGGTAATAAACCAAACCAAACCAAATATGCCACTTTCTTGTGGGGTTTTCTGGTTTCTCATTTTATTTGCTTTCCTTGGTGGATGTAAAAAAGGACAATGTAGAGGGGTTAGGTTTCAGATCCCCTCCTCTCCCCCCCCCCTTCTTCCTTGTATCATTATTGTTTTCATTTCTAAAAGGGTAAGGTTTATGTCTCCCCTTCCTTTTATGTATTTTTTATCCTTTGTTTTTTCTTCTTGTATTACGAGGAATTAGGTTTATGTCCCCTTCTAACTAGGTGTAACTCTTTTTTTTCGTTATTAATAAAATTCTTCTTATACTGTCAAAAAAAAATGTCAAAAGGGACAATGAAGAGAGAGAAAGTAGAGAGAGAGACCCAAAAGGAACCTCAGGCCAATAAATATTGAGTATTTTAATTAGTTGTTTTTTTTAAAGAATAATGTGATTGCTACAAACTATCTACCGTTCCAAACTACCAAATGTTGGGGGAGGAGGGCAAAGTGGATAACTTTTGCAAAGGAGGAGGTGATGAAACAACCAAGTGTTTTTATAATTTCATGAGTTGAATTGCAGATGAAATTAATCATAACCCATATGCCACCAAAACTATAATTATTGATGGTGATGGCTGGCTCATGATGCTGCTGGTCTCTTTATTTTATTTTATTATTTATAAATAAAGAATAAACAAAAATTGTCCGGAGCATTTTTTTTTTTTTCAAAACAAAACGATATTATTTACATTAAGGAAAATAGATTATGAGTTTAGTCTCATAATAAATTAGCAATAATGTGGTTTCAATTTATCTTTGACGAAAATCAAACATAAAACTTCTTACTTCCAACTGAAGAAGAATATCATTTTCCTGAAGCTCTAAATCGTATGCACAACTAAAAAAACTACACAAAAATTGTCCGGACCTTTTTTTTTTTTTTCAAAACAAAACGATATTATTTACATTAAGGAAAATAGATTATGAGTTTAGTCTCACAATCGATTAACAATAATGTGGTTTCAATTTATCTTTGACAAAAATCGAACATAAAACTTCTTACTTACAATTGAAGAAGAATATCATTTTTCCTAAAGCTTTGAATCGTATGCACAACCAAAGGTCAAATGGTATAGGTGTGTTAATGGAAGATTTGATGGGAAAGTAACAAAATATTACAAGCTCGCATTGTGAATTGAATCAAATGTTGTGCTGTCTGGTTGCAACAAGGATCAAGATTTCCCCAAAAAAAGAAAAATAAGGAGCCATGGACCAATAGACCATCTACTTCAACCTGCATGCCACCTAATATTCTAAAATATTGAACTTACTCTGATATACAACTAATTTGTTTATATTGGAACCTTAAGAGGCTAACTACATTTTGCATTTTTCACCTTTATAGTAATCTTTAAAATTGGTCGTGAGGTTTTAATTTTCTTACAATTTATTATTGAGTTTTGAAATCAGTTAGGTATTCGTATATGTTTGATTGTCTAGTTATTCACTGAATTAATAACAAGGAAAGCATTTGTGACTCATTTATAGACTGATTTGGAAGCCCCACTTGCATTATATAGATTTAAACTAGTGGTTATGAAGTTTCGGTTTCTCTTCAATCAATATTGCATATTCCAATACGACAAGCAATCATACAATTTGATCGTAGTAGTGTAAGTGTGACTTCTGCATAGCCTAGAAACGGGTTTCTCATCAACATGACAAGGGATAATACACTTGTTGATGCACAAAATCAGTGAGGACTTTGGTATAACAGAAAGTGTTAAGTTTGTGACCTTCGCTAGATTGCTCCGGTCACTAGTGTGGATAAGTAAATAAATGGATAGAGACAGGGAAGCAAACACAAGATGTACGTGGTTCACCCAGATTGGCTACGTCCACGGAGTAGAGGAGTTCTCATTAATTGTGAAGGGTTTACACAAGTACATAGGTTCAAGCTCTCATTTAATGAGTACTAGTGAATGATTTAGTACAAATGACATTAGGAAATATTGTGAGAGAATGATCTCTATTTATAGAAGACAGTTTCTAGTTTCATTCTGACATTGACACGTGTCGTGTTGTGATTGGCTTCTGATGTTGACACGTGTCGCGTTGTGATTGACTTCTAATGTCGACACGTGTCGTGCTGTGATTGGCCTCCTGGTTGGAAGGAAACTCTTCTAGGTCCTTGACAGTATAACGTTGACCGGTACTCAGTAGTTTCGGGATTGGTCAAGTATGGTACAAACAACACTCAAATAGAGGGAAAACATACATTTCAAACTTTAGGATGCAATGTAACAAAATTGAAACTTAGCGAACCATTCAGAAAATCACCTCAAATGTGGAGAGAGGTAAAATTTAGTTAGCTCAATCATAAACTCAAAGTACTACTTGTAAAATTGATACATAAACCAATTATTACTTTACCTTTAAAATTACATGTGCAGATTAACCACTCATTCTTCAAGACAAACTTATATGCAACTAGAGGCCAAAGGTAGTAGTAATCTAAACTTTTCACGTGTTGTCATCTATTATAGTTTACTCACATTATCACATAAAATTGCAATATTGATTTGAGATATCTTCCCAAACAATAAATTTCTTTGTAACACTAGCCCTTTACCAACAGTAAGACCCAATATTAAACCAGAGGGTGTAGGTCCCCAAGGACGAGGTTACCCTGTTGCCTAGCAATTTGGTGTTTCCCTTACTCCCTAGCAAACACCACTTTCCTTCTGTCCTTCAAAAGTTGTGATATAGAGTGGAGGAGAAACCTTTTTTTTTTTAAGGAACTTTAACAAAAACTTACAGTACTGTTTATTTTGACGAAAAATCACATTTTTACACTAAAAAATAGATCTTGGTACTATGCACTTTATTATTGCTAATGTCCTTATCATTAAAACTCAAAGTTTTCAAACACTTTTCATTAGTTTTTTTTTTTTCCTTTTCCTTTTCCTTTGTTTATTTCATTTAAAAAAAAAACTAAAAGCAACAATAACTTTCAAATAAACCCTTTTCTTTAACCATATTAATATCAATAATAATTAGGTGTCCTATAAGAAAAGAAAAATAATACTTGAGGTGCAAATTTTAATTAGAAAATTAGTATCAAAGACACAGAATTGCGTGCCTGCGATGGTCTTGTCCATTTCCTATCAAGTACACAATACAATAAGATGATTAGGTATTTGACCCAGAGAAAGAAAGTCTGTGGATAAATTATCCATGCAATGTAGTAGCTGGGCACTGGAGTGTGAGTGTTTATTTGGTAAATTATTAATAAATAATTCGAAAAGCTTGGAGCCAATTTCATTAATTGCATTCACTCCATTCAACCTTTTAAATGACACAAGGACACAAACAAAAATTAAAATACTAGTAAATCCATAAGTAATAATTGATAAATAAAAAAGGAAAATTAAGGTCACTCACACTCGTATCACGTACTTCCATCAGCATGTGCATGTGCTGGTTGTTCGTGACTTATGGCTGTATGTTTTGACCTTCCTTCCTTCCTTTTAAACTATTTGTTTTGTTAGCTCCCTCCCCAGCTTCCTCTCGTCTCTTCTTACTATATGGCTTGGCTAATCCTAAGCCAAAGCTCATTTTATCTCCTCACACAAGCTCTGAGCTCTCATCTAACTAACCTATTAATCACATAATTTGAGAGTCTAACAAATTTTTTTTTTTTTTTGTCAAACGATAGAAAATTTGATTAAATAAAAATGGACATGTTTACATCAGAAGCCAAAATGTTAAATAATCACTCCAGCTCAAAATAGCTTAATCTATGAAGGTCACCATTTTAAAACAAAAGAAGCGACTAAATGTGCTATCCTATTACAATCACGAGGAGCAAACAAAAATTCTACCTATATAATATAGTAAAGCATCTATATACTGGTTGTTGAGAATCAATCTCACATTGATGGGAGGAGGGGCTTATAAGTAAGTTTGGTTACTTTCTACATTGATAATTGGTTTTATGGTGGAACCTCAACTTTCTTCATTGATACACGACTTCATAATAACTTATATCTAGTTACAAAATAATTTCATTTTCAATGGGCTCGTCATAGCTTTTCATGGACCTAAGAAATTATCACTCAATGAGTTTAATGGGTGATTCAATTATCCCGTTTATTTTGATATCATCATTAATACCAACACCACCATCTAAACTACTAAGGGCACAATCACCACCTTATTAGTGTGATATCAAAATAAACGGATCGCTCATCAAACTCATTGTGTGATAATTTATGACGTCTAGGCTCCACATTATCCTAATAATTGATCAGTTGTTTAAGTCCCGCGTTAAGAAAAGTTGTCTCCACATTGTAATTGCCATTATGACCTTCAAGATGACTCTTTTACGTATCATCTTAACCACTACATACATGCCCTAGCTAGACTAGGTCTCTATCTTTTTTCAATGTTTACATCTTGGAAATTGACTTGCTAATGATGCTATTAATGTAGTACTTTGTATCTATACAGCTGTAATTATTTATGAATAACCAAGTTTTTTTTCCTTGTTTTTTTTTTTTTTGTCAAACGATAGATTTTGTTAAATGTTAGATTAGCCGCTACCGACGGAGTTCGAACCCATGTCATCATGCAAGGGTTCAAAAGTACCTCTATTAAGTATAAAAACCTTCATATAATAATAAAAACTAGTTTGTCTAACAAAAAATTATCTCTTGTATTTTGAAAGATAAAATAGTCGGGTGAAAGAAAATTGTACGTTGAAAGTTTCGCGAATCCGAGATAGGAAAAGGCTTTCATACGTACATCGTACATTGGAACGAGGATCCTGGAAATCCTCACATCGTGTCCATTCATTGTACATCGTGCGGTCAGTTTTTGTCAGGTACTGTTTGTGTTTAATTTTAAATTAAAATATTTAAAATAATTTCTGACTGAACGATGTGCGATGAACGGACACGATGTGAGGATCCCTAGAATCCTCACAAAGAGGATCCAGAGTGAATCCTCATTCCATACATTGCATAGGTAGAAATGTGAGAATCCCATGTCGGATTGGGAAAAGATCGTTGAGATGTACAATAACATCTAATTTATTAAGGGAATTGTTCTAATATGAATTTAACTTAATTATAATTTATAAGGTAGAGAGGAAAGAATGGTATCAAGAAATGGTATCAAGAAACGTTATTTTAGGTTTGTGAATGTATGAAAGAAAGGAATATTTTATTGAATCGAATCCAAAACAACTCGCTGATGAATAGTGAAGATTATGACCATTAGGTGCTAATTACCGTAATAAATAAGACGGATCATCTTTATGATATTGAGAATCTTGTAAAACAAATATCCAACTGAGTTAAATCTTGAAGAAATAGTATTATTAATGGACATGTCATCCCACTCATTCAAGTTAAACTTTTTTAAAGCGTTGTTGCCGGTTGTGAGTTACATTAGTTGTCCAAAGGTAACGTCGATGACATGATTGGACTCAAGTTTGATTCATTCTGATTCTTATGATTTATTGTAGTTTAGAATATTGACCTGTAAAGTAAAGCTTCTTAATTTTATACTATAACGAGCTCTTTGAAGTCTATAATTTTTTTATAGAATATTGAATTGCAATTTTTCTTGTTTTTGGCACATAATCTACATTCTATTGTCAACTCATTCTACTGCGTTGTTCTTGAGCTAAGCTTCATAACTATGTTTTTTTCAAAGATTTAAAGGAAAGAGAGGTTTAACATTTTTATTTAATTTTTAACAAACGATATTATAGGGAGTGGGCTAAACCTCAATTGAACCTAAGATCTCTCACTTATAAGTGAAGAGGAATACCATTAGAGCATAGTACTGAGTGGCAAGAGAGATTTAACATTTAAACACTTAAGATGAGAAAATCTTGTGTACGACGAATAGAACATAAGAAACAAGAATACAGGGTACCTTCATTTAAACTATTTAAGAAAATTCTGAATAATTTTATTTCTAACCAATTTAAGGGGTGTGTGTGTGTATAGGAATTACAAGAGTTAATTTACAAGTATTTCACCGATGGGGGATAAGGAAGCTATTTACAACTTAACTAATATATACAATTTACAGCACTCCCTCTCAAGATGGAACATAGATGTCACCCATGCCCAACATGTTGAGCAAGTTGAAAAACACACTACTAGATAAAGCTCTAGTAACCACGTTAGTTGACCTTCAGTACCTACAAATGGAAAGGGGAAATGATTCCAACGTCCAAATTGTCCTTGATAAAGTGTTGACCAATCTCATGCATAATGCAATCATGTTGCACTGGATTATGAGAAATCTAAATAGCTACTTGATGTTCTACAAAATGCAATCACAGTAATCATCCTTGTTTTGTGCTAAACCCTATTCACTAGATTATGAAAAATCTCATGTAATCAGTTAATACGTCGGATTATAGGGATACTTATTAGTATATTAGGAGGTCCTTACACTCACAGTAATCATCTTTGTTTTGTGCTAAACCCTATTCACTAGCAAAAGGACTTACGACTGCTTGAGTGGAGAAGACTCTCTTGAAACCCTAGCATCATGTCTTCCTCTTCTACATATATGTTTATTTCATTTTCATGTCAACTTGATTATCGCATTCGTGATTCTAATGTCTTGTTGTTGTGATTTCAGAATATGTCTTACAGACCCCATACATAAGAATGTACCAAATTAAATGGCAAAGCAACTTTAGTATCGCTTATTGGGAAAGTAGAAAGATGACTTGGCTAAGGCCCAAGTTTCACACCTGGACTCAGAATCATGACAATTAAGAAACAAGGAAGAAAGTAGGTGATGAATGATGGATGTCCCAAATGACAATGGAATAACCAAATTCATATTTGTCAGCCACTCTGCAACTTAAAACTTTATGATTACTTGGTTCTAAGACCGTCGCATCCTCTAGATCAATATGTAAAACTCCACAATTATTTTACTATGACCAATAAACTCTTGAGTATAAGTGAGGAGAACAATGTAATGTATCAAGTAGTTTTCCTACCAATAGTAGATTGCACTTAATATTAGGGATAAGTAAAGCAATGATAAACTCAGAGTAAGAGATAGTGTCTTCAACCTTCACAGGACATTGTGTCCAATTACCACCAGTAATATTACGAACATAATCACTTAATTCATCAAACATTTTACGGTGACCAGTAGCACGATTAGTAGCCCCAGTATTAATTATCCACTTCTTTGTTTCAATGAGATGCATAATAACACTATTATTAAATTGATCCATTAAGCCAAAAAAGAGAAATTGACATGGAGACGAATTGTAGGAATTTTTTTACTAAAAACACCATTCATGGTACTGTAGCAGAATCGCGGTTCACGGCACTGCATGTAGTACAACCAACTGTTTGTTAAAATAAAAAAAATAAAAAAAAAGATAAAAAAAAAAATCTAAACAGCAGTTTGGTACGAACACAACAAATCACAGATCACGACAAAGGTATCACGAGCTGGTAAGATGAACACAAGCAAAACCCTAATTCAAAGAATTAAGGCATGACAACACAAACCTTTATAAACAACTGCGGGCACAACACAAAGGAAAAACTCAGCAGCACGAGTTTAGGGCAAAAAGATCATCAAAAGAGAACTGCTCTGATGCCAAATTAAGCTGTATTTAAGAAATTTCTGAATAATTATATTATTCTCCAATTGGAGGTATAATTATATATATTTGAATTATACGAGTTACTTCACAAGCTTTTCACCAATATGGGACAAATAACTATTTACAATTTAACTAATATATACAGCTCGAAACACGATGTGTGAATGTGGTTAGACCATCTTACTTGTGAGACAAACAGGTACTAAAATTTATTGTAAAAAATAAGAAGTGAGAGTAACAAACTCCACATAGCATCTATCACTTCCATACTTCCTCTTTTGGGTATTATTATGCTTAAAATGACAAATGATGAGTAGTTATTCAAGAAAAAAGATTTGAGCAAAGCGACCCAAGAAGAGGAGAAATATGAGTCCCAAAACCACAATCATTCAAAATATCGACATTACTTCTTTTATCAATATTGTTTAGAACTAGTGCGGTCCAATCTAAACCCTTCCATGATTTCATTCCTAATTGCTTTGTTGCGCCATCGAAGACGAGAGGCGGTGGTTGTTTTGTCATTTTTGCGTCATATATGGAGGGAAAATATAACCACATCCATCCATCTTTATATATATGTGTGTGTGTGTAAACCCTAATCCGAAGTAACAAATTAATTTAATTAGTAGTGTATGAGCCAGCCACCAAACCCTAGCCAATAAGCTAGCTATCCATTAACCTCTAACATTTGAAATGAGGAGGAAACAGAAAATATCGTTGACGCGTTAGATGTACATTCAACTGCTTCAAGTCAAGTTAGCTGAGGTTTCTTCTCTCACGTTCCACTTACAAAAGAATATCTAACGGTCAACCCCTACCAGCCCTCTCTCTCTCTCTCTCTCTCTCTCTCTCTCTCTCTCATCAAATCAAACAACTCCATTCCAACAGCAAAAAACTAGAAAAGAGAAACTCTTTCACTTCGTTTTGTTTTATATCCTTAAATCAACTACACCCGCCCACCTCTCTCTCTCTCTCTCTCTCTCTCTCTCTCTCTGTGTGTGCGCAGAGCTAGCTAGGTAGAGTCACCATTGCTATCCCATAAAACAATCCCTTTGGTCACTATCTCCTTAATAATACTAAGAACATGCACTACGCTTGCCATGGGCGTCGACATGTCTAACAATCCACCAACTTCTCGCACCAAGGACTTCTTTGCTTCCCCAGCCCTCTCCCTCTCCCTCGTATGTACTTCTTCACAAACCCTCATCCATTTCATTTCAACTAATTAACCCTTTTAACCTTAGCTTTCAATAGTAAGAAAGTTTTTGTTTTGGGTTGCATGCGCTTAATAATGTTTTTTGTATTTGGGTTTTGAAGGCCGGGATTTTTCGTGATGCTGGGGCGGCGGCCGTGGCAAGCAGGGAGGTGGAGGAAGGAGATGAGGGCAGCGGTGGAGGCGGAAGCGCAGCTGTAGGCAGTGTTCGCCGGAGAGAAGACACAGCGGAGATTAGCAGCGAGAACTCCGGGCCAGCAAGGTCGAGATCAGAAGATGAATTTGACGCAGAAGGAGAGCATGACGAAGATGATGCTGATGGAGACAACAAGAACAAGAAGAAGAAGAGGAAAAAGTACCATAGGCACACCACTGAGCAAATCCGAGAAATGGAAGCGTAATTACACGTTCCCTCTATTTATTTATTTTTTAGTCCAACCGAAATTGGAAGACGGTTTAACGAGTATATGTGTTATGACTAGGAACTCATATGGCCTAGCTGGTCACAACTTCGTTGGAACACTTGAATTAATGGATCGTTTTTTGCAGAAGAAAAATGATTTTCGCACACTTATTCTCTTCTTTCGCACCTTTTTGTTCGTTGATTCCAACTACAAGGCAAAAAATTACCACTCTTCCTGTGCAAAATACCATGTTTTAAAGGAAATTGGATTAATTAGGATTTTGGAATTTGAACAATGCACATGGTTTTGTAATTGGTCGGTTTAATCTCCTTTAATTTGCATGCAGCCTTTTTGAGAAAAAGAATGATTACTTTACAATGTACGATGTAAAGATTCAACGAGAGTTGGTGACATATATTTGCTCATCACAAAAGAAAACATACAAATATTAATTGAAAAGTTAAATTGACAACCCTTTTGGCTCTTTGTTTTACATGCAGTTTTAAAGTGCTGATTAGTTTCCTAATTGCAGTGATTTAATTATTAATCACAAATCAGTATCTGCTTATCAATGTGTTCGTTCTTTAACCAGAAAGTGTTAATTAATTGGGAATGTTATTAATCTGCAGGTTGTTCAAAGAATCACCACATCCTGATGAGAAGCAAAGGCAGCAACTGAGCAAGCAATTAGGCCTTGCTCCAAGGCAGGTCAAATTTTGGTTTCAGAATCGTCGAACCCAAATCAAGGTACTTAATTTAATTAATCTTCTGATAATTGTGATCGTTTCACACCAGGCCGTTGGATTATTGGTAATCAAAGAATGGGATATTTGTTGGTCTATTTTACACAGGCTATACAAGAACGCCATGAAAATTCTCTGTTGAAAGGCGAAATGGAGAAACTCCGCGACGAAAATAAGGCAATGAGGGAGCAGATAAACAAATCTTGCTGCCCCAACTGTGGCACTGCAACCACTAGCCGGGATGCCACCCTCACGACCGAGGAGCAACAACTGCGAATCGAAAATGCCAGACTCAAATCCGAGGTTTGAAGTTAGAGCTATTTCTTCAACAACATGAAGACGAAAAAAAACGATCGATCAAATATTATCTGACACATAGTTTGGACTAATTTCAATATATGCATGTAGGTCGAAAAACTCAGAGCAGCTCTTGTAAAATACCCTCCCGGGTCATCCTCTCCTTCCTGCTCCGCTGGCCAAGACCAGGAGAATAGAAGCTCTTTGGATTTCTACACTGGAATATTCGGAATTGAGAAGTCGAGGATAATGGAGATAGTGAATCAAGCAATGGAAGAGCTTAAGAAGATGGCTACTGCAGGGGAACCACTCTGGATTCGGAGTGTGGAGACTGGCCGTGAAATACTTAATTACGATGAGTACATCAAAGAGTTCAACATTGAAGTTCCTAGCAATGCGCGGCCAAAGAGATCCATTGAGGCCTCCAGAGAGACCGGGGTGGTGTTTGTGGATCTTCCGCGACTAGTTCACAGTTTCATGGATGAGGTACACACTAGCACCTTTCATGAAGCTGCAATATACAAGTCTTATTGCTTTGTACTCGCAGGAATTGTAAGCTAACCGTCTTCGGTATTACATTGTTTGCAGAATCAATGGAAGGAAATGTTTCCATGCATGATCTCAAAGGCGGCAACTGTTGATGTTATTAACAATGGTGAAGGAGACAATAGAAATGGTGCAGTACAATTGGTAAGCTGAAAATTTTCCTTTTCAACGTCAATAAGCAGATCAACCTGTATGCAGCATAAACCAGAATATTCCGCAGATGTTTGATTCCATTAAAGAAAACTCAAAGTTGAGTTTGGCTGCAGATGTTTGCAGAGCTGCAAATGCTTACGCCCTTGGTTCCCACTAGAGAAGTGTACTTCGTTAGATGTTGCAAGCAATTGAGTCCTGAACAATGGGCTATTGTTGATGTTTCGATTGACAAAGTCGAAGATAGCATAGATGCGTCCTTGGTGAAATGCAGGAAGCGTCCCTCTGGCTGCATCATTGAGGACGAATCAAATGGCCACTGCAAGGTATGCAAACATGTTTCCAAATTTGATCGCACACTTAGTTACAACTTATGAATAGAAAATTTTGGATATCAGAATTTAAACACCTAGACACCCCGAGTGAGAAAATTTTGGATATCAGAATTTTATATGAGCAGTGAGTACCTATATGAGTATTGCTTTTGACAATTGACTTTGGCCAGGGAAAGGAAAACAACACAAAAATCAAAACAGAAACACAGAGGTGAAAAGGATAGAGTCATGCATTGATTTGTAACGGTGCAAACCGGGTTATATGATCTAATGATGGTCTGCAGGTGATCTGGGTGGAGCACCTAGAATGCCAGAAGAGCACAATTCAGACCATGTACCGCACCATTGTCAACAGCAGTCTAGCATTTGGAGCAAGACATTGGGTAGCAACGCTGCAACTGCAATGCGAACGACTTGTTTTCTTCATGGCAACCAATGTTCCCATGAAGGATTCAACCGGTACGTCCTAGTTAAACAGACTTAAAAATGCATCTAGTACAATAACTAAATGAGGGTAATAATCGAAATTAAATGCTTGGAATTAATTACTGAATATTAGGTGTGGCCACCCTTGCTGGGCGAAAAAGCATTCTAAAATTGGCACAAAGAATGACAACGAGCTTTTGTCGTGCAATCGGAGCATCAAGCTACCATACCTGGACTAAGATCTCAAGCAAAACAGGGGACGACATAAGAATTGCCTCCAGAAAGAACTTGAACGACCCAGGAGAGCCTCTTGGTGTGATTTTGTGTGCTGTTTCTTCAGTATGGCTGCCCATCTCTCCTCATGTGCTCTTCGATTTCTTAAGAGACGAGACTCGCAGGAATGAGGTTGGTAAATGTGAAACAACTCTACTAATCTATAATTAATCATGTTATAGCACTACAATTGTTAATTAAATTTTCTTGTTCCCTAATTGCTAGTGGGACATTATGTTAAATGGAGGACCAGCTCAAACAATTGCAAACCTATCCAAAGGACAAGATCGTGGCAATGCTGTTACAATCCAGGTGGGTTCTCTTTCTTGATACACAAGTTATCGACCCCTTATTGTTAATCCGAAATCTTTATAATTTCTGCTAATATATATTTTGCATTCCAAATGTTCAGAGCATGAAATCAAAAGAGAAAAGCATGTGGATACTACAAGATACCTGCATAAACTCTTACGAGTCGATGGTGGTCTACGCTCCAGTGGATACCACTGGAATGCAGTCCGTGATGACGGGATGCGGCGCGAGCAACATCGCCATATTGCCTTCAGGGTTCTCGATTCTTCCTGATGGGCTGGAGTCGAGGCCGATGGTCATCACATCCAGGCAAGAAGACAGGAGCAGTGAAGGAGGAACTCTGCTGACAGCAGCATTTCAAGTCTTGACAAATTCCTCCCCCACAGGCAAGCTAACAATGGAGTCTGTGGAGTCTGCCAACACACTAATATCATGTACTTTGAGAAATATTAAAGCAAGCTTGCAGTGTGAGGATGGCTGATCAGAGTAATTTTATTAATTAGCTTTAGACATAAGTTAAATTAAAAAATTTAGGGTTTTCATATAATTTTATTTCTTTTTTATTTTATTTTAATTACCAGTGGATTTAGAAATGAGTCATTTGTGAGTTTGTTTATTCGTTTTGGTTGGAATGGAGGACTTGGGACTGAAGGCAAGTTTTGATTTATAATCTTTCAGTTTCCTTGGAAATAACTATTTATCAATGCAAAATTTGGTAAATTTAGTTACTATTTGCATTCTTGCAATCTGAAATGACTCACTTTCTTATTATTTAAGCGCTATTTACTCAGATCTGCCTAAGCTACGGAGAGGCAGATTCAAACTTGAGTTCAAATGGGAAGGGGGCATTGCCATGGCCAACTTAGATACACTCAGATCTGCAAAGTGAAACCAAACTGGTTCATCTAAATTTAACTAGAAGGCCTTTTTCGCCTCAAGAAAAACACCGATCGACACTGCTGGCACAGAATGATTACAGACAATATACATTGAAGAACTGGAGACACTTTTCTTACTGCTATGAATTTAGCACAAATTTTCTTTCCATCTATAGACTTGCAGCAATATACATTGAAGAACTGCAACTTAGATAAATTCCAAATTAGGTTTCCAAATGCCATGATTAGTATTCCCTTGACAAACAAATCTGCACTTGTCCAGCTTAACAAAAACAAAATCAGTATTCGGTTCTGTAGCACGTACATTATCCTTGGTTTTTATGATTATCGTATCTTTAGCGGTAACGGGGACTGGAAGAGTAACTAATTCAAAACTCAAATGTAACAGAAGCAGAACAACTCCGGGCAAAGGCACCTGCTCACATAAGCCGTCTAACTTGACAATAACACAGCTCGGGCTTACAAATAGAAACACAAGCACCAAGAAGAATTAGGCGGCAAACTAACTGAAATCCTACATTGCACAGACTTGCAGCAGCAGCAGCAGCAGCAACAACAACAACAACAAAGCATTTTCCCACTAAGTGGGGTCGGCTATATGAATCCTAGAACACCATTGCGCTCGGTTTTGTATCATGTCCTCCGTTAGATCCAAGTACTCAAAGTCTTTTTTCTAGAGTTTCTTCCAAAATTTTCCTAAGTTTTCCTCTACCTCTTTGACCCTGGACCTCTGTCCCACATTCGCATCTTCTAATCGGAGCGTCAGTAGGTCTTCTTTGCACATGTCCAAACCACCGTAACCGATTTTCTCTCATCTTTCCTTCAATTTCGGCTACTCCTATTTTACCTCGAATATCCTCATTCCTAATCTTATCCTTTCTTGTGTGTCCACACATCCAACGAAGCATCCTCATCTCCGCTACACCCATTTTATGTACGTGTTGATGCTTCACTGCCCAACATTCCGTGCCATACAACATCGACGGCCTTATTGTCGTCCTATAAAAATTTCCCTTGAGCTTCAATGGCATATGGCGGTCACACAACACGCCGGATGCACTTTTCCACTTCATCTATCTAGCTTGTATTCTATGGTTGAGGTCTCCATTTAATTCTCAATTTTTTTGCAAGATAGATCCTAGGTAGCGAAAGCGGTCGCTCTTTGGTACTTCTTGATCTCCGATCCTCACTGATAGGATTTTTCTTACCTGCGCAATAGGGTTAAAATCACTGAAAATACTTGCAAGAATACAAGGTAATTGTAGTATAATTGCTCATGTAAGGTCGTTCTCCCCAAAGATTGTTTGACTAATTCGTAATTAAATCAACTCTTACTTAACCATTAAAACAGATTTTTTTTTCAAAGATTTGAGATGTTTGAGTTTGAAAATATTGAATTAACAATTAAAGAAACCTAGAAGTTAGAAAATAAAGGCAGCAAACAGAAAAAAAAAAATAAACGTTTTTTGTTTGTTTTTATTAAAATCAATTTAGAGAAAGACTAGGGTTTAGCCGTTACCGTCATAATCCTATGCAATTCTATCAATTACTTATAATAAAAATCAAAGGAAATATCATTAAAATGAATAAGAATAAAAACACCTCCAAGTAGAAAATCTTCAAGAACCCTATCAATTCTTTCTATCTCCAAAGTTTTCATAAAAATAAGCCTCTAAACTTGTAGACGGCTAAACAATATATATGCTTAACCCCCACACAAACCCTAAAAACAGGTCCTTTATTCCCACTAGGAAACTAATAATAATAATAAAATAAAATAGGAAACATAACCATAAATTAAAGGGAGTTTTAATGAAAAGCCCACGGTACTGTTCACTTTAATGAAAAACCATATTTTTACACTAAAAAGTCAAATATGGTACTATTCACTTTACCCTTTATTTTGTCCTTATCATTAAAACTTAAAGTTTTCAAGCCCTTTTCATTAGTTTTCCTTAAATTAAATGGTAAAATTCGCCTAAAATATGAACAGCCATGTTTTGGACCCATAAGCTGCTCCAAAACTAGCCCAATATAGCTGGATTTAATGTTTGGAATATTCTGAACACTTCTCTAGAAGACCACAAACCCAACTGATGTCATCTTGGGCTCCAAAAATGCAATTTAAGCCCAAAAACATCATTTTCCAACACTATGCATCGCTCCTTTATTTTATCGCCAGAAAATAACCGCTTGGTGGAAAAATCCCAAAGTTTGATACGATCAAGCTAAGTGACTCACGAACGTCCTCCAACTGGAATTACTCTGAAAATCGTTCATTTGGTCCTGTTTTGCTCCAGAGGAAGTCGAAAATCCTATATTGAAAATACAATTCAAAGTATCAAAATTCTTCCAAAATATACTAAGATTAGCGTAAAATATATAATATAAAATCTACTCATCACTCACCCCTAACTCATTTTGGCCTCCATTTGCACTGAACTTGCACTGCAAATATTCTGTCTTTGATCGGCTTAGGCGAAGACTTTTAAATTCCAACACTTCTCTCCAAAGGTTAAGCTTCGCATTTACCCCTTCCTGAGTTTCATCTATCAACACTATATCATCTGCGAAAAGTATACACCAAGGAATTGATGAAATTGAGGTTCCACCACAAAACCAACTGATAATATGGGGAGTAGCCCAAGACCATATAAGCACATAGCAAATCTTGTCCCTCACCGATGTGGGAAAACTCTCAACAGGAATATCATCTTGAATATGTCTCATTAACTCATCTATTACCAATGCAAAAAGGTAAGGACTTAAAGATGAGCCTTGATGTAACCCAACAGTTATGGGGAAGCTTTCGGTTTGTCTTTCATGAGTTCTTACGGCAGTCTTTACTTCATCATACATATCCTTTATAGCTTGGATATATGCTACTCGTACTCATTTCTTCTCTTAAATCCTCCAAATAATGTCTCTTGGGACCCTATCATACGCTTTTTCCAAATCTATAAAGACCATGTGTAAATTCTTTTCCCTATCTCTATATATTTCCATCAATCTTCGTAAGAGATAGATTGCCTTCATGGTTGAACGCCCTGGTATGAACCCGAATTGGTTGTCCGAAACTCATGTCTCTTGCCTCAATCTATGCTCAATGACTCTCTCCCAGAGCTTCATTATATGACTCATTAGCTTAATACCCCTATAGTTCATGCAATTTTATATGTCGCCCTTATTCTTGTAGATAGGCATCAAAGTGCTCTTTCGCCACTCATTTGGCATCTTCTTCGTTTTCAAAATCCTATTGAAAAGGTATGTGAGCCATGCTATACCCGTCTCTCCCAAGACTTTCCACACTTCGATTGGTATATCACCTAGGCCCACTGCTTTTCTATGCTTCATCTTTTTCAAAGCTACAACCACTTCTTCCTTCCTGATTCGGCGGTAAATGAGTAGTTTCCACACTCTTCTAAGTTACTCAACTCCCCCAAAGAAGTACTCCTTTCATGTCTTTCATTGAAAAATTTATGAAAATAACCTCTCCATCTGTCTTTGACCACGTTCTTTGTAGCAAGAACTTTTTCATCCTCATCCTTGATGCACCTAACTTGGTTTAGGTCCCTTGTCTTCTTTTCCCTTGCTCTAGCTAGTTTATAGATATCCAACTCTCCTTTTTTGGTATTTAGTCACTTATACATATCATCATAAGCCGCTAGCTTAGCTTCTCTCACAACTTTCTTTGCCTCCTACTTCGCTATTCTATACCTTTCATCATTTTCATCGGTCATATCCTTGTATAGGGCTTTACAACATTCCTTCTTAGCCTTCACCTTTGTTTGTACCTCCTCATTCCACCACCAAGATTCCTTTTGGTGTGGAGCAAAGCCCTTGAACTCTCCTAATACCTCTTTTGCTACTTTCTGAATACAACTAGTTATGGAATCCCACCTTTGGCTAGCTTTCCCCTCTCTATCCCACACGCATTGGGTGATTACTTTCTCTTTGAAAATGGCTTGTTTTTCTCCTTTTAGATTCCACCATCTAGTCCTTGGGCACTTCCAGGTCTTGTTAGTTTTTCTTTCTCTTTTGATATGTACATCCATCACCAACAAGCGATGTTGATTAGCCAAGCTCTCTCCTGGTATAACTTTGCAATCCTTACAAGTTATACGATCTCCTTTCCTCATTAGAAGAAAATCTATTTTTGTTTTTGCCAACCCACTCTTGTAGGTGATCACATGTTCTTCTCTCTTCTTAAAGAAAGTGTTGGCTAAGAAGAAATCATATGCCATTGCAAAATTCAAGATGGTTCCCCCATCCTCGTTTCTCTCCCCAAAACCATGGCTATCATGAAAACCTCCATAGTTGTCTATCTCCTTGCCCACGTGTCCATTTAAATTTCCTCCTATAAATACCCTCTCTGTCTGAGCAATTCCTTGCACCAAGTCTCCAAGATCTTCCCAAAATTTCTCATTCAAACTCGTATCCAACCCTACTTGAGGTGCGTACGCACTAATCACATTGATGAGTTCTTGTCCTATTACAATCTTGATTGCCATAATTCTATCTCCTACCTTTATAACATCTACAACATCTTGTGTAAAGGTCTTGTCCACAATGATGCCAACACCGTTTCTCGTTCTATTTGTGCCCGAATACCAAAGTTTAAAACCTGAGTTTTCTAGATCCTTTTAAGACCAACCCACTTAGTTTCTTGTAGGCACATAATACTTATCCTTATCCTCACCATAACTTCGACTACTTTCATAGATTTTCCTGTTAAGGTTCCTATATTCCACGTTCCTAAATGCATTCTACTTTCTTGAACTCTACCCTTATGTCCTAGCTTCTTCACCCTCCCTTGTCTAATAGGATCAAAGTACTTCTTTTGTGTGTCCTGTGTAAAGTTGATAGAAGCATATGCTTCCAAACAACTTTGAGTGGAGTTGTTAAAAAAAAAAGTTTCTATGACTAAAAACCGGCAAATTACCAAAGTCACCTCAAGGTAAACAAAAGTGCACTCCTATCCTATGGCTTGGCTTTATTTGTCAAAACCCAAATTCCTAAAGCCAGAAAGTATCAAACTTTACAACTTCCCCCAAAAGCATATATGACTAAAAAGTACCGATTTTTCACATTCATCAGCAAGCACGAAATATTCTTTCATATTTTCCAGTGAATTTCAAACCCAAAAATCTTCACTTTTAGGCCTTCTTTTATTTACATTCATCCCACTTGTTATTCTACTCTTGTATCTATTAATCCAAATTCATTCAAGAAGCACTCGTCGAATCTTCGATAAAATTTGGCAATTCAAACAAATTCCACACAATGTAGTACGCACGACAATCCCCAACACCAACATTTTAAAAATGCAGTGAAAATTAAGTGCTACTTAAGGCATCTCATCAAAAACCCATTGAGATTGAGATTACACTAATTTCAACCAAAGGAAGCTCAAGATTTCGTTAATTTTCACCAAATTACACTAAATTCAAAACATTATCATTAAAACAGCCCAACTCACAAAATGCACAATCAAAACAACAACATAGACCTCACTCTAAACCTACAGAGACTCCAAAGGAATCCCGAGCTCATTCGGCACGTCGCCTTCACCGGAATTGCCTTTTGAATTCTTGGTAGGGACCGGCATAGCAAGAAAAGTCTTGGTTTTGCTAATGGGTCTGCATTTTTCAAGCTGGACAACGTCCCCAACCTAGAACTGGTTATCCAGGTCGTGGGCTTGGTACTTCTTCTTCTTCCTGACCCGCCTCTTGTACTTGGGGTGTGGAGCGAGGCGGGTGACTTCGACGGCGACAGTCTTGTCACTGGTGGCGCAGACGACGCGGCCTTGGATGTACTTCAAGGCTCTGATGGGCGGGAGCAAAGTAAGGCGTTGTGGGGTTGGGAAGGCGAGGGAGGAAGTGGGTCTGGAGAGGGGGGAGAAGGGGGTGGAGGAGCCATGGAGGAAGGGGGTGGAGAGCTTGGGAGAGGGGTGGAGAAGTGAAGCTATGAGTGACATTTTTGCTTTGGGTATAAACGTTAGAGTTTGGAGTTTTGGGTATAAATGTGTGGAGGATAAGGGAGATTGGATGAGGTGTCTCTCTATGATATCTTTTGGATTGGGATTTTAGGAATTTTACTCCCTCTACGTTGAAATTTTTCTTTGGAAAATCCTAATATGGTGTTTGGAGTTGGACATATAATTGTCATGACACCATGTTTATATTTTAGATCAACAAATTATTGATCAACTAAGAGTGCGTATTTAATTGGGATTTTAAATAATTTTAATGAGTTATAAAATTATGAAATTTGATGGAATTTTAATGCAAATTTCATAAATTTTATGTGAATTTTGAGTTAATTCTCTTAACTTCTCATGCAGAATGTTAATAGACTTATTCGTAAGCATGGACCATATTCCGGCTCTTATCAATCAACCTAGATCGGGACAACACTTGATTTCCCCTGTTATTGGGCTCATTTATTGGGCTGTACCTTGGCTTTCTAGTTTGTGGACTTTGGACTTTCTTATTACTAGCCTTCATGCACGGGTTCACGTGTGCAACATATATTTTTTGAATCACGGTGTGCTACGCACGATTTACACATTTTGAATGTATTTATATGCGTAAATTGACAAAAGGAAAGTCAAATATTTGAAGTAAATGAATGCGAGAAACCAATTAAAGTAGCTAAATCCACATAATAAAATCGGTCTCTATAAAATTTACATTAAGAATAGAGAAAATAATATTTAATAAACAACTGATTAAATCACATTATTGCTAGCCTATTGGGAGGCTAAGCCCAGCCCCCCTCCCTCTTAATGTAAATAATATCGTTTGTTAAAAAAATCATTTAATAACTAATTTAATCACGTTATTATCTGCGTGCAAAAGACTTTTTTAATTACCGGCATTATACGCCTCTTAAAATGTTTTGAACGTGTTTAAAAATAGAGAAAATAATATTGAATCACATTATTACTATACTATTGTAAGGTACTAATTTAAAAAAAAAGTACAAAAAAATTAATTATTAAAAAAATACTGTTACAATGACAAAAATATCTCTTCCTTATTTGATGCATTATTTTGGATTACCTTTGAAGTTTTTTGTTTCAGGGGCATTTTTGTCCAAATATTTTTATTGAAGCTTGTGACACTAAAAACACTATTCACCCTTAGTGTTAGTTTTATATATAGATAGTTATTGTAATTTTCTTGTAATTCACCTTCTGATACTAATTCTCGATTATACATTTTTCTTTACTCTAAAGCCCTAACTAATAATTATTTTTTAAATAAATGATGTCGATATAGACTTTATATGTTGATCTTGTGAATTGCTAATAGTGCTCCAAAAAATCAATAAAGCACTTTTTTTTTTCTCTCTCTTCCCTATGACTTTTATGGATGACAATAACAGCTTCCTTGTATTACCTGAATAATAACTACCAATTCTAGTGAAATTATCCTTTCAAAAATAAAATTCTAGTGAAATTATAAGTATGTTTGATAACCATATAGTTTTTAGTTTTTAGTTTTCATTTTTGTGTTAGATATAGGTGAGAAACACATGAGAAACAAGTTATATAGAAGAGTTGAGGAACGATGGTAGCAGATATGTAGAAGAAATGCATATGGAAAGGTCCACAAAATAAAAGGTAAAAGCCAAAAACCAAAAACTATTATAAGTTGTTTTAACTTTAAGGATTTAATTTTATTTTTTTTTGTTTCTACTCGTCCCTCTAAATGTAACCTCATTCATTCGCCTAAATTTTCTCATATCTCAAGCACAAAAAACTAAAATCTGTAAATTAAAAACAACATAATATGAAACGTCTTCAGATTGTCATTTGAAAAATACTAGGGAGATTAAATTTGTAGACAAAGTTTTGAAAACTAAAGGACATGAAAGTTAATGATTGGTTTATTACTTACACATTGACAAACATATGTATTTTTATTGGTGACATATCATTTAGTTTGCAAATTTAGTTTTCCTAGCATTACCTTTGTCATTTTCCTTGTGACCTTAGCAACTTCTCTATTGATTTAGTTTTTTACTAATAAATTAATCTTGGGCTTTTAAACTCTTCACTCTATTGATTTAAGCATCCTAGGAACCTGTGAACAGATTATATATTGTATAATGCTAGAGAATTAATTTTTTAAATCGAAATTATAAACTAAATGATGTGTCATTAATAGAAAATAAGCATGTTAATTAACACTTAATAATTCAATCACCAGCATCCACATCATTTGGTTTACAAAATGAGTAATGCTAGGAAGACTAAATTTGTAGACAAGATTTGTAAACAAAATTAGTAAACTAAATGATTTGTCTCCAATACGAATGCGCACCTTTATCAACACTTAAGTAATAACCTAATGATCAACTTCAATGTCATTCAGTTGACAAAATTTTGTCTATAAATTTAGTCTCTCTAGCATTACCCTTAGAAATTTGATTTATCTAGCATTACCCTTAGATTATATATCTATCCTAAATAAAGATAATTAAACCTATTTTTCTATAAATAATATTGATGTGGGAAACATTATTTTATGTTAGTCAGATTGTCAGCAAAAATTAATTTATTCATGTAGACTTTTGTTTGAAAATGTTGTTCGGCAATCTAACATATAACATGCTAGACCATTTATGTAAGAAAATTGCTGCAAAAACATCAAATAAACTAGTTTCTAGTATATATAGAATACATGTGCGGATTCAATGACTATATATTATTAACTACCAAATTCATGGTTAATTATATATTGGTTTGCAGTAGCTCATACTCTAGGAATTCATAACCCATTGCCGGAACTTGATGGAAAGGTTTTGCCCAACAAGTGATCCTACATTGTCAGCCTCCTACTCGTTGTTGCTACAAACTATTTGTTCCAATCATTCATCGTCATCTGGAGATAACGCAACTGCCACAATCTTTGACAACCGCTATTTCATGGCATCGAAAAGAGAAGAGGGTTGCTCAGGATTGACTCCGCGATTCCCAGAGACCCGGGGACGCTGCCTCATGTTGGTTAAGCATGGCATAGATATAGGCCAGTTTTTTTTATAAGTTCTCATCTGGCTTAAGAAATTCACAAAAAAAAAAAAAAAACCACTCCCGTACCTAACTTTACTTTTTTTTTTTAAATATATTATTATTTTTTTCTATTTTTTGTTTTTTCAAATAAAAAATCAAAAGAGCGAATTGTCACATGCGTACACGTGTGGCAAGAGACTGGTTAGTAATTAAGAGGCATTCTATAATAAGGATGTCCTTCTTTGAAGGAAAGAAAAACATAGTTTTTAGTGTCAAAACCGTGTAACTTTTAGGTTCGAAAAATATCAATATTGAGCCATTTCTACGAAACAAAAAGGAAAGGAAGGACATGCCACCAATTGGCTAAACAAGTAATTGTTGAGCCCTTCACTTATACAAATTTAAGTTTCAAATTTATATAAAAATGAATTTTTATTTCACATTTTAGATACTCGATATTTTGAATTTATAAATAACATTATACATACAATAAATGAATGAGGAGCTAAAATATTCACGATTTGATATATAATTTTTTATACATCCGTTGGATCATCATCAAACAACTGTTATGAAATAGCCTTGCAAATGATGTATCAAATTCTAACCACAATTATTATCATTCGCATCTACTATATAAAAGAAGAAGTCACAGCTCGCAGCTCATAAAATATGCAGTAGATTTGTGAATATGATCCAACAAGGATAGGCTTATCCAGCTTCCAGTCCAGGTGGCAGCCTGTAAGTGAAGTTCAATATCCTCTAAACAAAACCCATCTCGGCACGTGTCATGCTAAGATCCATGCAAAAGATCAAAAAACCAATCACGCTCCTTAACCCAACCGTGACACAGAAGAACCAGAAAAGGAAAACTAGTAAGTCCAGATACTCAAAGAGTAGCAGTAGACCAATATTATTGTTAGGCAATGGCATCTTTGGCAACCCTAGCAGCTGTTCAACCTGCAGCCATTAACGGCCTCGGCGGAAGCTCCCTCACCGGAACAAAGCTCGTTGTGAAGCCCACTCGCCAGAGCATCAGAACCAAAAACATCAGGTACTACTACATGGATATTTGAAAATAGTAAATGCTTCTTGTTTCTTGTTCTTGTATGCATTGTGATGGTGTGTTGAGTGATATTACTGGTGTGGTCTGTGGTGGTTTAGGAATGGTGCTGTGGTGGCCAAGTACGGAGACAAGAGCATCTACTTTGACCTTGAGGATCTGGGCAACACCACCGGGAAGTGGGACTTGTATGGTTCGGATGCGCCCTCACCTTACAACCCTCTTCAGGTTCTGAGAGAAACTTTAACAAAAAGTTCCCGTACTGTTCAATTTAACAAAAAACCATATTTTTACACTAAAAAATCAATCTGGTATTATTCACTTTACCTT
The DNA here is from genome assembly GCF_042453785.1 of Malus domestica. Lineage (NCBI taxonomy): Eukaryota > Viridiplantae > Streptophyta > Magnoliopsida > Rosales > Rosaceae > Malus > Malus domestica. Next base: position 19,643,326 of record NC_091669.1, read on the forward strand.
TTATTTTGTCATTTTCGTTAAAACTCAAAGCTTTCAAGCACTTTCATTAGTTTTCCCTTCTTTCAATGTGTTTATCAATTAAAAACAAAAGCGGAAAAACGGAAAGAAATAAAAACGAAAAATGCTTTCATTGAGAGTTGAACTCAAGACCTCCCACTTACTAAACGGGTGCTCTAACCAACTGAGCTATGAAAGCTTTTGTTGACAAATTGTTAATTAATCTTGCATTAGTTTGTAGGGAAAAATTTATCGATGTTCCTTGAACTAAAGATCTATTTTTCTGTTTTTAATCTCTTTAAGGAACCATCTTTCAAATTTTAAATGTGTCAATTTGTCTTCATTGTCAAGTTATCACATTAAATGTTCGTTTACTCTATTTGAATAAAATAGCCGTCAATTTAACAAATGTTAGAATAGCAGATAAATTGACATTTTTTAAACGATTAAGTATTCGGTGCCAAATTAAAATTCAAACGCTTAATCAAAGTAAGGCACTTGGTTCATGGGACATTGCTAAAATTTTCCCTGCATTCTATCATGATCAAGGGATATTTACTTCTTGACCTTTAAGCAAGCATTGTTTGAGTTAATTAAGTTGTTGAATCTGACTGCAGAGCAAGTTCTTTGAGACATTTGCTGCTCCATTCACCAAGAGAGGCTTACTCCTCAAGTTCTTGATATTGGGAGGAGCTTCCACCATTGCCTACCTTAGTGCCACTGCCTCCGATGACATTCTACCAATCAAGAAGGGCCCACAACTTCCACCCAAGTTGGGGCCACGTGGCAAGATCTAATTCTTATATGGGATTTAATCCTCATTTTCTCATGCTTTTCCTCATGTATGTGTAATTGCTTCTCTATTTTGTAATTGTAAAGTACGTTTAATGCAGAATTAAAACCCCTAAATTTGGCAATATGTTAAAGATATTTGGGAACTACTATTTATATTTTAATAGATTATTGTTTGATCATGATATTATTTTTATCTACAATTGTCGACGTACGATTTCAATTTAATACCTCTTTCAACAAAATAGATACGGCAATACGAAGAAAATCGGTGAAAAAACATTGCAAACATTGTGAAGAATCTGGAGTACGAATAGGTGAGGAACAAAATTAAGATATGTCTAAGATAATTCATCAAAAATTTTTTTTTTGTCAGTCTACAAACCCTCATTGGTTTTTTTTCCTTCTTCCCTATTACACAACAAGGAAGGAATAGAATGAAAAATAAAGTCATCACACAACTCCAAGGATGCCAATGAGTGCTGTGAAATTCACATTTGAAGGCTTAGGCTTTCTGTATCTGTCTCAGTTAGTTCCTCATTTTCTCGCTCTTTCTTCTCCGATTTCCCCCTGTTGGCGCTGTTAGTGGCGTGCCGTTGGACTTCTCAATCCACCCAAGGTCTCTAGATAGGAAACCTTCTTGTTGGTCACTATGTTTGCAATCTTCTGTATATGTGGATGCTTAATCTCACAAGAGTCTTTGCCTTCATCTGCAGCATCCGGGTCCTTTTTTGGCTCGGTCTCAGATTGAACCACGCCCCAACCCATGAAATCCAACAGTGTCATTGAACCGGGTGTCTCCCCACCGGCATTTTCTTCCTTTGAAGACCTATCCGGAGAAGTTTCAACTGTAGCGTTTCCTAAATAGGGCCGTTTACAAGCTACATGTGATGGATTCTGAGTAGCAAAATCAGCATATAGTACATCTTCAATCCGCGACAAAACTGTGAAGGCCAAGCTTTCTAGTATTCTTGAATAGCTCTCCAGAATAGCCTGTCCAACATCCTGTAAAGCCAAAGAATAAGCATATGCATAAGTTCATAAGCATGATCAAATACTTTATAAGTGATTCACTCATTTTTCTGCAGTATTTTGTGTGTGTAAAATGTGCACTAGTACTGGAAAAATCAAGGCATAAATTATGTCCTTACCTCGTTGTATTGGATTTTACTAATGTCAAGTGACGATTGAGGGATTCCAGGGAACCTCTGCTTGAGGAGGAGTAAGATTGTCTCTGCTCTCTCTTCAAAAAGTTCTCTCTTCTCCAAGCTCACTGCAGAGCCCCAACCCGATTTCCCATCTTTTTGGTTCATCTTTCTCTTCCATATCACCATGGAAGCCTCCATTTTGTTCTTGAGGTCTAGAATTTTGTGCTCTGATGATAAGTCCATGCTGCAAAGAAATTGGTCAGGATCAAAGAAATCAACTGTAATGCTCCGGTAAATTGAGTCACCAAGACTTGCCCTCCCATTCTGCACAAAATCGACAATATCAGAACCTGGTTAGAGAACTCATCAAGTCACATGTAATGTGACACGACAACGAGGATAGTTCCCTCTTTCTTACCTTGGGGAGGGATTCAATGTAGTTTTCGGGGATCTCCATTTCTGTTAAAACTTGAGCATTGATGGCCATAGCTGCTTTAAGCACTTGGTTGACGCAATCTTTTTGATACTGTATGAACTTTCGTGCGGCATCTGATAAACCATTTGGTGGAACTTTAGGAGTAGGTAGCCACCATTTGTCATCTTTTCTCTTTGCAGTTCCTTTCTCTTTCTCATCGGCATCTTTGGATACATAATAGAACTCTTGCTTTGTTTGGAAGTTATCTAGACAATCCTGCTAATTATAAGTTTTGTTCCAGAAACATAATCCATTACCACATAAAACATTGATCCGAGTCTCATTAAAGAGATTAAAAAAGCGTTAACAAGACTTACAATAAGCATTGCATCGAGCTTACGCAGCGCAGGGATGTTCATGTGAAGATCTGTTCGTTGCCGAGTCACCATGATCTGTTAATTCAAAACACACATTCTTAAGAAAATGTGAGACACAAGTGCATACGAGTATGTGACATGGAACGAAAGAGAATAGATTTACCTCCATGTTAGTTCCATCCTTGCCCTTCTGTTGTGAAGGAACAAATTCAACTATGTAATCGCTGACACATAATAACCAATCTATTTCTTTTCTCCACCTCTTTTTCCTGTCGGCGGACATGGGTTCTAGGCGAGTTTGTTCCCCAAAAACAGAAGCTGCATTGCATTCGGAAAGTAATCGTGAGCGATATGCAATCCAGAAATCAAAAAATCTGCTTCACATTGCACTAATACAAACCATATTGATAGTATACATACCGGCAAGATTCGTAATAGCATTCGACAATGCCAATGCTGACGAAACGCCCTTACCTCCACCGGACATATCTTCACCCAGAAGCAATTTGGCGAACCTCTCCTTCATCTGTTCCATATCTGAATCAAAAATCCAACAAGCAAAAAATAATTAATAACTCAAAAAGAAAATGTATGCAGCAAAGTACAAGTTATATACGGCTGACAAATCATCACCTGTTTGCTGTTGCTTTTCTCTGGCTTCTCTAGCGGCGGCTTCCTCTTTGCTCAACCTTGATTTAGGGCCTTGAGCTCCATTACTACTTCTCGATGAAGCCTTCTTATCATCATCCTGAAACTCTAAGGCGGTAGCACTCTCGATGCTCAAGCTCTTTGCATGCCTTCCGGTATTCTCATACATTCCCTTGAAATGATACAATCTAGACTTGTAATCCTCTTCTTCTTCTTCTTCGAGCGCCCGAACCATTCTCAGCTTTTTGGCGAAGACTTTTATAGAATGAACGAGGGAGAACAAGGCATGACTGCTGTTCAGCCTATTGGGAGGGCGAGGAGGGAGAGATGGATCTATTTTGTCGGTTACGCGATTTCCTGCCGGAGAGGGAAGAGAGCTTCCAAATCCAAATGACTTAAGAAACAAGACTTGTTAATCTTCTTGTTTTTTGTTGTTGATGTTCTTGTTGTTCTTGTTGTTTTTGTTTCTTTTTCTTTTTTTTTTTCCTGAGAAAATGGTAAGTTTTGACAGAAATGTGGAGGTGATTGATTGGGAAGATTTGATGGGTTAGTTAATTTCGTTTTCTTTTCTTGATATTTTTCAGTTGGGTTGGAGGAACGTGGGGTGCATGTTGTGAGAAATTAGGATGAAAAAACAAATGTTTTTTGATAATTTTTTTTTGTTTCTAGTTGTTTTGGTGAGGTTTGGTTTTTGGCTTTCTTGAGGAATGCATGAATTGGACGGTTGAGGTTTTGGTGGTGGTCCCGAGCAGCTAAGATCCCGGGAAGGACAGCGGTGCTTTTTTCTAATTTACCACCTCTTCTCTCTCTCTCTCTCTCTCCCTCTCTCTCTCTCTCTCTCTCTTAAGTGGACGATTCCGGTGGGTCAATAGTAGCTCTAGCTCCTCCCCTAGAATATTCAATTTCATTAGGTCATCTCCGATGAAGAGAGCTAAAAGTTCAAAAGCCAAAAAATAACATGATTTTTCCAAAAACTCATCTCCAACCGATGATTGAGCTATAATTTCATGGAGCCCACTAGGCCATTATTTGGCTAGAGGGGCATTAGGTCATCTCCAAGCGAAAGAGGGCCAAAGAGCTGTGTTAGCCCTATAGCCCGCAAGAAATTATATTTTAATGACAGTGCCAAACCATATTTTATATCATCTCCAACCGAATGGGCCAAAGAGTTATAGGCCAAACATAGCCCTTTGACAAAAAATCATCTCCAACTGAGAGGGCCATAGGCCAAACATAATTTATTATTTTAATTGAATTAATATGGTTGATTAAATTAAACTACCATATTAAAATAGGATTTTCAGACATATTTTAAGTGTCACTTATCACCAAATGAATAAGCCTACAAATTAATATTGTTAATTAAAATCAAACACTTACTTTGTCGTAGTAATTGGCTCCGCTTTCATATTTGCTTTCAGTCCTTACCACGACTTGATGTCATTTATTCAAACTTTGTTGAAGATGTTTTTTCCATCTCGAAGACCAATTCTCGTGGTTTCGAGGATTCAGTGGAGTTGTGCCTTCGTAGAACTCATAGTACTTTTTGGACATACGAGTCCAAACACCTTCACTTGTTTTGATAACTACCTTTGACACTATCTTCCCAAACCCATCTATAAGCCCTGCAAAGAGCTTCATCTTCTTTTCGGGTCCAAGCCCTTCCTTTCATTGCAGATGTGGCCATTTGAAAATTATTGAAAAAAATTAAAGGAAATATTATTGGAAGAAGTAAGAGAATAGAATGTGAAGAATTGAAATAAAATGAGGTAAGATAGTATGGAATGGTGAAAAGTATGTGAGAAATGGTGTAGGAATGACTTAGGTATTTATAGGAAAAAAAATTCATCCAAAAAATAAAATTTCAATTGCTAGCTAACATCATGCTAACGCCAGGTTACCATTGGAGTGCAAGTGGGTTGGGCTGAAGGACTGGCTAGTTGGTTGGTTGGCTGGAAATGGCCAGCCCGCTAGCCTGATTTAGCGGTTTTGGCCCGGTAGGGCCCACAAACCTTTTGGCCTAACCCTCGGTTGGAGACGATTTTCGTGTCATTTCGAGCTATTTTTAGCCTTTTGGCCCCTTGGCCGGGTTGATTAGGCCATCTCCAACAGAGGGCTCGTTTTAGCCCTCTGGCTCTCCAAGATATTAGTATTTTAATGAACAGTACATGGCCATATTTGCCTCCATCTCCAACCGAGGGCCAAAGGGTCATAGGGCTCGTTTTAGCCCTGTCACAAAAAACCATCTCCAACCAGGGGCCAAAGGGCCATAGGGCCAAACATAATTTATTATTTAAAACCTACAACTTAAATTCAAATCCAACGGCTAAGTGACGTCAGCATGGATTAGGCGTTTAAGTTTTATGTTGTTTTTTTAAAAATGTTGTTTAAGTTTCATGTTGTTAAATGTTTTTTTTATGTTGTATAATTTTTATGTTGGTTAATGTTATTTAATGTTGTTTCATATTGTTTAATGTTGTTTCATGTTACTTAATTTAATTTAATGTTGTATAACGGCTTAGGAAGTTATAGGAAAAAATTATAATTTAAAAAAAAATGAAAGAAATTTTGTAAAATAGAAGTTATAGGAAAAAAATAGAATTTAAAAAAAATATGAAACAAATTTTGTAAAATAGAAGTTATAGGAAGTTATTGAAAAAATAGAATTTAAAAATATAAGTTATAGGAAAAAAAAATTTGTAAAAAAAAAAAAACTGTAAAAAAAAATTCAAAAATAATGGCTAGCTGACGTCAGCTAGCCATTGCATTTGAAATTTTGTGACACACCCCGACCCGGAATGTCCACTAGGACTCCGAATCAAGCTGTGTTGGCCGACACTCGGAAGGTGAAGAAGCCATAAAGTGTGATGGTGTGGAAAATTGTGAATAAATTTAAACCTAAAAGTGTCTAAATACCAGAGTGCACTGGTGACACGTGATGTTAGAGCATAAGCAAGTACAGAAAAATGATATAAGAATCGTACCCTCAAAATAGTCTCCAATACTAAGAATCACTGCGAGTCTTTGGTGATAATAAAACTCAGCTAATAATACCTAGAGGCTGAAGACAAGACAAGGGTGAGTGGCCATGTAAGTAAATTACTAATAGAAAACATATAACACATGTAATCCCTCGTTACAACACCTGTATAATTTCCAAAGAAATCATAATGTACCACAACACATCATCTCAACAATAATATCAAATAATCATGCGACTAATATCTCATAATAGTACGCAAGTCGGAGTCACCTCTAGCGACGTGTACGACATATTCATATCTCATCACATATCTCATCAATCATGGCTAGCAAATAAGTCGGAGTCACTTCTAGTGACCTATACGACATATTCATATCTCATCACATATCTCATCAATCATGGCTAGCATATAAGTCGGAGTCACCTCTAGTGACCTATACGACATATTCATATCTCATCACATATTTAATCAATCATGACTAGCACATATTCATATCTCATCACATATCTCATCAATCATGGCTAGTATATAAGTCGGAGTCACCTCTAGTGACCTATACGACATATCCATATCTCATCACATATTTAATCAATCATGGCTAGCATATAAGTCGGAGTCACCTCTAGTGACCTATACGACATATTCATATCTCATCACATATCTCATCAATCATGGCTAGCATATAAGTCAGAGTCACCTATAGTGATCTATATGACATATTCATATCTCATCACATATCGGAGTCACTTCTAGTGACCTATACGACATATTCATATCTCATCATTCATGCTAATACCGTATACATACTTGAATTTACTTAAACTTACCTGAACTTACCTGAATATCCTACGTTCACCTTTGCACTTCAGAGCGTTCACAACAACACAATTATATATAATGCATCAATACCAATTCATATGCGAATTATAAACTTATATGCATGGCATTCAAGGCATAATCTCATTTAAACATATTTCTGGGAAAATATCAAGTGTATACATATATACTTAAAACCAAAAGGCCACACATATTGCTCAATTCCTTAAACAAGGTTATGGTCTCGGTTATTTAATCTCATTTCTTATATGGCTGCATCTAACGTCTCGTTAGACTGCTTACGTACCCTAAACATGCATCAAGCTATTCGTAGTTCACAATAATCATTTATAGTAATACGCATATGGATAGATCACGATGAAATCTAACTCAACCATCTCATAGTATTTTATAACATATAAATATAAATATATATATATATATATCATGGCATAAGTTTCTTAGTTTTATTTAAAAGCATTCATAGAATTATCAATCATGAAACATAAGATGAGTAAGGAAAGATCCACTCACCTGGAGTCCGTGCTACAACTTCCTAGCACAACCATCGGGGCGTTTCGAGCGATCGGCGCCAACTTGGAGTCCAAATGGTGGCCAGAAAATGGTCTGAAAGACTGCTGTCCGCGGGAAAACTGGTAACTTGCCGGAATTTCTGGGCAACCTTACACGATGGCTATCTCACCGTGATTTGGCCGGAAAACGCCTCGAAAGTGGTGGAGGTCGCCAGAAACTGTAACCCAGGCCAAATAGTCCGGGAAGAGCAATTTTGTTAAAACCCGTCGGTAACCCTATACTTGGGTGAACTTCGATTCTTCTTCCTCGGTGCTCTAACGGGGTCAAGGCTGTTCGTGATTTTCTCCTAGGATGATGGGCTACAAAGCCCAAGTGGTGGTGTCGGCCATTGCTTTGCCGATTCGCCGGAAAAATGAAAAGGGTGGTCGGAACACCATTGGTTTTCATCGGATTTTATGGCCTCGAACCGCCACGTACAGGGGTTAACCAAGGTGGTTCTTGGGTGGGTTTTGTAGAGGGGAATGAGAGCTTCAAGATGGTGTGGTGGCTTCGAAAAACTCCGCCGGAGTTGGCCGGAATCAGCCTTGGAAAATGGGTGGTCGTGAGCGGAAAAACCCACGGGAAAGCTCTAGCTTTCCCCTTTTTTTTGTCTTTTTCTGATTGGCTGGAGGCTTTGTCCTCTTTTTATGTGATTGGTTCTCTTTTCTCTTTGCTTAAAGGCTGATTGGTTACTCTTCCCACAAGGTAGGAGTTCAAATAAGTTAACTACCTTTAAATAACCAAATTCAAACGTCTGTAACTATACCGTTATAATTCGGACTCATAAACGGCTTTCGCCTATGTGTTTGTAGTGACAAGTACTACGAGAATATGCTAAAAAAATAAGTTATACGCCACTTTAACCGATGATCCGCGAAAGTCAAAGTCCTTGCCTCTAGGGCATTTTCTTAAATTCACACTTCTAAAATTAATAAAAAATGTAAAATTTGGGACGGACTGTCACATTTTGGCCTAGCATTCCTATTGGATATAACCGAAGGGAAACTAAATATTCATGTCGGTCATATCCCACATGAATGCTCACATTTCTGGCTAGCCCGAGGTTGGCTGGCTAGCTGGATTGGGCCAGTCCTTTGGCCCTTTTCAGATTCTGTGGGGCCCACGAGCCCTCTGACCTAGCCCTCGGTTGGAGATGGTTTTCAGGCGTTTTTCGGCCCTCTGGCCCTCTGGACCCTTCGATTGGAGATGGCCTTAGGCTGGCTAAATGTAGCCCCCTCTTAACCTTTTTTTGGAGCCTAACTGCTTAGTTGCAATAATTGATTCAAATTCAACGTCTAAATTTGAGAACATTCAAAGGTAATTTAATTAAATTGACCAATAAATTTAAATATAAACTTAAAACTTTAATTTAGGGAGCTATGTTTGGCCTATTCGGCTGTAGATGGTATATAAGTATGGTCTGACACTGTTTATTTAAAAATAATTTTTTGAAGGGCTATAATTTTGGACGAGGTTATATTTAGCCATTTCGGTTAGAGATGACCTTATAACTAGGAGGGAGAGATAAATATCATTCATGATTGATTGATTGATTACCAGTTCTCCAATGCATTAACGGCCTACCTATCTAACAACAAAGAGTCTTTTGGTTTTAAGGATCCAATAAAAATATATTAATGACGGTTGTCCAGTAGTATTTATGTTTATTTAAAAGAAAAATATCATTTATTCATGATTGATATTTGACGGTGTTGTTTTCTCATGATGTAAACATATTAACAACTATGGACCTTTCAGCATGACAATGGACCATACAAGTTGGATTCCAAATTTTGATCCCCACTAAGAATTTATTAATTTTATCATGTAGTGCTAGCGAGTGAGTCCAAAAATATCGAACAAAATCGAATAAGAATAAAAAGCATACTGTAATTTTTTTTTCTGTAAAATAGTGAAATATAGACACTTAGGCCATCTCCAACCGAAGGCTGGCCAGAGGGCTCGTTTTAGCCTTCTGGCCCTCCAAGAAATTAATATTTTAATGAATAGTGTAGGGCCATATTTCTTATCATCTCTAACCGATGGCCAAAGGGTCATAGGGCTCGTTTTAGCCCTGTCACAAAAAACCATCTCTAACCGAGGGCCAAAGGGCCATAGGGCCAAACATAATTTATTATTTAAAAACTACAACTTAAATTCAAACATAATTTATGCTGTTAAATGTTTTTAAAAATGTTGTTTAAGTTTCATGTTGTTAAATATTTTATTTTTATGTTGTCTAATGTTATTTAATGTTGTTTAATATTGTTTAATGTTGTTTCATGTTACTTATGGTGTGTTTATGAAACCGGAACGGAATGGCAAGATACGGAATTGCATTCTTTTACAGGCATTCAAGCTGTTTACTAACATTTCCGGAATCAAAATAAGATGGGATCCACTTAAAATCAGGAATTGGATCCCCTGGATGGAGGTGGTATTTGGATTCCGGGGAGAAGGCTCTTCCAGGAATCCAACTTTTATACCTAAACTCCCCTCATATCTTCTACCTCCCCCTTCATATTTGTGACTATCTTTGCTGAGTTTGCTGACTCCCTTGCATGTTCACTAGCTCGATCACGGTTCTGGATGATTTTGTGCCAGGATGGGCTTCAAAGAATGAGTTGGTGGAATGGGTTGTCGTTGGCGAAGAACGGATTTGAAACTTGTTCGGTGCCACATCTGCCAATTGAACGACTAACACCTAGAATTGAAGCTGCAATGGTGGTGGACCCACTGCTATGGTGGTTGTGGGTATATTCCAATGGTTGTGGCTATGGAGGCGTAAGGGGGGTGGAAGATAAAGACAGGGCAAGGAAAGGCATGGGTGGGTGGTGGGCAGTGCAGCTTGACCTTCAGGATGAAGGCGTGGGAAAGATGGAGACGTGGGGAATGTGCAACTGGACCTATTTATATATTTTTATAGATGATTTTTATTATATAAATTTAACTAAGAAATTTAATTTAATTAATTAGTATGAAAATAATTTATTTATGTAAGGGCAATTTAGTAATTAACCTAGTTTTAATTCCAGTTGAAGTCAATTAGTAAACAACTTATATAGATTTAGCATCATTCATACTCCGATTCCAAACAATTTTAGTAAACAACTTCAACAGGAATCTAATTCTGATTCCACCTCATTTCAATCCCTCCTCAATCCAATTCCTCCTCAATCTAATTCCTATCAATCTGATTACGGATTAGTAAACGCACCCCTAATGTTATGTAATGTTTAATGGTTTAGGATGTTATAGGGAAAAAAATAATTTTTTTCAATTTTTAAAACAAATTTTGTAAAAAAACCAAAACAATAAAAAAAAATAATAATGGCTAGCTGACGTCAATAGCTAGCCGTTGCAATTCGAAATTCAGCCCACCCAGGGGCCGATTGGCTGGTTGGTTTGGGCCGGACGGTTGGCCCTTTGGCCCCTTTTTTGTTCAGTGGGGCCCATGAGCCCTTTGGCCTGACCCTCGGTTGGAGACCCTTTTTGGGCTATTTTCAGCCCTCTAGCTCTCTAGACTCTTCAGTTGGAGATGGCCTTAGTACTACGGTCTAGTAGTAGTAATATTCTTCTTTACCTGTAAGTAAGAGGTCTTAGGTTCGATTCTTGTCAAAGGCGAATTTAAACCACATTATTGCTTGCCCATTGTAAGGGTAAAACCCTACCCCTCTTCTTAGTGTAGATAATATCGTTTGTTCAAAAAAAAAAAAACAGTGGAATATTTCAAAGCCAACATGTTGAAACTTCCATTTGATCATGTTTGACAAACCATTCAAATACTTAAATCAAACTTAATCCCCAATTAATGAAAAAGGCTAAAACCCAGTTTTGATTTTGTTATTTTAATCTACTCCAGGTCATCCTTAGCTATATTTTTTATTAGCAAAGTTCCCATTAATATCCATATGCTTATGTAAGAACCAGACTCCTAACAAGATTACTTGCTCAAAAATCGAAGAGGCACCGCTCTCCGAATCTCGAGAGCCAGACTCCCAACAGGATTACTTGCTCAAAAATCGAAGAGGCACATCTCTCCGAACCTCGCTCCCAATAGGATTACTTGCTCAAAAATCGAAGAAGCACCGCTCTCCAAATCTCAAGAGCCAGACTCTCAACATGATTGCTTTCTCAGAAATCGAAGAGGCACTGTTCTTCTCCGAATCTCGAGAGCTAGATCCCCGACAGGATTGCTTGTTTGAAAACTGAAGAGGCACCGCTCTCCGAACTTTGAGAGATAGATTTCCTTGGATAAAGCTTGTCTGCAATCTTCACACGCAACATCAGCTTTCCAGATACCACAGACCACTTTTTCAAAGTGCTCTAACAAAGTTAAAACACGTGAATCTTGCAGCTCCCACTACATTGCTATGACCTATTGGGACAATTCCTATATATGTCGACCTTCATCCTCCACAGTCAGGCAGACTTGCAAATAAAAAAAATGCTCAACTTTTCTTCACATCCGAGATGGCACTCTCAGCAGAGTCTTTCGAAATACTCAGCTTCTTTTCCCCCTTATAATACCTCTGCAAACAAGCCACACCAGAGTAAGAGTAGCTCATATCATCAGGGTTAAAAGCAAGACTATCTCATATCATGTTTTTTCCCTGTCTTTTCCTTTGGCCTTGTTCTTACCTGCAAGACAAGGAGAAAGAGAGTAATCAATCAGCACTTGGAATCAAGCTTCCAGTCAGGAACTGACTGCCTGGAACCCCTTGCCTAATTACTTACCTGGCATTGCTTTCGCGTACTCATCTTTAACATCTTATGCTTTCAGATAAGATATCACATCTGCCTGAGGAACAGATAGGGCAAGTTAGAAGGATATAAGGAAGCATGTGGAGACAAGCATAACATAACATGTGCCAATACATCCACTACTTTGTCAACAGCAAAAGTATCTCATATCATCAGGGTCGAACGTACTCTAGATTTAATGGACTTGTTTTGACCCTCAAATTCTTGAGTCGGCCTTTTACTCTGGAGGAAACCAGAAAACCCTTCAGCCTAGTTCAAGAATAAGCTTGTGGAAAGTTGCTTCTTCAAAAGCAAAAGTATCTCATATCATCTCTTATCCATTTGCTTCTCCTTATTCTTGTTGCTGTTTACGACACAAGGAGAAGGAGAACAATTAACCGGAAGCCGAAGTCGAACCTCCGATCCAGGTTGCTTGCTTGGAAGTCTGATTACTTACCTTATCTGTTACCTCCTTCGGCAAATCTCCTAGCTCGGCGACTTGGGGGACTCCTACTATAGGGTTTGTATCGCACTTGACCAAGCCCGAAACTACAAGTAAGCTTCAAGTGAAATTGATACATTACCTTGTGCATCTTCATCGGTTAAAGATACCACCCTTGGATGGAGGAAAAGTACTTCCAGAGAAGATGCCACATCTACATATGAGACAGATAAGGCAAGTGAAAATGATACCACACTTTGATACTTAGAAATTTCGTGATTACTCAATGGCTTGGATCTTGCAAGTCCCCAACCGAAGAGCTTCCCTCACTCGGGAACTTAGGGGAGCACTGTTTGTACCATACTTGACCAATCCTGAAACTACTGAGCACCAATCAACGTTATTCCGTCAAGGACCTAGAAGAGTTTCCCTCAAACCAGGAGGCCAATCACAGTGTGATACGTGTTGACATCAGAAGCCAATCACAACACGACACGTGTCAATGTCAGAATGAAACTAGAAACTCTCTTCTATAAATAGAGATCATTCTCTCACAATATTTCATAATGTCATTTGTACTAAATCATTCACTAGTACTCACTAAAGGAGAGCTTGAACCTATGTACTTGTGTAAACTCTTCACAATTAATGAGAACTCCTCTACTCCGTGGACGTAGCCAATCTGGGTGAACCACGTACATCTTGTCTTTGCTTCCCTGTCCCTATCCATTTATATATTTATCCACACTAGTGACCGGAGCAATCTAGCGAAGGTTACTTAACACTTTCTGTTGTACCAAAGTTCTCACTGATTTTGTGCATCAACAAAGTGAATTAGTAAACAACTTATATGAATTCAGCATCATTCATACTTCGATTCCAAACAATTTTAGTAAACAACTTCAACAAGAATCTAATCCTGATTCCACCTCATTTCAATTCCTCCTTAATCTTATTCCTCTCAATCTGATTACGGATTAGTAAACGCGCCCTTAATGTTATGTAATGTTTAATGGTATAGGATGTTATAGGGAAAAAAAAGAATTTTTTTCAAATTTTAAAACAAATTTTGTAAAAAAACGAAATAAATAAAATAACGGCTAGGTGACGTCAGTAGCTAGCCGTTGCAATTTGAAATTCAGCCCGTCCCGGGGCCAATTGGCTAGCTGGTTTGGGCTGGATGGTTGGCCCTTTGGCCCTTTTTTGTCCAGTTGGGCCCACAAGCCCTTTGGCTTGACCCTCGGTTGGAGACCCTTTTTGGGCTATTTTCAGCCCTCTGGCTCTTTGGTTTAGTAGTAGTAATATTCTTCTTTACGTGTAAGTAAGAGGTCTTAAGTTCGATTCTTGTCAAAAGCGAATTTAAACCACATTATTGCTTGCCCATTGTAAGGGTAAAACCCTACCCCTCTCCTTAATGTAGATAATATCGTTTGTTAAAAAAAAAAACAGTGGAATATTTCAAAGCCAACATGTTGAATCTCCATTTGATCATGTTTGACAAACCATTCAAATACTTAAATCAAACTTAATCCCCAATTAATGACAAAGGCTAAAACCCAGTTTTGATTTTGTTATTTTAATCTACTCCAGGTCATCCTTAGCTTTATTTCTGATTAGCAAAGTTCCCATTAACATCCATATGCTTATGTAAGTTTAGCAAAGCGATTAAACAAAACCCTAATTTCAAAACTTTAGACATAAAAGTCAATGAGTCACTACTATTTTACAAAATGTTTGGCAACTTCTTAATCATATTCATTGAGAAGCTAAGATGAATTTGCCTTTTTAGGTCTGGTATATCCAAAAACTCATCTCCAACCTATGACTGTGCTATAATTCATCGAGAAGCGGTCATAATTACGAGTGCACGATCATTCATATATCTGATCTAATAATTTTCTAAATGTAATCTTGTCTAGATTAAAGTTTGACTTGTATGGAGGATTTTCGAAAGAAAACGAGTATGAAACATAAAATAGGAATGAAGAACTTAGAAGCACAAATGATTCACAAAAGATAGAAATACACAAAAGAAGGAAATAGTCATTTACATGGAAAGAGGCATAATAAACACCAAAAGCACCCTTTTAACAACATACAGTAATACAGATGAAGGGTCTCAAACCCTTACCACTAGCAATTTGCTTAGTTCAATGGACAACTATGGATTCTGATCCCAACGAAAGCAAGCAATAACGTGAACACCGTTAACCCTAGTAGTCGAACGGCCATCTTGAATACCCCATCTGATTATTGTGTTCGCGCATAGTTGATGAACTACTTTCAGTTGGGTTATGGCTAGAGCTGGAGCTGGAGCTAGAACTAGATGAGCGAAATGGCCACAAATAAGAGAGAGGATTTCGCCTTCCTTGGTTTTCTCTACCACTCTCCCTTGCACTGGTGTTACTACCAAAACTACTGCTTCTACTTCGACTACTTGTGCTATGACCGCTTCTTGCTCCTGGTGAACCTTGCGGAGGGAGTTCTTGACGGCAAACAGGGCATGAGTTGTGTTGTACTAACCATGGTACAATACAATCTGTGTGGTATAGATGGTCACAAGGCATTTGCCTTGCTTCAGATCCCAACTCGAATTTGTCCTTGCAAACAGGGCAGTGCGCATCAGAACGGAGATGCCTGTTTGTGATCTTAACAGTAGGCATTGCATCAATTGAACCTCTGGAGGCTGGGGCAGGGCCTCGCCGGTCATTAGCTGAAAGCTGTTCAAATAGTTCTTCTAAGCCAGGACCTACAAAATAATCACCCATGTTACCCCGTGTCACGCCTATTCCAGGAGACCCATTGAAAAGAGCTTCAAAAGCACCGTTCCCAGACAGTCGAAAAGGTATTTGGCCACCAAAAATCAAGAGATGAGCAAATGCCGGGTTGCGCTCAGGAACTAAATCTGATCTTGCCCTAATGCTACCATTACGCCTTCTGTCTGTCAATTGGTGCAACACTGAGAAAGCTTCCAAGAACCTCCTATCACGATCATCATCATTGTGCAGTTCAAAGAAATCCATTGGGCTGACATGAACCATATCATCAAGTTCTTGAACAAATCCTCCATCGCAGCCTGGGCAAACCGCGTCTCGCCCTCTCAGCCGAAATGGGCGCCTGCAATCGTAACACCAGTGGGTGTTTCGGCCACCTGACATCCTCTCCTCTTTTAGAAATTTATGGGTACAAACAAGTCTCGTCCCTGAACTCCTCAATATATTAAGCATCACCTGAGCATGGTGACTTAGGAGATCGCAATTCAAGGTCAAGCCACCTATTTCAAATTCAATATCATTAAGATACAGTATGGACCCAAACAAGTTCGAAATTGGCGGCTCATATAAAGTACTTGAAACTGCATTCCGTACTGCTTACACAGGAATATAAGAACTCAGATTGTATAAGATATTTATGCACAAAATAAATAAATAAATTGTTACAATTGGTTTCCAAAATCCAAATAGATAAACAAATAAACAAACTCCAATTTATTTCCTATACGATTACAACAATTACCCAATTCAGATACTCCAAACCAAAATAGAATTCGAGTCGAATTGCATCCATCTATTTCAGGTTGATCATTGCTTGAGTAATTCCATATTAAACAAATAAACAAAATATTATAACCAAGATCACATCAGCTCAACAACAGTATCACTCAGATATAATCTTTTTTGTAAAACAAAAACAAATATATTTTTATATTTAAATTTTCAATCCAATTTATTTCCTGTACAATTACAGTTACCCAATTCAAATACTCAAAATCGAATTTGGGGTCGAATCCAATCCATCCATTTCAGGATGATCATTGGTTGAATCTAAACAATCAGTAATTCCGTATTAAAAATACCATAATAGTCAGCTAAATTAAAGCCAAGATCAGACTTTAATCAGCTCAAAAATCAGTAAATTCAAATTAAAAAAATAAAATATGAATAAAAAAAACACCAGTCTTATTTTGCAGCAGGAAATTTAGAAACTTGAAACAACAAAGATAACACTAACTTCAGATTCATAAAACCATCAAAAATATTTCATACATACATATATATATATATATGTATGTATAGTGCAAAAAGGAAAACCCTAACCTTGAGAAGGCGAAGGTGAAGGTATGCTCAAATATCTGAGACTGTTTCCGTATCGATGGTGCGACGAAATGAACGCTGTGTTTTTTCTGTCCTCTCTCTCCCTGTCTAGTATCTTCCTTCAGATTGGTCTTCTGTTACATCACACCCGTTAATTTGATCCTGCGGCTGGAATTGAGTGCCTGTATTTACCACTGCAACTTGACCAAATAAAGACTTAGACAAGTCAAATCTTAAACACCCGGATTAGGTGGTCTTAGCGAGGGCCCTCGAAAACATCAGGATTGCTAAGACTTCGCTCGTCTGTTTCCACGGCTTCCCACAAGATGAAAAAGGTAGGGGATCAAATCGCCAGGCTTCAGCTCCAAGAAGAGTGGGTCAGCCGGGTCTGGGTCCTGGGAAGCCTAAAGGGGCTATGACGGTGGGTGAGCTGATGAGGATTCAAATGGGAATTTCAGAGGTCAGCTCAATTTCTTCACTTTTTTTCTCGTTTGTGTTTTTCGTTGATCTGAATTTGAAGGGTTTAATTTTGTTTTAATTTCTCTGTGATGTTTGATTTCTTAAATGTTTAGTTGCTGGGTTAGTGGATTGGATTGCCATCTTAATTTGTGTAATTTCGATTTTGCTTGATTTGAAATTTACAACTCTAATTGTGGTTGGGTTTTCGTGATATCTTCTGTTCCGTGTTTTCGTGTTCAATTTCAGTGAATTTCCTTCAAATTTGGGGGAATGTCAGCGAGGTGCTTGATGATGATGATTTCGTTATTGTTGGTGCAGTGGACATTGGGGAAGGTAAGTAAAGCGAGAATGATGAACCGGGCAGTGGCGAATTGAGGAAGAAGAAGAGGAAGAAAGAAAAAGTTGCTGGCGAGTTAAAGGGTGAGAAAAGGTTGAAGAAATCAGCTAAGGCGAAAGATGATGCTGAGTTAAATGGGGAAAAGGATGTTGGTGAGAAGAAGTTGAAAAGGTCATCGAAGGCAGGAGAAGAAGATGGTGCCACTGTCAATCATAAGAAAGATGGGTTGTCCTTGAAAGAGAAGAAAGAAGATGGTACAAGGAAGAAAGCAGATGAATCGTTGGCTCGAGGAGAATAGTCTATTGGAAAGAAAGAGAAGAGAATTGACTAAATAACCATTCAATAAAAAATTTCAAGTTTTTTTTACAATTTTCATGATTTTTATTTATTTTTTATCAATATCGATAATATTTTAATTTTCAAATTTTTTTTTATAATTTTCATAGTTTTTATTTAATTTTTATCAATATCGATAATATTTTGATAATTCCATAAAAAATTTCATATTTTTAGAGTACCGATATTTTCGATATCATCTGTTTTAAATCTTGGTCACTACCACCGCTATCAGTTCACCAAATCCCAACCTCTCCAACCGTTTTGATATCTGGGGCACCCAAAAAACCCACAACCAATCAAATCCCACTCCAAATCCATCAATGGAGTCCGTCGGCGTCCTCATGCCAGTCCCAATGTCCCCGTACTTAGAGCAAGAGCTCGAGAGGCGCTTCAACCTCCTCAAGCTCTGGACGGCCCCTGAAAAAGCGGAGTTCCTCAAGGCCCACTCCGGCGCCGTCCGAGCCGTCATCGGCAATGCTGGGAACGGAGCCGACGTCGGGCTCATCGAGGCGCTGCCGGAGCTGGAGATCATCGCCAGCTTCAGCGTCGGAATCGATAAGGTGGATTTGGAGAAGTGTAGGGAAAAGGGTATTCGGGTCACGAACACGCCGGACGTTTTGACCGACGACGTGGCGGACCTTGCGATTGGGTTGGCGTTGGGTGTGTTGCGACGGCTCTGTGAGGCTGACGGGTATGTGAGGAGTGGGGGGTGGAAGAACGGCGACTACAAGTTGACCACCAAGGTTTTGTTTTTTTGGTTTTTTACTGTTTTAGACATAATTTGAATTTGATATGTTTTTATAATTATTGCGTGTGGATTGACAACTAATTTCTTAAAATGTTTTAAGAGAATTGGAGATTGTGGTAAAGAAACCAATTGTTGAAGTAAAAAGAGAGGAATAAGAAATGTGATATGGATATTGAAAAGTTGAAAGGGTGAATTTTTATATGACTTTACTGGTAAGATTCAAGAGCATCACGACATGAGGTTGTGGATTTGATGTTCAACTTGTTGTGCAGTGGCAAGACCTAGTAGTGCCTGCATCTGCATGTGAAAATTAGTAGTCGCTCGAAGATGTCTCCAGTTGTTAGTCTTTATTGAAATCGACTTTGTAATAGTGATGCATTTAGGATGACACTGAGCCAGCTAAGGTAAAATGGGTGAGATTGTAGTCACTAGTCAGTGTACTGCAGGTCATCCGTTTTCGATTCTTGTCTGGACTGGTTCTTGTTCTTCTGCCAATGCAATGAGGCATTCTTGCTGGCGTTGTCGATTTCTTTTTCTCTGAGTCTCTGCATGCCTATCTTTTTCCTTTTTGGTTATGGAGTGTACCGTGTTTAGTTCGTTGGTTGGAAAATTCTGACTCATTGGCTGCTTTATTCTTGGTCTTTGTGTATGTTGAAGCTTTTCTGTTTGCATAACTGAGCTTCTAAGTTTCAAATTTAACAATGATAGATTTGAAAATTGGTTTGGGAAGGCATAGTCTACTGTTCTTGTTCATTTTATGCATTCCAAGCTCCGTGTTTAACATGAGAGAATGCCGATTATTAGTCTTGATTTGATTAAATTACTGAATGTAGTTCATTCTGAATTTTCAATTTAACATACTGCATTGTAAAACTGGTTTGCAAGGAAATTGTAAACTGTTGATGTGCTGCATTCAGCGTTGTTGCGCATTTAATGAAAGAAAATGCTATATATTTTCAATGGTAACCGAAGACGTTTTTCAAATAATGATAGCAGGATGCCCATGATGTGTTTATAGGGTGGTTTAAGTGCACTAATTTTGTGACAGAAGTTAGATGCAGCTTTAATATGAAATGTAAGTTGATAAAAAAAAAAAACTCAGCAGTAGTTTGTGTTTTCTTCCTGAAACAGAGTCAATTGTTTAGTTAATAACTGCAAGCAAGTTACATGTCTGCCCTGAATCTGTTCTTCGTTATAATTTTAATAGTTTTTCTTTCATTTCAGTTCACTGGAAAAACTGTGGGCATCATCGGATTGGGAAGAATTGGAAAAGCAGTTGCCAAGAGAGTCGAGGCTTTTAGCTGTCCAATCGCATACTACTCCAGAACAGAAAAACCAGATTTAAAGTACAAATACTATCCAAGTGTTGTGGAGTTGGCCTCCAACTGTGATATCCTGGTTGTTGTATGCCCGTTAACTCAAGAGACCCGCCACATTATTAATCGTGAAGTCATTGATGCTTTGGGTCCAAAGGGTATTCTCATTAACATTGGGAGGGGTCCTCATGTTGATGAATCTGAGCTGGTATCTGCACTGCTAGAAGGCCGGTTAGGTGGTGCTGGGCTCGATGTTTATGAAAATGAACCAGATGTACCTGAGCAGCTGTTTCAGCTCGAGAATGTGGTACTCTTACCTCATGTAGGAAGTGACACTGTGGAAACAGACACTGCCATGGCTGACCTTGTGATTGGGAATCTTGAGGCTCATTTTTTGAACAAGCCATTGTTGACGCCGGTGGTTTAACAGTTATAGTACCTAAAGGAAAAGTTTGCTGAAATCAGCACCGTCTTGATCAGATACCATTTATCTTCTTCAATTAATAACCGTTGTTCCAAGAATCAGCGAATGAATCTTAAACGCAAACAGGCTTCTGCTTGACTAGAGATGATTTCACCCGTTTATCCAATCAGTTATATTTTTTGGATGTAGTTAGACTAAGGATTTGGGAGCAGCCTCTCCATAAATGGGGGTAAGGCTAGCCGACATTCACCTCTCACAGATCCTGCGTAAAGCGGAAGCCTTGTGCACTGGGTACGACCTTTTTAGTTAGACTAAGGATGGTTCGCTAACAAGTCTTTTTGCTTCGCTTCACAGCTGCTTGGAACCTCTCATATGCATTCAGCTGAATTTCAAAGAATCAACATTGTTTTCCTTTTCGATTATATGCAAGTATTGTAATTACAAGGATGCACATTGAATACTAATTGTTGTTTTATTTTCTTAATGTACTCCACTTCTGCTATGGTGATCGAACTTAACTAAATTAGTTAGGAGGCCAAGGGCACGTGCCCCCTCGTAATTTGTCAAAACTACTTTTAATACATCTCTTTTTCAATCATTTTTTTCAGGAAACAAACGAGTTAAAAAAAACTAAATAATATCGGCATCTCTCCAATGCAATTCTATTACTAGATCCTCATTCAAGACCACCAAAGGAAAATTGTATATTTTTTTAATGAAACGACACTGTTTTTTTAGTAAATTTTGAAGTTAGTCATTTAAAAAAAATAATAATAAAAGGCCCATTTGCGATCAATGAGAACCCGTATATATATATATACACATAAGTTCATGTGGTCTATAGCATCATTAAGACCCACTATAACAAATTGTCAACCGTTCATTTTCCCCGTAAGCCACCAATATTCATGTTCATTAATTTATCCTTGTAATTTCTTATAGAACTTTCCATTTTATTCGTATGAGTAAAGCTCCACTATGAGCCATATGTTGTTATTTATCAGTAGTCTTAGCTTGAGGGGTGGACTTAGCCTTACGATGGATTAGTAATAATGTGGTTCAAATTCGTCTTTGACGAGAATTGAACCTAAGACCACTCACTTACAAGTGAAGAAGAATACCATTAGATTGTAGTACTAAGTGGTATTGAGGTGACTACTTTAGATTGGTTATAAGATAAAGTTTTTGGCACGAGAACCCTAATATCAGGATGAGGGCAAAAGGTGCTCTTTCATTAGGTATAGTTTGCTTACTGTTGGAAGCTATACTTTAGCGTGGCACATCATGGTTTATAGCTCTCTCCTTTTATATTTTATATTGAGGTTTTAAGGTGCTTGTGAGCACTTTTCGGGTAAAGGGAGATGAGAGGTGGTCTTTGATAGTGTATGCAGGGGCGGATTTACAGAGGGATCCGGGTGGTCCCGGGACCCTCCAAAGTTCTGGAGAAAGGCTTGAGAGGACCTTCGAGGACCCCCCGGTAATCTGGGCAGTTTGTGCTGGCTGGGTTTATATGCACAATCGACGGTGCAGTGGCTGCAGCTCGCGAAGAAGACGAGTCCTCTTGTTTTCTCTGTTTCTCTTTTAACCTAACACGTTGTCGTTTTTAAAATCTTGACTTTAATAAAACGGTGCGTTGCTGTTTTTTTCTTTTGGGGAAAGGTTGCGTAATTGTTTGCTTTCCCTTTTTTTTTTTTTTTTTTTTTTTTAGATCTGATTTTTTTTCTCCTTTTTTGGGTCAGATTTTTTCTCTTCTAAAACTAAAACCCCACAAACTCCAACATATCTTCACTGTTATATAGAATATCCGTGCCCTGATAATTTTATTTTATCCTAAAACCAAAGCAACTCATCTAAACACTACATTAATGAAATCCTATTTATCGATCAAAAGAAGGTAAAAAGATATGTTCTACCACAAAATAAAATCATGGGTAGTAAATTAAATTCACACAAACTAAATTTTACAGTTTTTTTCAAAGCCTCACCCCAAGATGAACTGCCGTGGGGCATATGCTAGTATTAATTATAAAAACACTTATTAAGGGCAGTTAGATAACCATCTTATTTTTAGTTTTTATTTTTTTTACACTTTTTTAGTTTTGTTTTACTTTTTTTCTCTACCATAGGATTAAAATTAAACGATGAGTGAACGTGATTTTCTTGAACCCTAGAGTCTAGGAGAACAAGACTTGTGTTGTTTGTACCAACATTTATAAATGAAAGTGACGGTTTAATGTTTCAATGTTGTTTTCATCTAATTTTTTTTTTTTTTTAACATTTACTTTAGGACCACCCGAAGTTAATATCCTGGATCCGCCACTGAGTGTATGACACCTTTTGCATGCATTTGCTTGATCACCACGTAGTAATAGAGTAGGAGCAATATGCCCCATTATTTTACATAATTCCTCCAAAAGGGTATTTATCATTTATAGCCAAAACTTAGTACACAAATTCATTAATGTCAGTTTTTATAAAACAATTCAAATATAGCCAAAAATTCACTTGAATAGACCCAATTATTCTCAAAATTAAAACTTAATTACACCTAAAACCAAAAGCTAATTAAGCATCGTTGTTCCCCAATAACATTGCTGCCATATTGGGATCCAGAAGCAACAACATCAATTTTCTTAGACTTTGGATTTGAATCGTCATATATATGATTCTCCTCACAGAAGAAGCCAATCACCATAAAATCGATCTAAAATATTCTCATCTTCCAATGCACTTGTCTGGAGTGATTTGCTGCAAAGACCTTCGTCCACCTCCCTCTTTTTCTTTTTGCCTTTTACAGATCCATATTAAAATTGATTTACCGGTTGTGCATATTATGCTCAATTTCCCTTAATTAAATGCCTAATTTGGGCAACCCTCTACTTAAAGAGATCATATGCAGAATGCATAAGAACATGCAATCGCCGTTTCATAAAAAAATTACCTGCCGAATACTATTTAAAAAATATCCATAAGTTAATAGTTCTAGCAAAATTTTCTAAGAAATATCAATTAATTATCACACAAGAATATTCAAAAATTGTAGTTATGTGAAATTTTTATCATGATCTTCGTTGTAGGCTTGTAAATTAAGAAATGAAATTTGATAATTTGATTGACTTAATTTCCATTAGAATAAATACCTCTTTATTAAATGTTTAATTTCATCAGGCTCCTCCTTCTATCTTTTTGGATTCGAATTGAGATATGAAAATAATTAAGTTCCCTGTACTGTTCACTTTAACGAAAAACCAGATTTTTACACTAAAAAGTCAATCCTGGTACTATTCACTTTACCCTTTATTTTGTCCTTATCGATAAAACTCAAAGTTTTCAAGTCATTTTCATTAGTTTTCCTAATAATAAAACCCTAAAATGAAAAAGAACACAGAGAATCTCTTTGGCGTTTGTTTTACATTTTGAGGGTAATTTGGTATATTGATGTGAGATTTTGGTTATAAATGATAGTGTTTATAAAAACTGACAATTTTGAATTTAAGACATAAATTTTGGCTATAAACGATAATTTCTCCAAAAGAATAGGCTGCAAGCGGTGCATGCAATATGGTTCTCCTAGGCAGGGACGAAGCCAGAGATTTGTGTGAATGGGGGCATCCTCAAACAACAAAGTCATAATTAAAAAGCTCAAGAATTTACTAAACACAATACTTATATATTAATCCAAAAAGTTTTTCATACAACAGTCCCTTACAATATCCCTCGACGCGTTTTCATGTTTTGAAAGCGTTGCATGACAACATCGTTACCAATACCATCAAATATCTCTCTCTCTATAAAAATAACCATGTTATCATTCATCCATTGATCTCCCATTCGATTTCGCAATCGATTCTTCAGAATTTTCATGGCCAAAAATGCTCTTTCAACGGTTGCAGTAGCAACTGGAAGAGTTAGTGCTAATGTCACAAGCAAGTAAACCAGCGAATACACCTTGTGTTTTTTGCATTGAACCATTTTTTTTGCAAGATCTCCAATCTCTTTTAAACCTGAAAACTCAATGCTAGACCGCATATCCATAATGTAAGTCTCAAGTTGAATCTTAAGTATCACCAGCTCATTCATAGAGAAGTCTTTAGGATAAAACTGGGCAAGACGCAATAGCTTTTGGCTATCAAAAGCAGAGAAGGAGTCGGTTGGACATAAACATGCCAAACAAAGAAGTAACTCAGTGTTGGTCTCATTGAAACGATTATTTAGTTCTTGAAGCTGCCAATCCAAAACAACATAAAATATCCCAACACAATAATGATGCATATTTGTGACTGCTTGTGCTTTTCATTGCCCTCGCCTTCGAGAAAGAAACATATCATCCATATTAGGCACATCAATATCATGTTTAAGACAAAATTCTGAGACTTCACTAAGTAAAGAATCCCAACCACTTTTCCTCATTATCTCCAACCTTTGCTTACAAACTCCAACCAACTTCATTGCATTTACAATATCCTGATCCTTCCTTTGCAATGCTTGTGACAATTCATTGGTTATTCCTAGTATATCTTTCATCAAGTGTAGATTAAACACAAAATCAAATGATTGCATGGAATCCAATAAATTATTCGCTTCACATCTTTGTTGAGAGCTTACTCCATCATCTGCTATTACTTCAAGTACATCAAGTATGGATGAAAACATAGTCATGATACTTACTAAAGTACCAAAGTGTGAACCCCAACGTGTTTCTCCAGCACGTTTCAAAGTAGTTTCTTGATTTTTGCCTTTCCCACTTGTAAACTCACCACTGTTAAGTGCTTTAATAACTGCAATAGATTGATTCTCTCGAAGAAGATCACAACGCTTCGATGAAGCTCCAACAACATTTACCAAAATAGTAACTATACTAAAAAGAGACTCAATTTGGATGTTCTTCTTTGCCACAGCTACAAGAGCTAATTGAAGTTGATGTGCAAAGCAATGAATATAATAGGCACAACCACTGTCTTTCATAATAAGAGCTTTAAGACCATTGAACTCACCTTGCATATTGCTGGCCCCATCGTAACCTTGCCCACGCAACCTAGACATGCTCAATTTATGCCTAGAAAATACCTCATCAATGGTTTCCTTGAGTGAACGAGCAGCAGTACTAGTAACATGCTCAATGCCAATAAAACGCTCAACGACATGCCCATTCTTGTCCACATAACGCAATACAATAGCCATTTGTTCCTTCGTTGATACGTCGCGAGATTCATCAATCAAAATAGAGAACAATGAAGTGCCAATGTCTTTAATAATAGTCTTGATGGTCTCAGTTGCACAAGCATTTACAATGTCTTTTTGAATATCTGGTGATGTCAATTTGTGATTCTCCGGAGCATTTTTCAAAGTAACGGCTTTCACATCCTCATTGTGGTCGGCAAGAAACTGTAGAAGCTCAAGAAAGTTTCCATGGTTGCTTGAATGTTCAGATTCATCATTACCACGAAATGCAAGCCCTTGTCTCAAAAGAAATCGACAACAATCAATTGATGCATTCAACCGAGCTCTATATTGAATTCGAGCTTCATCATGAGTTTTAGAGAAAAAAGATTGGATATGTTGCTTTTGACTCCTTAAAGCTTCAAAATTACTCCATGCTTGATTGTGTGCACTATTGACGCCTCCAATATGAGTTAGAAGTCTTTCTTTCTTCTTCCAGTTAGAAAATCCTTCTCCAACAAAGAAATCACCACCTGCTTGTTCTCCAATGTTTGGTTTAAAAAGGTAGCAACACAGACAAAAGGCAACATCTTTTTCTACACTATATTCCAACCAAGTAGGAAAATCATCAAACCAAGCAGGGTTGAATCGTCTTTGCGTGTCTCTATATTTCTTGTAAGGAAAATTATGGGTTTTAGGTTGTTGAGGACCAGCTAGCACATACGCTCTTCGTACTTGATCTCGAATATTAGGATTGTAATCCAAAATTCGAATTCGCTTACCAGGATCTGATGGAAGATTTGATAAAATAAATTCTGTACTATGTTGTCCCTGAGTATCATCATTTTTCTCAATAACTGGGGATGGCGGCACTGATATTTTTTTGAAAAACCTATCCATGATGTTTTAGTCAGCAAAGTCAATCATATTGATACCAATAACATATAAGGTTCATACGTAATTTGTAGAATTTATAGAATAAAAATCTCAATAAAATTCTTAGACTCTTAGTCCTAGAGTATACTATGCTAATATGCCTAATAACTAATCCATATCCAACCTAGGCAACAATTCAATTAATCAATATGGCAATACCAATAAGCATACAAATTCTTCAACAAATAAACATTTAATTCAACTAATCATATGAATAAATGTATACCCATATTCATAGAATTCGTAATTTCATAATTTCATTCATCAATAATCATAGAATTCATATCAATAATCAATAACCAATTACCATATGATTCTATATGTCTATACCAATTAAACAAAAATTCGTCTTAAATAATTAATTAGGGTTATGGATTATAGATTTAGGAATTAAAAATTTTACCCTAAATATATATATGTTGGCTAGAGAGTAGCTGGCTGGAGTGGCTGGCTGTTGGCGTGGCTGGGAACAGCACCTTGCTCCTGTTCCGTTCCGTTTCAAGATGTTGGGAATTTGGGGAAAGAGAGCAGCACCACGCTGCTCTCTGATTGGCAAGGGAAATAAAAAGGAAACGGGGAGATGGGAATCAGGGAATGGGGGTGGACTGGGGACAAGCGGTCCCCCCTTTAACATACTTTTTTTTTTGTTAACATATACGAAACGACGCCGTTTCGTTTTTTTTTTTTTTTTGTACCAGGACCAAAACGACGTCGTTTTGGCCTGGATTTAAAAAAAAAAAATATAAGACCCAGCTCTGCTTCTGCAGAACCAGGTCAGTTCAGTGGGGGCTCTGCTGCTGCAAACCCAGCTTAGTTTGAGCAACATGCCAGCGTCAGAAAAATCTCAGTGGGGGCATCCGCCCCCCTAAGCCCATGGTAGCTCCGTCCTTGATATCAATAATCAATAACCAATTACCATATGATTCTATATTTCTATACCAATTAAACAAAAATTCGTCTTAAATAATTAATTAGGGTTATGGATTATAGATTTAGGAATTAAAAATTTTACCCTAAATATATATATGTCGGCTAGAGAGTAGCTGGCTGGAGTGGCTGGCTGTTGGCGTGGCTGGGAACAGCACCTTGCTCCTGTTCCGTTCCGTTTCAAGATGTTGGGAATTTGGGGAAAGAGAGCAGCACCACGCTGCTCTCTGATTGGCAAGGGAAATAAAAAGGAAACGGGGAGATGGGAATCAGGGAATGGGGGTGGACTGGGGACAAGCGGTCCCCCCTTTAACATACTTTTTTTTTTTTGTTAACATATACGAAACGACGCCGTTTCGTTTTTTTTTTTTTTGTACCAGGACCAAAACGACGTCGTTTTGGCCTGGATTGAAAAAAAAAAATATAAGACCCAACTCTGCTTCTGCAGAACCAGGTCAGTTCAGTGGGGGCTCTGCTGCTGCAAACCCAGCTCAGTTTGAGCAACATGCCAGCGTCAGAAAAATCTCAGTGGAGGCATCCGCCCCCCCTAAGCCCATGGTAGCTCCGTCCTTGATATCAATAATCAATAACCAATTACCATATGATTCTATATTTCTATACCAATTAAACAAAAATTCGTCTTAAATAATTAATTAGGGTTATGGATTATAGATTTAGGAATTAAAAATTTTACCCTAAATATATATATGTCGGCTAGAGAGTAGCTGGCTGGAGTGGCTGGCTGTTGGCGTGGCTGGGAACAGCACCTTGCTCCTGTTCCGTTCCGTTTCAAGATGTTGGGAATTTGGGGAAAGAGAGCAGCACCACGCTGCTCTCTGATTGGCAAGGGAAATAAAAAGGAAACGGGGAGATGGGAATCAGGGAATGGGGGTGGACTGGGGACAAGCGGCCCCCCCTTTAACATAATTTTTTTTTTTTGTTAACATATACGAAACGACGCCGTTTCGTTTTTTTTTTTTTTTTTTTGTACCAGGACCAAAACGACGTCGTTTTGGCCTGGATTGAAAAAAAAAAATATAAGACCCAACTCTGCTTCTGCAGAACCAGGTCAGTTCAGTGGGGGCTCTGCTGCTGCAAACCCAGCTCAGTTTGAGCAACATGCCATCGTCAGAAAAATCTCAGTGGAGGCATCCGCCCCCCCTAAGCCCATGGTAGCTCCGTCCTTGATATCAATAATCAATAACCAATTACCATATGATTCTATATTTCTATACCAATTAAACAAAAATTCGTCTTAAATAATTAATTAGGGTTATGGATTATAGATTTAGGAATTAAAAATTTTACCCTAAATATATATATGTCGGCTAGAGAGTAGCTGGCTGGAGTGGCTGGCTGTTGGCGTGGCTGGGAACAGCACCTTGCTCCTGTTCCGTTCCGTTTCAAGATGTTGGGAATTTGGGGAAAGAGAGCAGCACCACGCTGCTCTCTGATTGGCAAGGGAAATAAAAAGGAAACGGGGAGATGGGAATCAGGGAATGGGGGTGGACTGGGGACAAGCGGTCCCCCCTTTAACATACTTTTTTTTTTTTGTTAACATATACGAAACGACGCCGTTTCGTTTTTTTTTTTTTTTTGTACCAGGACCAAAACGACGTCGTTTTGGCCTGGATTTAAAAAAAAAAAATATAAGACCCAGCTCTGCTTCTGCAGAACCAGGTCAGTTCAGTGGGGGCTCTGCTGCTGCAAACCCAGCTCAGTTTGAGCAACATGCCAGCGTCAGAAAAATCTCAATGGGGGCATCCGCCCCCCTAAGCCCATGGTAGCTCCGTCCTTGCTCCTAGGGCAGCAGAAAGTGGGGGAAAAAAGAAATAAAGAAAAAGTAGAAGAGTTACACGGTGATTTAGGAGTGATCAAGAAGCTTGCTGAGTTTAGCTATTACGGTAGTGAAGTGGATCTTTGTTTAGTCTTGGAATCAAAGTAGGGGGTTTTTTGTGGAACTTATCATTATTAGGGTATGTCTTGTTTAAGCTTTGTGAAATATGTGTTAATTGATATAATCATTTATATGAAACTTTGATATGTTATTGTTATTTTTGATAATGTGCATATCGTGATAATGTTGATTATATGTAGTGATAATATTCATATGACTGTTTGGTGAGAATCAAAGAAGTTATAGCGATTTAAATTTTTTTTAGAAATCGGCGAGAATTTCTATTTTTTCGATGACTATGATGGTAGACGTCAGACGTCGTCGACGTCGGCAATCGGAGTAAGGGAGAAGACAGAAAATATTTCGTTAGATTCTTTGAATATTCCTTAACAGTGTCAAGGTATATTATGTGATATTATGTTAGTTAACGAAATATTTCGTCCAATGATAGTTAACGAAATATTTCGTATTAGGACAAAATATTCCAACCATGCCATTCTTAGCTAATTTTGATGCCCCGAATCATTTTAAGGTAGTTTTATGGTTGCCCGCCATTTAAATTTGCGCGGAGATCTGACCGTCAAATTGTCACAAAATTTTAATATGTTGCTCTAGAAGCATAATAAGACCTTAGGAAGTTATGGATTGAAAATTCGATGTGCGGATCTTTCAGATTGAATGACGTGGAGTGTACACTGTACCATTGATGGTTGACTTTTGGTCAACGTGTCCCGAATCCCTCTAGATTGTTGTAGTTGACTGTACAAGTGAGATTTACGTGTTCTATCGAAAGAATTCTAAAACGAGACTTGTGATTTGTTCTATGCGATGATTGTGAGTCACTGTCTCGATATTTGTGCTAGGAGTCGTTGCGTGGACTCAAAGTGAGTGACTTTAATCTATTATATATAAAGAGAATGGAAAAGGTGAATAGTGATTTGTGTCACCATGCTTCAACAAAAAAATTTGGACAAAAATGCCCCCAAAACAAAAAAAAACTTCAAAGGGCAACCCAAAATAATACATCAAATAAGGTAGGGGTATTTTCATCATTTTAACAATATTTCTTTAATAATTTACTTTTTGGTGCTTTAAAAAAACTAATGAAAAGGGCTTGAAAACTTTGAGTTTTAATGATAATGACAAAATAAAGGGTAAAGTGAATAGTAACAGGATTGACTTTTTAGTGTAAAAATGTGATTTTTCGTTAAAGTGAACAGTACCGGGTGCTTTTCGTTCCCTTTTTTTAATTAATACCTCACAATAAGCTAGCAATAATGTGATTTAATTTCTTTATTTTTAAACATGTTCAAAACATCTTAAGAGGCGTGTAATGCCGGTTATAAAAAAAGGTTTTTCGCACTCGGATAACAATGTGATTAAATAAGTTATCAAATGACTGTTTTTTTTTATTTTTAACAAATGATATTATCTACACTAAGGGGGAGAGGGTGTGAGTTTAGTCTCACAATGAGCTAGTAATAATGTGATTCAATCAGTTAGTTATCAAATATTATTTTCTCTATTTTTAAACACGTTTAAAACATCTTAAGAGGCGTGTAATACCGGTTACAAAAAAAGTCTTTCGCATACGGATAATAATGTGATTAAATTAATTGTCAAATGATTTTTTTTTAATAAACGATATTATTTACATTAAGGGGGATGGGGTAAGCTTATCCTCACAATAGGCTAGCAATAATATGATTCAATCAATTGTTTTTTAAAATATTATTTTCTTTATTCTTAATGTAAATTTTATAGAGACTGATTTTATTATGTGAATTTGGCTGCTTTGATTGGTTTATGAGGGATTTCTTCTAGTATGATCTAAAATTATTGATTTACTTCAAATATTTGACTTTCCTTTTGTCACTTTACGCATAAAATACATTTAAAACATATAAGTCGTGAGTAGCACGCCATGATTTAAAAAATGCCTTTTGCACGCGCGTGCATGAAGGCTAGTATATGTCATATGCTTGATTACCCATGAATCCAATTGTTCGTATCCTTGGTGGATATGACATGGTTTTATAAATGTGTTTTATATTAAATTGTTAACCCATTGTCATGGGGAATTGTGCATCGAACCTTGTATTATGTCTTGTTTCATTAAGCCGTTTTGAATTATGCTCATTGGATTATGCTTGGTTCCGTTAAGTGGTCTAGAACCGGGTTTCACTAGGGTTCCATTAAGTGGTTTAGTTCCTTGCTTCGTGTGGATTCCGTTGAGTGGTCCGAAATTCATCCATCTTTGTCTGGATTTCATTGAGTGGTCCGAAATCGTATACTATTTAGATTTTGTCGAGTGATAAGGAATTCCTCATACTCTGCGATTCCATTGAATGGTCCAAAATCGTATCATGTTCGACTTCAATGAGTGGTCTGAAACCCGTTTTCAGTTGGACTTCGTTGAGTGGTCCAAAATCGCATCCCCTGTCTTCATTGGTTCATTGATTCCTTGGATTTGGTCTAGAATGTGAAAGCTTAGGAGATGTAGGCTTCGGCTGAACTAAATCACTATAGCCCTAGTTTTCAGTGCATTTATCAACTAAATCACTCTAGCCCTAGATTTAAGAACCTTTGTGGTTTGATTTAGAAAGGCCGATGGATGTTTGGGTGACTCATTCGGGATTTTCAATGTGTTTATGATTTTATGAATACTGTTTATAAATTATGATCGATGGACTTGTTTTATGATTATCACATACGTCGGATTATTGTCACTTGTATGAGCTTTGCAGCTTATCCGACTTGTTGATTTGTTCGTTGCACAATTCCCACGGTGTAGGGGCGATTATGCAGGTAACAGAGTTTAGTTGATACGAGGAGTTTTGGGGTAGCAGTCATAGTTCAGAGAATGGAGTGCTTAGGATACCCTTATACATTTCCTTGTATTTCTTCTAGACTTTCTTTTGAGTGCCTATGGGCATGTAGCTTGTTGAACAATTGGTGTATTTGTGATAGAGACCCACCACCTTACTTTTATTTGTAAATTTCAGTATCATTATTCCCCTGTTTATTTCTTATTTGTATTCCTTGCACCTTCTAAAGTAGAGCATCTTGTGTTTATCCTGGACGTTGGTCGGGATCGGGGCGTGACATTATGTCCTTATTAAGTTGTGGTTTCGCTGACCTTATACATTTTAGACCTTGTAGGTTCGGTCCATGATTAATGAAGGGTAGACAAGTTGAGACTAGGTTAGACGAGAGATTTTAAGAATTTTATTTATTTTTGTACACCTTGTAAGGATAATAGAGTTATTTGTATATGAGAAGTTCGTTTTTATTTTTATTTTTAGTTTTTAGTTAGCACATTGGGCGCGAGGTTTATTTTTCTACCAACCCTAACTCTGGGGCGTGACATGCTTCTTTATCAATCATCTTATAAATTTGAGCTCCAAACATATATATATATATATATATTGTGTTCTAAAAAAGGGCTTAGGCGCTAGTCGTCAATCAACTGTTGCTGTTAGCCCATAAGCAATCACAAAAACAAAAACTAATTAGACGGCGACTGGACAGAGTTAGGCGGGATTAGGCGAAGCTAGGTGAGGCTAGACGGAGTTGGACGGGGTTGGGCGGGCTTATGTGGAGACCGAAATCTGCAAAAAAAAAAAAAAAATTGTTGTAGCGGCAACTCGCGAAGAAGATGAAGGCTTCAATATTTCCTCAGCAACATGGTGTCGTTTTCCAGTTTGCTAACTCTTTGTTTGTTTACCTTTTTTTGGTAAACCTAATGTACCGACCGAAGGATTTTTCAGTATGATCTGTACATGGGATGATACATCACGTGTCACTAAATAAATGGTGAGATATGTGTGCTAAGAAGTTACTAACTTAAAAAATAAAATTTTCTACCATTCTTATTAAAATATATGATGCATCATTTGTCTTTCTATCATAACTAAAAATTTCTCGTACCGACCTCACTATTTCTTCTCTTCCTGCTTTAAACTTTCTGACCCCACCTGTCATTTGTCGTTTGATTGCCCATTATCCTTTTTTTTTCCTCTTCTTAACCCATCTTTTTTTATCGTTTGTTAACTTTATTTACTCATTTACCTTTTTGAAGGATTGTTTTATTTATTCTTGTAACTTTTTATTTCCTTCTTCCTTCTTTTTTCTCTAAGGCTTTCGTTATGTTTATTTTAAAATTTCACATTCTTTATAAATGTTGTATTATTTAAAAAAATAATAATATAATGTATTATTTAATATTTATTTATATGATATATAATAAATTTACTTAAATCCGCTTAAATCCGCTTAAAAACTTGTCTAGTCACCTAAGTGCTAAAATCCAGTTTGCCGCCGGATTAGCACCTAGTGTTTATATATATAGACACACACATATACAATTAAAAGGAACTGAAGAGATTAAGACCTAGTTTGGGAGTGAGGTGCTTAAAAAAAACACCCATGAAAAAAAGCTGTGAGGGTTTTAGGTGTTTGGTAAACTGAAAAAAAAGGGCTTATTTTGGAAGCTGCTGTGAGAATAAGCTGAAATCAAAGGAAAAAGCTGAAGCTGCTATTTGTAGCTTTGGAAAACTGGCTTTTTTTCAAAGCACACGGAGCTACAGTGCTTCTTTAATGAAAAGACCCACTATTAGACTATTTTTTTTTTCCAAAAGCACTTTTACAAAAAAGTTTACCAAACACTCTGCTGATTTATTTCACAGCCGCTTATTCTCACAGCAGCTTTTTTTCAAAGCACAGCAATACCAAACCAGCCCTAAGCACACAATGCTATCGCCCAAGTAATTGACAAAATGCCTCGTCAAAAACATTGAAAAAAAAAATTTGGCAATTGTGCGCACTATTGTTGGATGCAACGACGATTCTCTTGCATCCGTCACTACTTAGTTAGTTGTGTCATCAATGAATTAATTTTCTAACTTCGTCCCTGCTTTTCTGTACCCAAATTTGAATCTTCATTCGTCTAATTTGGAGTAGATCAACGCTCATATAAATTACTTGTTTTAAAGTTTCCATCTATTCCCCCATTTTCCATGGTAAAATGATTAAAACCTACCGATTTTAAAAATTATGCTATTCCAAACTACTTAAAATAAAAATATTTGTTACATAGTACTATGATTTAGTGGTATCTCTCATCACTTGTAAATGAGAGGTCTTAAGTTCGATTCTCTCAAAAAGCAAATTTGAACCACATTATTGCTAGCCTCTTATGAGATTAAATTCATCTAATCTCTCTTAGTGTATATAATATTAATTGAAAAAAAAAGACAAATATTTGAATTTTATGACACCTCTTTTTTTTTATTACAGCCTAATTTAGTATCGAATTCGTCATCTACAAGATTCGAAACTAAAACCGCTTACTTCCAATTAAAGAATAATACTTCTACACCGGAATATTGAGTGACTATGACACGTCTCTTAACCCTTTAATTTATTATAATTTTTCTATTCAAGCACCGTTTGGGCACTCTCACATTTTGTGTTATTTATTTAACCAAACGTAGTGATTCTCTTGTCCACTTCCCCGATCACCACGGACATTACAAGGAGTAATTATCATTAATAGCCAAAATTTAACACTAAATTTCATAAATGTTACTTTTTATAAAAACTTTCAAATATAACAGAAAACTCACATGAATAGACCTAAATACCTTCAAAATCGACATCCATATATAGAAGAAATTCAAGAAAGTTGGGATGCATGATTGCAGTCATAGTGTATTCTTGACATTCCTGATGCTTGGAATGAATTGTTGTTTCTCCATTTGCTCCATTAGTATATTTGCATCTTGAACAAGCGCACCAATTCTAGTTTGTTTGTGCCATACTCAGTGCACAAATGAGTTAAATCATATGGTAATCAATTTTTTTCTGCATAATGATAACAAGATATACAGGCTGATTAATACCCAATTTTTTCCCAAAATTAAGGCTCGATGTTGCTGTTCTCTCATAGTTGAAGCAAGATTGGGATCCTGCAGTTCTGAAAGCTCCACCTATAACATATATGGAGCAGAGGTAAAGATAAGCATGAATAAATTATCCAAATTTTTTACAAGAAAATTTTGAAACAATGAATATTTATGTTCTGTAAATTAATCTACCTCACTAGCTAGAAGCAGACTAGGGCAATCATCTGCATTGGGTACGTAGAAAAACACCGTACAGCTGCCAAAAGTTATCTTCCTTATCAAATGCGTATATAAGAAGGATTGCTAACCTCAGATCCCAATTTGTCTGCCATTGACTATTTTTCCTCATTGAAAAACTATGTAGTTAGAAGAGGCCACAATTCAGATTTTTTTTCATTACATTACCAACTACATCCTTATTTTATTTGATTTTAATTTTGAAGGTATTTAAGTCTATTTAAGTGAGTTTTATGTTATTTTTGAAAGATTTTAGAAAAAGTGACATTTATGACATTTCTGAAAGCTCCACCCATCGCTACCAAAAGCTTCCCATAATCCCACGACCACCACCTTCTCAAATCCCATCCTCTCCAATCCTTACGGGGACGGCACAAACCCCGAAACCAAACAAGCCCCATTCTCCAAATCCCACAACAATGGAGTCCATCGGCGTCCTCATGCCGATCCCCATGTCCTCCTACTTGGAGCAGGAGCTCGAGAAGCGCTTCAACCTCCTCAAGCCCTGGACTGTCCCCCACAAAACCCAGTTCATCAAGGACCACTCCACCTCCATCCGCGCCATCGTCGGCAACGCCTCCGCCGGAGCCGACGCCGAGCTCATCGCCGCTCTGCCGAAGCTGGAGATTATTTCCAGTTTCAGCGTCGGAATCGATAAGGTCGATTTGAAGACGTGTAAGGAAAAGGGTATTCGGGTCACCAACACGCCCGACGTTTTGACTGATGACGTGGCGGACCTTGCTATTGGGCTGACGTTGGCGGTGCTGAGACGGCTCTGTGAGAGTGAACGGTATGTGAGGAGTGGGCAGTGGAAGAAGGGCGGCTACAAGTTGACCACCAAGGTTTTTTTTTTTTCTCAACTATTTTTTTATTTAATTTTCAATTACTTGCAATAGGGTTTATTTGCTTTTCTTATTTTTATTGGTTTGAATGGGTATTGATATTTGATTGTGCTGCTCGTGATTTGAGGGTGAGTTGATGGGCTATTTTTGAAGTTATGGTAAAATTTTGGAAGTGTTAACTGTGGTATAGGGTAAGTGTAAAATTTTGTTTATCTTACACTGCGGGTCCCAAGGCCGGATAAAGGAGGAGGTGGAGGGCGTCAAGTAGTCGACAGCCGGAACTTTGTTTTTACATGGAATCCTTATGAATATGGTAACTATGGTGTTATTTGTAGAATACCCTGTTGGAGAGTATGGTAAAAAAAATTTACCAATTGTTGAAGTCAAGGGGAAAAGATTAAGGAACAACAGTTGAACTGTTGAACTGGTGGTTCCTGCTAAAGCTGCTTGTTAAGGGAAAGAGGGTGAAGTCCTGAATTTGACGTTCTTTGCTTAATTTTGTATTCGAAGACACGAACGTGTTGTGCTTGTGTAAATTTTCAGTCAGTCAAAGTACATTTCTCAGTGAAAGATGCGTTCAATTCTCTGTTGGTAGTGATGTATTTAGGATGACATCACCAAAGGGAAAGGGGAAAGAGATGGTACTCGGTGTTGGTTGTTTGTTTCTCGTTCTTGTATGAAGAGGTTCTTGTTGGTGACGCACGAGACTGTTCTTGATTGCTTGCTTCTCATTGTTGTCTGCATATACACTTTGTTTGCCTTTTTATTTGTGGAGTGTCTATCACTTTGTATATCTTTGGTTGCAACTGCTTACTTACTCGCTGCTTTGCCTGCTAGTCTTCGATGTACTGAAAATTTTCTTAGTATCTTATTGGAGTTTCTGAGTTTCCAACGGTTGAAATTTTCCTAGTAGCTTGTGCACGTCTCATAAGAGAGAATAAAAATATTTCCGTTCCAATTCTTGAACTAACATGGTACAAATTTTCTATCCATTGTGTTCCTCTGTGTGGTTTTGTCGTTGCTAATATCACGGACTTACTACATCTCAATGCTCTGTATTTCTTTTGCTTTTCCTTCTTTCATGTATCGTTTCAACTTTGAAGGATTTTGGCACGTTTTTGTTAGTTTATGTGCTATGTACAGCAGTAAAGCCTTGAGTTCTTGATTTTAATTTTTCATCCATATGATATATTTGTTTCCCCTCTTGTGTAATAGTTCCCTTTCATTTTCAGTTCACCGGGAAAACTGTTGGGATCATCGGTCTCGGAAGAATTGGCAAAGCAGTTGCGAAGAGAGCCGAGGCTTTTAGTTGCCCAATTGCTTACTTTTCCAGGACAGAAAAGCCAGATTCGAAGTTCAAATACTACCCAACTGTCGTGGAGTTGGCCGCCAACTGCCATGTTTTAGTTGTTGCATGCCCCTTAACCGAAGAGACCCGCCACATTATCAACCGCCAAGTCATTAATGCTTTGGGACCAAGGGGTGTTCTCATCAACATTGGGAGAGGTCCTCATGTTGACGAAGCTGAGTTGGTATCTGCTCTGGTAGAAGGCCGGTTAGGTGGGGCGGGGCTTGATGTCTATGAGAAGGAACCCCACGTACCCGAGCAGCTGTTCGCTCTCGAGAATGTGGTCCTCTTGCCTCATGTCGGAAGCGGCACGGTAGAAACTCGCAATGCCATGGCTGACCTTGTGGTTGGGAATCTTGAGGCTCACTTCTTGAAGAAACCATTGTTGACACCAGTGGCCTAATAGCTTTAAGCATCTGGGCATGATGACCAGTGGATACATAGTTTCATCCGCTGCCACAGATGCCTTTGTTCAATAATTGTTTTTGTCAATCCGAAAAAGGATCGTTGTTTCTAGAATTTCTGAAATGTTCTTGTTGAAACTGTTGATTGATGATATTTTCTGGTTAATTCTTCATAAAAATCCTTGTGTTTTAATGAGTCTTATAATTTTTTTTATTTTATAAATTATATATTTACGTCAAGGGGTGAGAAATTTGGGTTGAATCATACAAAGGGCTAACACTAACAATTTTGCTTTCAACTTATCATCAACTGAAGTCAATATAAACAGAAATACCATTATGCAATAGTGCTAAGTGTGCTAAGTGACAAATGTCTTGTAAATAAATGAAGGGTTTTCATCACAACTAGTCCCCGAGATTGCGGAACTCTTGGATCCTCTCCACATTAAAAGCATTGCAGTTAAATCTTTGTTAACTTGAATCTCAGTGATTTTGATAAGAATGTCACAGTAAATGACTAAATATATACCAATTCCTCTCGCCTATCGATTTCCTCGGTGTTTTAGTTATAAATCACTTAAGTATAACATTCAGTATATATTTCTATAACTCACCTTTAGCGGCGTTATCTTTGGCTTTCAAATGTTTGTTGATGGTTGCGGCCACGTCCTTCAAACTCGATTTTGTAGAAAGTTTGATCTGCACAGTGAAAACAATTTCTTGCATAAGTTGGCTATAGAGCACTCATATGAATCATAACAGAAAAACTGGGATTTGTTGTAATCACTAATTACCGGGTTGGCTTTATCGATGGCTGTGTATAACAAGAGCGTTGGGTAGTCGCTTGCCTGAATAACAGTAACCAAACAAATAAATAACAAACAACAATAACCGAGATAGATTTCAGAATCATCACTCTGGCATCTCATCAACTGAAACTTTCATGGCCAGGGACAGTTCTCATTGACAGATAATGTTTCTGAGTTGTAAAATTCGTTGTGATTCACACCCGACACCCTCTTCTTTTATTTATAATGTATCGTGCAATTTTCAGAGGATTGACAGAAAGCATTGGAATGTATTATTCGTCAAGCTATTTGAAACAAAAAAGACAACCACCGGGCTTCCAAGTGTTCATTGAGAGCTTACATAAATGCTCTAGCTAATCCAATGTCCAAGGTTATGGATTACATAAAAAGCAAGGTTTTCATCCCAATATCACAAAAACAAATTATGATGTAAAAAAGAACACTTACTTGCAGTCTCGGATGTTCATTCGCAGACGCATCTATTCTTGCAAAGAGTAGATTATCCAAACTTTTAAAGTGCTTAGCCAACTTTTGTACATGCTTAGCCGTGGTCTAACAGGAGATGCACCATGGTGTGTATACCTGTTCCATAACATTGATAATATTTTTCACGGGCATGCTGCATGGTCAAAATTCTCTCTCCATAAAAAAAAAATTCTAAAATCACAATAACTTGCTATACAACAATGGTAAGATTGATCATCAATTCTAATGATATTTTAAGGGCAATTTGCCATACAATTCGAAACCAGTACAAAATTAATTAGCAGTTTTAGTTTTGATTACCGGACCTCAAAAAATAACTTATTAGGTTGATTCCAGTAGAGAAAAAATTGTTTAATTAATATATTTACATATAGATGCATGCAATTTCTTCATTTAGTGATTTCCTATTTTTGGAACATTGATGAACCAAATAATACGAATTTTTATTTTTGGTTGGAAAAAGCATGCCGGTGCTGTTACTATTGAATTAGTAGTGTTATTTTCATGAGCCTCTATTCTGAGTGTGGCTATGTAAGTTTGCAATTAATTTTAATTAGTTCATTATTTAGTTTGAGTTATCTTGTGCAGAGAGAAGTAAAGAGTCTGTTATGGGTTGAGTTGGAACTACATGTGCTGAGTTGTGGTTGATAGAAGGTCACCCTTTCTTAGTTTGTTCTTTCTTGTTAATTAATTTTTTCGACGGCATGTCTATATAAACGACGTCCTATTCCTCTGTAAGACATGCGCTTGAACCTGAGAGTTTCTTCACAGAACTCACTTATTTAAAATTTACTCTTACAGTAGCAATATAGGAAGAGAGGAATGGGAAACATAGCTTTAGGTGCAGGGGTGATGGCGATTGCTTGGTTAGTATTTACATTACAAGTTGTTGTGAATGCTGGTGACTTGGAGAAATTGCATGACAATGCATCAAATCCAAACCCAGAAGAATTGGCAGTCAAGAGGGTTGAGTTCCCTACTGATTTTGTGTTTGGCTTCTCTACTGCTGCTACACAAATAGAAGGATCAGCAAAAAATTCAGGAAAAGGACCAAATGTTTGGGACAACTTTGTTGAGAAATTCCCAGAGAGAATTTCAGACCACTCAAACATGTTCATTGCCATCGACTCGTATAGTTGATACAAGGAAGATGTGAGTCGATTCTTACAGATTTTCCATCCCTTGGACGAGGATTCTTCCGAATGGAACCTTGAGTGGTGGAATAAACCAAGAAGCCATTGACCATTACAACCTAATTGACGAGCTAATCAAGAATGGCATCACACCCTATGTGACCATTTTTCATTTTGACTCACCCCAAACCTTGCAAGACAAGTATGTTGGCCCTTTGCACCATTCCTTTGTGGACGATTTTAAGGATTATAGCGAAATGTATTTCAAAACAATTGGAGATATGGTGAAAAAACTGGATTACAATCAACGAACCATTTATCATTTCCACTTTCGGGTATGTACTTGGATTTGCTGCACCAGGCAGATGTTCTTTGCATACAAAATTCGTATGTTCATCTGGTAATTCGTCTACGGAGCCTTACATTGTGAGCCACAACCTTCTCCTTGCCCATGCTACTATTGTTAAGTTATACAAAGAGAAGTTCCAAGCAAACCAAGGAGGACAAATTGGAATCAGGCTTGTAGGATAATATGTTGAGCCCTTTCAGACTCAGAAGAAGACAGCTGCAGCGAGAGTTCTGGACTTCAGTCCGAGATGGTAGGTGGAGCCATTAGTCTGTGGAGATTATCCAAAGAGTATTGAGAGATTTGGCT
Source organism: Malus domestica (assembly GCF_042453785.1). Taxonomy (NCBI): domain Eukaryota; kingdom Viridiplantae; phylum Streptophyta; class Magnoliopsida; order Rosales; family Rosaceae; genus Malus; species Malus domestica. The sequence goes on from NC_091669.1 coordinate 19,684,718, forward strand.
AAGGACAGACTACCTAGTTTTACCAATGAAGAGAAGAATTTGGTCAAAGGGTCCTTTGACTTTATTGGCATCAATTATTATACCTCAATATATGGTAAAAACTCCCTACTGAGTCCACAGAAGCCAATTAGCTATACAACTGATGCTTTAGCTGAATCACCCGAAAAAAAAAAAATGGAGATCCTATTGGTCCTTAGGCTGAAGGAAGTAGTTTCGTGTCCATTTGTCAGCAATGTCTGCAGAAACATCGACTTTATGAAGAAAAACTACCAAAGTCCTAAAATCTACATTACTGAAAATGGAATCAACGACACAAAGAACGATACTCGCAGACTTGATGAGACACCGAAGGATCTGCATAGAGTTAAAAATACTCTTTGGCATTTGTACTGGCTCAACAAGGCAATCAAGATTGGTGTGAATGTGAAAGGATATTTCTATTGGGCACTGCTTGACAACTTTGAATGGGGTATGGCTATACCACAAGATTTGGGCTTTATTACATTGATTACAAAGACAATCTCAAGCGCATCCCTAAAGATTCTGCTAAGTGGCTCCCTAAATTCCTCAAGGGTGAAGTTTAAAGACACAATGCTCAAGCTAAGGCATAAGCTGTACACGGCTGATCAACCCCAAGTTCTTAAGGGCAAGTTTCCTACAGATGTGATGTGTATAAAGAAAGAGTGATACTCACACGCACACATACACATACACATTTAGTTACATATATATACATATATGTATATACTTATATATAATGTACAAATTTTTGGTTTATGGAGCATCTTTTAGAACTTTAATAGTACCTATCTGATGAATACTACAGTTCTTTGAAAAGTAGCAGTTTCTTATTAGTTTCTTACGATCCCATTTTTTTGTGTGTGAACGTGATAAAGCTCATTCCCTGTTTTGTTCTGATTTATAAGAAACATTATTTTGTTTTCAAACTTCAGGAACTTTGACTTGGATGTGATCGTGTGAGCAGCAATAAAATAGATGTAGGAGAGGAAGACACACATACCTCTAGTACAACATTCTTGTGACTATTTAAAACCAAGTCATCCAATGTCTTTCCTACAACGCTCAGGACCGTTTCATTCTTCTGCATTTTTCACATAGTACAGAAGTGAGTTCAAAACTTTGTGATACAATACAACATATATTCCTGTGACCATTTAAAACCAAGTCATCAAATGTCCTTCCTACAATGCTCAGGACAGTTTCATTCTTCTGCATTTTTCAGAATAGTACCAAAGTGAGATCAAAACTTTGTTATACAATAATAATAATATAGACTATTAACTTGAATATAACTAACACTTCCCAGCTTTGTGAGCTGATTTAGTACTGCATTTAATGTGATAGAATTACAACGTTGCAGGAAGTGCTTTCATATTTACCATTTCAAGGCTATGTAAAACCAGCACTCTGCAGTACGGTTTTGGTTGGTTGATCAGCTTCAGAATAACATAAGATTTTGGCTTAAGGATAATGCAACAATGGGAACCAAAACAACCAACTATTGTCCAAAGTTATAGAAAAGAAACTAAGGTAGAATTCCAAAATTAAATTGCCATCATTGATCAAAAAATCATTTTTAAGGAGAAACAAGACTCACATTATCAGGTATTAGTTGCGATTTGAAGTGTGGAGATACAGTACCCTGTAGAAGCCCTGAGCAGAACTCCTACAAAATCCAATTCATAATATCAGTAGTCTAGGTAGATAATCTTCAGGAGGAAAATTCAAAACGTGAGAGATTATTACTTCAAGATTGCTTTGTGTTGGATCTGATTCCAACAGATATTTAGAGTTCCCTCTGATATCAAAAGCAATGACCTGTGCAGAACACAGACAAAACCTGATTAGAAGTAGCCTTAGCAGCAAATTCCTTGATAGAAAGAATTCACGGTCAAGGTGTAGGTCACAACTGGGAAACTGACCACAGTGCTGTTCGATTCTTCAAGCCCAAATACCGTTAGGTAAGGCTTAGCAAGGTTTTCGTCCGTAATGTCTATTAATATAAACAGTATCTGGATCAAGAGAATAAAAGAGGAAAAGCATTAGTAGATTTAACTGATTCACACAATTACTTCAACATATAGTCCATTTGCATACCTTTGACTTGAACTGTCTAGCAACATCTTGAAGAGGCTCAAGAAGTTTCTTGAAGTCATCTGCGTCTGCAAAAACATGAACCTGTGCAACAATAAAAGCGAGATATTAAATGACAGTCATTAGCATGCCATTTCTAATTCTTTAAATATGACTCAAGCTAAGGAAAGATATAATGCTTAGAGGGTCACGTAAGTACGCAAATATGATTTGATGTTTGATTTGCATTAAATGACGGAGAACAAATTCTAATTTTAAGCATCAAATTCCAGAAGGAAGAGAAATGCAACACCTGAAGAACAGTTTTTGCCAGTTTTTTAGAAAAAAACCTAAATATATCTTCTGGTTATTGTATCCAATATGTGTACTACTTTTCGTTTATAATTTTGAGTCATCTAGGCCATCTCTATGCATGATCTTGTTTTGTATGCATTATTTATTGATAAAATACATGATCGTGTACTTTTACTATTGTCCAGACTTCAAAATCTCATTTGTAACAGGACTAAAAAAAAAGTATATAAATGTGGATGTGTATGCAGCTCAACCGTAAAAGAAGATATGATGTACTGGAGGAATCAACGACCTGAATTTGAATAGGGCTGGAGTACACTTTTGCAGAATTCGCTTCAGTAAGTCTGTTAACTAACGGAAACTTGTTATGGTCAAGAAACTGCAGTATTTCATCCGCTCTAAAGGTCCCCTCTGCAAAGCCAAACATTCATGAATAAGAATAACTATGTTAGTAATTCTTCCTGTTCTACCTGACTTGCAAAAAATTCATCGAATGTAAACCAAGTACAGTCAAATATGCAAGTTGACACAGTCATACATAAGTCTCGTAAATGGTTTACAGAATCTAAACTTGATTTATTTGAGACAGATTAATAAAAATATAATATACATTGGCCAAGTTGCACATGCAAGTAAGAAAACAACAAAAATTTCATCACCTTCGGTAAGAAAATTAAGCAACTCACCATATGCAGTGCATCTTTCTGGCTCACTTTTCACAATTCCAAGGAAAAAGCTAGTTGGTTTCATATTTGGAAAGAGAACGTTAGCAACCTCGATGTTGCTTGCTTCTACAAACTGGATTGCATTGTCAGCTGTCGCTGCATTTACAAACTCTTTGTGGTTAGGCCCCTGAATAATTTTGATAACAAACAAGCCCAAAATATCCATAATGTACAAACAAAATACACAATCAAGGCAGAGGCCTCATACTAACTCCAGACTTAATCCTAGGTTTTCAGTATTTCCTAGGTCTAGCATTCTAAGAGAAATTTGAAAACAATAACAATGTACATACCTCAAACTTTTCAAACAAACCAACAACAAATATGTCAGACTTCTTGAGAAATTCTTCAGCCTCTGTCACCGAGCTTATCCTAATAACAGGTTCACCAGTTTTCTTCCTCGCCCATATCACTATTTCTTCCCTGAATCACAATTTGCCCCCACAAACACATTAATGGAAATGCACAACTCAATTGGTACATATATTCCTAGCCATACACACGAAATACTGATACTGCATACAAATGATTTCAAAGATATATGGGTACTGTACAGGAAAAACCGATATTAAACCTTAAACGAAAAGTTACTCGAATAAATTAGAACAACTCAACTAATAAATTATGTAATTTACGGCAATGGCAAAACACAGGGACAATATATAAGCATACAGATAACAGAAATGACAAAACACAATCTGAATTATAACTTATAATATAAGTAACTGGCCAAAAAAATGATTCACATACCATATTCAAATCAAGTTAACATAAAATATTCCCAATTAAACATCTTGATAAAGTTTTAGAGCCACTCACGCAGAAAATCCACCAGTGTACACTTGGGAGGTGCCATTGACAAACAGAAGCAGAGTAGGGAACCCTTTGATCTCCAAAGACGAGGCAGTTTTCGCGTGCCGCTCGGCATCAATCTTCGCCATCAAAAGGGGGCTCCCCAATTCCTTCAGCGCAGTGGCAGCCTCAGCAAACTGAGGCATCAGCTCAGCACTCCTGGAACACCAAGGAGTATAACCAAGAACCAGAACAAACTCATTGTTCTCAATAACCCTCTTGGTATTGTCATGATTAAGCTCCAGAACAATCCTTTGTGCATTGGATAAAAGCTCGGCCTCCGAGGACCTTGTGGTGGGCGCCAGGAGCTCTTCAAGTTCGCCATCTTCGGTTTCGTCTGCGGTGAGGTTTTGGGGTTCAGAGGATATGATGGGGGTCGGGAAATGGAGTAGGAGGGTGAGGATGAGAGTGAGGACAACAATGATGAATCTGGAGGTGGGTTTTGATCTGGACATGGTTTTGAGGTAGTTGTGGCTGTGGGTTTTGCAGATTTTTGCAGAGGGAAGTGGGGTTCTTGTGAATATTGTGAGATCTATGGAGTGAAAAGACTTAGAATTGAGAAGGTGAGAGGGATGAATGGAGTGAGAATTTGGGCTTCATGGATTCTATATACCTTTCACTCCCTTTATTGGCGGCAATTACTCATAAAAAACCGTAATCATTTTATTAACTGTTTTAGTATGTATATAAATTGGAGTAATGCTACTCATTTCATCTATTTGTACTATCATTTATACTATCTTTTTAATAGGGTTAGGGTCCGTCAATACATGTGGATCTCATTTATAATGCAGAGATGAAACAAATATATGGTATGGATAATATTTTTGAATAAAATGACTCTTACTTCCGAGATGTGTAACATGTCGAGTCTAATATTCTTATTTATTAACATTAATATGCATTTTTTTAAAATCATGCATGTATATAATCATTGTTGGTCATGCATACATTGAGTTATATTCATATAAATTTGAGATTTTTTTTTCTCACAACTCTCAAGTAGTGGTGATGTGATGTTCACCATCATATTTATTGCTTTTAGATGAATTTGAATTTTGCTATATATGTAGCGGATATAAATTTTAAAATTTAAATTCATCTAATGATAATAAATAATGTAGAGAGCACTGCCAAAATTAGATTTGCATTTTTTGGAACATGCACAGATATATTCATTGTCGTGGTAACCACTAAGAACCAAGAAGTATAATATTGGAAATTGCAGTTGCTGCACTTCTACAGAAACAGCTTGTTCAGGGTCCTTGAGAGTGCGAATCTGATCGCGCAAGGTTCTCACATTGGTCCTTGAAAGAGGAGACAGACTCTTTTCCAAAAGATTCCAGGCTTCATAAGCAGATGTGCAGGGAATTAGAAGAGTCTTGATCGACGGGGATGCAGTAGCTTTGAGTAAGCCGGGATTGATGGGGCCATCAGGTAATTTCTTTGGAGGTATTGCTAGCTGCAGTGGTGACAACTTGGTCAAGGTTATGTAACTCAAGGACATCTTGGAATTGTGACTTCCAAGTTCCAGCACAAAAAATTTATGCGGTCCATTTGAGTGGTGAATAGGTGAGAAGTATTGGAAGAAGTGAGGAGAGAAGAAACAGCTGCCATAAGCGAGGATGACGAGTTCTGTGACGTTTGAGTTGCGGTGAAGGAAGAAAGAACAGAAGAGGAATTCCATAAAACAGAAATTGATAGAGTAGAGAAATAGTTGTTAAGTGTGGAGTTTTATGACGAAAGGTTTTGATATTAATTGGATTGGAGTGAAGTTAGGATTTTAAAACTCTTATTTTCTCAAAAATACGGTCGATGTGAGATATTTCAACAATAGTGAAATGAGAGAATTAGTGAAGAAAAGAAAGAGAATGATATTTTAGGAGAACGACTTGATGGGTTGTCCATTCACATAGCTTTCAATAGAGACATATTTCAAGTTGACTACGTACAACCACTCAAAACATTGTTCTGCTCGTCCAAAGCTCAGTCTTTAAAAACATACATACAACATGCATTACACAATTTCAAACAAACCTATTTACATTTATTTTATAGAAAATCATAGCTAAATCAGTGACATGAATTTGGAGTAAAAAAAAAAAAAAAAAAAAAACCACCGGTTACAGGAATTATTACAGTAAAGGGTTTACGCTGGCCAAAAAAATGTTTATTTTTTATTTCTTGAAAAAGGATGTCATATGTGGAATGAACAACTCAACTGGGTTTGCAGTCCTGGCCAAAAAGTAAGCTCAAATTGCAGTAAATTCTGTACTCGATTTTCACAAGCATTCACAGAAGGGGATCATCAGTCATAAGCGCATGAAGTCTTATTGAACTTGATGGGTTTGGTGACAGTGGGATCCAAAACCAAAGGACAAGAGATTCGCCTTCGACGCTTCGTTTTCACTAGCTTCCCTACCACGTACGCTCGAGACCGGATTTCAAATTTTAAGGTCAACGGAATTGGAACCAATGCACCAGTCTTTGAGTACTTCAAACTTGATCCAGCCCCGTATAGAGGAACCTTGGTTCCTTGCAAGTTTACTGATATGGTTCGGAGGCTCTTTCTTGGCTGATAATATTTCTTCAACTGCGATAACAAAATCCAGAAAATTTTGTAAGTTGCTAGATATATGAATCAAGAGTCAAGACCGAACGTTCATAGTTCGGTAACATTATGTCCTTGTACAGTAAATTACTTTGTCCGAAAATTGCCAATGGTAAGCGGCCAAAAAACTCAGGCGCACATAAGAAAATTTGAAACTCCAAGCACCAGCATGTGAGAACACAGAAACCGAAATAGCATAATAGTTTACCCTATACATTCATAAATTTTCTTAGAGATTAAAATTGTAGTCATGGAATAGCGAATCCGACCTGACCAATTGCTACCGCAATCTCTGAATAGAGGAGACCGATAGGTGAGGAGGTAACGTGAATGCCGAAAATTGAAGCAGAGTTGCGTACACTGAGCCTTAATGAGCCATTCACCGTCACCAGCTTTGTTGGAACTCCACTGAAGTCTGAACCCTCACCAATGTAGAAGTTACTGATATCCAAGCTCTGCAAGAATCACAAGTCCTCCGTTACATCGAAACAATTTCATCCTATTGAAACTGCATAGTTCCCATTTTTCCGGCTACATTCCTTGAATTGAAGAACCCCGGACACCCTTTTCGGTTTTTCCACATTACAAACTAACTATGGCAAAACGAAACACATTATACATCATCACAATAACAACTTTAGACAAAATTCAGCATCATTTTTTTTTTTTTGTGTAATAAATATTATGGGCATCTTGAACAAAATATTACACTAGTTCAAAAATTAGCTTACCTTAACTACAACTTCTGGTTTGTAAGGCCTGCTTGCACCCCATATGATCAAGCAGAAGACAGTGAACAACACCACAAAGCTAAGAAGAGCAATCAAGACCTGCACACGCCGCGAAAGCGACTTATCGTTGAAATCATCATAACCCCCTTCCTCCATAATCACCTTACACTCCGGCCACCCCTTGTCATTCCTCGGCTTCCTACCGCCTTTTCTACCGGAAGATGACCTGAAAATCCCAGAGAATCGGCTCGCGGAGGAGTTCCTCGAGTGGCGGCCGAAAGAGGGGTGTGAGGGTGACTCCATGGGGCTGTTGTTGTACATTGGAGTGGCATGCATTGACGAGGACTTGTCCCCATCGTGTGAGTCCCTTGAAGGGCTCTGCACATAATACACAGGTGCCTTTGGGGACCTTGATGGTGATGATGCAGCTAAGCTTGTGATATCAGACTCAGATTTTGTTGAATGCATCATTGCCTGATTAGTAATAACAACGCAGGATTTGAAAAAATCAAAGCCTTGTGCCAAAAAACTCCACCACAAATTTGGAAACTACACAAGTGAAAAGAAACACATAAATTGAGTGGAATTTCACGAAAGATTGAAACTTTCATCAAATTCTTGGGTACCCAGAAAAGGGTTTTGAAAAATATGAGCTGGTTTCCATGGTAGAGTGAGAAACTGAACAAATTGATCACTTGGAATTCAGTACTAGAGAGAGAAAAATCAATGAATAAATTTGAAAACACTTTCAGAAACTCTCACCAGAAAACTACTTGAACAGATGAGACGGTGATAAAAAAATCAACAGCCGCCACAAATCAATGTGTTTATCTGTGTGTCGGTAAGAAAAGCAGAGAGAGTGAAGTGATGCTTTTGTTAAGGGAACCAATCAGTAGCAGTGCCCTCACATGTTATAAATTGATCAAAGGGTAGTGTCGGCAGCACATATAATATTAGAGAAGTGCTAAAAAGGCTCTGACGTGATTTTTTATAAACCCTATATTACTAATATTTTTTGTATAATATTTTATTATATTAAAATAAAAATTCTTTTACAATTGAGATATTGGTAGATTTTATGTCACCTTATATTTTGGAAACAATACTTTATAATGTTGGGAAATTATGTCAAAACTATAATGTGACAAAATTTTTATTGAGAATCCCATTTTTAAGAGAATTTTCTTAACATTTCTTGTAATATTATTTTATATATACTTGTGTAATTATTTAATCATAATTGTAAATATTATAATAGTATTTGGTGGTAGTGATAAGGATGCTACTAAACCAAATAGCAGCTGACCAAAAAGACAAAAATAAATAGCATTATTTATTTGATGGGATTTTTTTTGGACAACCTACCTAATTTTGATTTGGAGCATAGTGTTTGTGTTTGTTTATTTATTCGTTTCTTTCTTTTCTGTTTAATATTTTATTTTGTTCGTTGAGGTACTTTTTAATATTTCCGAGTGGTTGTACTTTTTTCTTCTACAACATGCTTTATTAAATGGATGAAAACAACTCACTTGTATATTTAACGTTAATGCATTTTTCTGGTGTACCTGGAAAATGGTTATTTGTCAATGGGTGATTAAATTTCTAATACAATCGTGACATAAGAGGTAGGAGACTTTACGAGCCACACCGACGTAAAAAAAGAAATAGTGTTTAGTTATGTTTAGTTAATTCAACAAAAGTCAGTTTAGTCAATCAACAGTAGTAAATTATAACTACACAACTCTAAATATTTTACAACCACAAGTTTTTGTAAAGTTCAATTGCGAAATGATCTCATATGTTATTTGATTCTTTTCATATAAATAATTTTTATACAGTAATTTATAATATGAATTATTTCAATCATAAGTATAAAGTTCTATAAATCGATTACGCAATGTTTTGAGAGAGATTTCCTCATTGTTTGATTAGATAGGTATTATTTGGAAAAAAAAATGAAGAGAAAAAACCAGGCATTGACCCAAATACACGTGGGCTACATGCTAAGGATTGGGATGAAGAGATTTTTCAGTGTGACCGTCATATAAGGTGGTACATCACATGTTTTTATATAAATTGTGGGATATGTGTGTTAAAAGATTAATAACTTAAAAATTAAAAATTTTCATCACTTACATAAAAATACGTGGTGTATCATCCGTGTTTCTGTCGTAACTAAAACTTTCTCGTTGGGTGGGAGTGAGAATGGAGAAAGTCAATGGGTAATTCATTACTAGTTGCCCAAAGCAACGAGAAAAGAAAAAGAAGTGATTTCAAATTAAAAAATGCTTTTAAATAGCATTATTGTTACTAGTGTTAAATAAACAAATTTAAAAATAGTATTTTTAAAAACACATTCAAATTTGAATAATGGGTGGTTTATGGTTGACTTATATTTTGTTCTTGAATAATTGTATGATAAAAAAATAGTTAAATAAAAAAACTTAATTTACGAAAGTGGCCCTTTACCACAGTGATGGAAATGTGTTAAGTCATTGCATGATGACGTGGGTCCAAAACCCGTCTTGATAAAAAATATTTAAATAAACAAACTTAATTTACACAGGTGGTCTTTTACCACAGTGATGGAAAGATGTTGAGCCATGACATGACGATATGGGTTCAAACCCTGTCGGTGGCTAATCTAACATTTAATCTGTGACAGCCCGTCCCGGACGTATATATTATTTATCCTCAAGAGCATGGGAATTTCTATTATACCCTTGTTATTATTGAGTTGTGTGTGTGTGTGTGTGTATTAACTAAGGTTTTGGACCAATAGGTTCTATCCCTTATTATTTGGACCTAATTAGAACTAAAGACTTAAGATTTTGGTTGGTTGACTGCAAACTGGACCACACACACATACCCTCCCCTTATCTTGTGACTCCCTCTCCTCCCTCTTGCATTTTCTTCCATGTCCGTACAATTGTACGAACAAACCTTGAACCCTCCATTTCACGCACGGATCGAGCTCGTGGTTAACATCATCATCTTCATCTCATCGTCACGCACTCATCTATACTATTTTTAGAACGTGAAGACCTTATTTTCCCGAGAACCCAGTTTTGGGTCACTGTTCATGCACTCGTGTTATCGAAGTTTTAAAGAGATTTAGCTTTAGGACATTTTCACGAAGCTCATAGAAGAAAAACGAAGTGAATTGGACGTTGAGAAGTCGAGTTTGGCGAGTTTCAAGTTTGGCCAAATTATCAAGGTTCCTTTGGCGAAATCCTGTGGATTTCAAGGCTTGAAAGTGGTAAGGTTTTGTTCCTCTCGTCCGAAGCTTCATTTTGGTACAAATTTCATGAAATTTGGTTGAGAAATGAGCTGGAAATGACAATTTGAAGTTTTTTAGTTTTCCGGCGATGACGTCGGTCACCGGAGTTCGAAGGTTGAAGACGATAGAATATTCTGTCAAGTTTGACGGAATATTCTGACGGCGTTAGGTTAGTCTTAACGGAATATGCTGCTTTTTGACAGAATACTCCCTAATGCTGTTAAAGATTCTGCTAGGCATGCCAAGCACGTGGCCTCGCGTGGGGGTGCGTCTGGCCGTGCCCCTGCCTGCGCGTGGGGCATTGGAAAATTTTTCTAAAAATATGGGGGTGTTCCTGAGGTTGAGTAGGTCATGGTGGTATATTCAAATGTCCCATTTGAGCATTGTATGAGAAGTTAATTCCTAGTTTTTTATATGTGCTTTAAATAACGTTTATTCAGTTATTTCGCAAATAGATGAGACCTATCCTGAGGACGAGCACCATCAATTGAGGCTCAGGGGCTACGACCCTTCAACATATCAGTGAGTGGGCTTTTGGTTTTTCGTATATACCTATATACTTGAGATTTTTCCCAAAAAATGAATTTGAATGATTATACGTTTTGAAATGCCATGCAAAGTATCTACCTATTTTATTTATGCATTAGTAGTTGCATATAATTATGATTGGTGCTATGGACGTACAGGTAAGTGTCAGGTAAGTTCATAAATTAAAGATGTGAGATTACTTCAGTTATGTGAGTTATGATGTGATGTGATGAGAGCTCATAAACTTGCACCCGGTGTTAGTGCTCCCGCCCAGAGTTGGGGCACAGTCCTTTACGTGATGTTCACCTACCGCACCGTATGCTCACCTTGGATCCAAGTTAGGTGCACAGTCTTGTCGTACATATCACTTTAGGTGGTTTTGACTTGTAGGTGACCCGCGATTATTCGCACAGCCTTCACATGATCGTAGCACTAGAGCATATTTATTTTACACCTAGTCTTGTCGTACATACCACTTTAAGTGGTTCTGACTCGTATACAGGATTTAATTTGATATGATTGAGATTGGTTATGAGCTATATATTCAGTAGTGCAGTTTGAGTTAGAGAGATTTGGCTGATGCAATATTTGACATTGATATATTTTGCCTGGTTTACCTATAACATTGCATTGAGATACTTTGACATGGTATACTTCTATGGATTTTCATCTTGACTATGATTTCTGATTCAGATTATTATTATTATTTTCTGGGAAGTTATACAAGTTTTACGGCGAGGGGTTAAAACTTTTGAGAAATGAAATGATTTTGAAAAGCTTTGTTTTTGCCCACTCACATTTTCTGTTTTGCATCCTTCCAGGTTTTAGGTAGAAGTGCTTGGTGGATCACTAGGATTTCGACGGGGGTTCCGACAGAGCATCATAAATGTAGGATCACCCTTGGGTGTTGTATAATTAGTACTTGTCCTGCTTGACTGCACTTAGGATATTTATGATCTGGTTATGTATTTCACATTTAATCTCGCACTAACACTTTATCATAATTAGTTCTACTAGTAGTTTGGTTTTTATTCCTTCGCAATTCCCTTATATCTTTATTGCTTCCACATTGTGCACATGGTTACGTCACTCCCATGTGACGGCCAACATGCCCTGATTTAGGTCGGGGTGTGCCAGTTTGGTATCAGAGCATTAGGTTTGCAGTCCTGCATATCTTGAGAATTTCTAATTATTTTGATGTCTTCTGTTAGAACTATGCCGCCTCATAGAGATCCACATCTTTCTGTTGACCCTAGTTTTCCCGATATAACTCAGTTAGGGGAAGCTATAGCTAATGCTATTCAGTCTTCGCTTCGTCCTCCCCAAAGAACACCATTTGAGACTATGTATAACCTGAAGCTGAATCATTTTATAGGGAATGAAAGAGCGGAGAAATGGAGTAATCATATTGAGAAAACTTTTCGTGTAATGCAAAGTCAAGGGAATCTTCCTCCTGATAGGTGGGTTGAGATGACTACCTAGTTTTTGGGTCCGAAGCCTGCATCCTGGTGGAGATAAGAGTCTTATCAGTTGACTTCAGGGGAAATTGCGAACCAGGAAGTATTTAAACAGTTGTTTCAGAAAAAGTTTATTCCCCCTGAGTATATTGAATGCAAAAAGCAAGAGTTTACTCAATTAAAGCAGGGGAAGATGACGGCAAATAAGTATTATAGGAGATTCACTTGCTTGTCTCGTTATCATCTGGAGGTTGCTGCTAATCCAATTGAGATGCTCCATCGTTTCAGGTTGGGTACTAAGAAGAAATGGCGTTCTATAGCGACCTCGACTCCCTATGCTACTTACCAGGAGTTTTATGAGATTTTGTTGAGGATTGAGGACTCAAAGAACATGACCAGTGAAAGTAAAGATGAAGAAGAAAAGAATGGGAATCAGATGCGAGATGATAAAGGTAAAGATCAGTCTTCTCAAGGATCTCGCAAGACTCAGAGCTTTAAGAGGAGTGGAACTAGTTCCAGCTCTTCAAGCGGAGGTTTTAGTGCCATTGGTCAGATGGGTCGAGGTGGTGCTTACCATTATCAGGGCAATGCCGCTCCTTATGCTTCAGGGCAGTATCAATATTCATAGGATCCCTATTACCATAGTGGGTATTCTTAGTATCCTGGAGGGTATACACCGTATCCTTCCATTCTAGCTGGTGGATCTTAGTGGTACCAAGGAGTACAGCCCCAACAAGTAGAGATTGCTTCCAGCAGTGCAGGATCTTCTAGGCAATCTGGTCAGCCAAGTCAGGGACGAGGTATGCAGGGGCGAGGTAATTAAGCTAGTAGAGGTCGTGGAGGACGATAACAAGCCCATAGACGTATTAATAATATCTCTCTGCAAGATGCTCAGACTCATCCGGACTTGATCATGGGTATGTTAAACATTCTTGGTCACTTTGCTAGAGTTTTAATTGATTGTGGTGCTACGCCTTCTATCATTTCTCATACATTCGCTCAAGTGACACAACATCATCCTACGCCTCTAGGGTATGATTTAGAGTTTGCTATGCCTAAAGGGGAGATATGTTATGTTGATTGTGTATATCCAGGATGTCCAGTGATGGTGGAGAAGGTGGTTATGCCAACTAATCTTATCCCGTTAGATATTGTTGATTTTGATGTGATTTTGGGTACATATTGGTGGCATTATAATCGTGCCAAAATAGATTGCTACGGGAAAACGATTACTTTCCATCGTCTTGGATTACCTGAAGTTATTTTTGTGGGTGATCGTAGTGGGGTGAGACATGGTGTTATTTATGCTGTAAGAGCAAAAATGTTGCTATCGAAAGGTTGCCAGGGATATTTAGCTCATTTAGTGTTGAATGATGTTGCTTTTAGTAGTGTGGAGGATGTTTGAGTAGTCAGGCATTTTCCTGATGTATTCCCTGATGATTTACCTAGATTACCACTAGATCGAGATGTGGAGTTCACTATTGATTTGCTTTTAGGTATGGATCCTATATCTTTGACTTCATATAGAATGGCTCCTGTTGAATTGAGGAAATTGAAAGTCCAGTTGCAGGAATTAGTCGATAAAGGTTTCAGTTAGCCTAGTACTTCTCCCTGGGGAGCTCCAGTTTTGTTTGTAAGAAAGAAAAACGGGACTTTGAGGCTATGTATTGATTATAGGCAATTGAATCGGGTAACGATTAAAAACCGTTATCCATTGCCGCATATAGATGATTTGTTTGATCAGCTTCGAGGTGCCTGCGTGTTTTCTAAGATTGATTTGAGGTCTGGTTATTACCAATTGAAGATCAGCATCGAGGATGTCCCTAAGACTGCTTTCAGGACTCATTATGGTCATTATGAGTTTCTAGTGATGCCATTCGGATTAACAAATGCACCAATAGCTTTTATGGATTTGATGAATCAAGTATTCCAGCCATTTATAGACAGGTTTGTCATTGTTTTTATTGATGACATTTTGGTATACTCTAAGTCTAAAGTAGAACATGTTTGACATCTTACCTTGTTGTTGAAGAAATTAAGGGAACATCGGTTATATGCTAAGTTTAGCAAGTGTCAATTTTGGTTGAATCAAGTGGTATTTTTGGGACATGTCATTTCTGCTCAAGGTATTCAAATAGATTCTCAAAAAGTGGCAGCTGTGGAGAATTGGAAGCAATCTCGAACCGTCACTGAGGTACGGAGTTTTCTTGGCTTAGCAGGCTATTATAAACGGTTTGTTAAGGATTTTTCAGTCATTGCTTTGCCATTAACGAGGTTGACTAGAAAAGAAGTTAAGTTTGAGTGGGATGATAATTGTGAGCAAAGTTTTCAGCAGTTGAAGTATTATCTCACTCATGTACCTGTTCTGGCACTCCCAGATGATAATGGTAATTTTGAGGTCTACAGTGATGCTTATTTGAATGGTCTGGGTTATGTATTGATGCAACATGGTAGGGTGATTGCTTATGCTTTGAGACAGTTGAAACCTCATGAGAATAATTACCCTATTCATGATCTGGAGCTAGCGGCTATCATCTTTGCTTTGAAGGTTTGGAGACATTATCTTTATGGTGAGAAATGTAAGATCTTCACAGATCATAAGAGTCTTCAGTATCTTTTTACTTAGAGGGATCTTAATCTTCGGCAGCGAAGGTGGATTGAGTTGCTTAGTGATTATGATTACACGATTGAATATCACCCTGGTCGTGCAAATGCAGTGGCGGATGCACTTAATAGGAAGAATCTAGCTAGACTTAATGTTATCTATGATTGTCATGTTCCTATTCTCGCAGATTTGAGGTCCACTGGAGTGAAGTTAGGAGTGGAAGATCGAGATGAAGCCTTACTTGCAAATTTTCAAGTTAGGCCAATTTTAATTGATCGTGTGCTTAAAGCGCAGATGAATGATGAAGAGGTCCGAGAATAATTCAAGCAAGGAATCAGGGGAAGAAGAAAGACTTCAGAATTCGAAAAACTGATGGTATGCTTATGCAGAAGAGTAGAATGTATGTGCCAAATAATATGGAATTAAAGAAAGCAATTCTTGATGAAGCACATATTTCAGCTTATGCAATGCATCTAGGAGGTACAAAAATGTATCATAACATTTGACCATTTTATTATTGGCCAGTTATGAAAAGAGAAATTGCTGAATATGTGAGTAGGTGTGTCATTTGTCAGCAAGTCAAAGCAGAAAGAAAGAAGCTTTTTGGATTGATGCAGCCACTTCCCGTTCCACAGTGGAAATAGGAAAATATTACTATGGATTTTGTGTACAAGCTTCCTCGTAAACAGAATGGTTATGATGGCATTTGGGTGATAGTTGATCGGCTTACTAAGTCAGCACATTTTATTCCTGTGAGGGAGAAGTATTCTTTAAGTCGATTAACTGAATTATTTGTATCGAAGATCGTGAAGTACCATGGAGTTCCAATTAGTATTATCTCAGATCGTGATCCTAGATTTACTTCCAAATTTTGGATAGCATTTCAAGAAGCTCTTGGTTTGAGATTATTTTATAGTACAACATATCATCCTCAAATAGATGGACAATCAGAGAGGATCATTCAGACGTTGGAAGATATGCTGAGATCTTCGGTGTTGCAGTTTGGTGACACTTGGCATAAGTGGTTGGATTTGATGGAATTTGCCTACAACAACAGCTTTCATTCAAGTATTGGTACGTCACATTTCGAGGCTCTTTATGGTAAATCTCGTCGCACACCCTTATGTTGGTCAGAGGTTGGTGAAAGAGTTTTAGTGGGTCTTGAGATAGTGGAAGAGACTACGCCGAATGTTCAGGTGATTAAGTCCAACCTGAAAATGGCCCATGATAGACAGAAAAGTCTAGCAGACAGGCATGCTACTGATAGAGTGTATAATGTAGGTGATTCGGTATTTTTGAAACTATCACCATGGAAAGGTGTTGTGCGATTTGGAAAGAAAGGCAAGCTGAGTCCTAGGTACATTAGACCGTATTTGATCATCGAGCGAGTCAGTGAGGTTGCTTACAGGCTTGAGTTGCCTCCAGAGTTATCAAAAGTGCACGATGTTTTTCATGTTTCTATGCTTCGTCATTATGTCTCAGATCCTTCTCATGTGATACTTCCTCAACCTCTGGAAATTAATTCAGATTTGACTTATGATGAGGAGCCAGTGACTATTTTGGATTAGAAAGATAAGGTTCTGAGAAATAAGACAGTGCGCCTAGTGAAGGTTTTGTGGAGAAACCACTCGGTGGAGGAAGCCACCTGGGAGACGGATAAGTGTATGAAAGAGACGTATCTGCACTTATTTTATGATTATTAGTGGATTACATTTATTGTGTAAATTTCGAGGACGAAATTTTCCTAAGGGGGTAGGTTGTGACAGCCCGTCCCGGACGTATATATTATTTATCCTCGAGCGTGGGAATTTCTATTATACCCTTGTTATTAATGAGTTGTGTGTGTGTGTGTATTAACTAAGGTTTTGGACCAATAGGTTTTATCCCTTATTATTTGGACTTAATTAGAACTAAAGACTTAAGATTTTGGTTGGTTGACTGTAAACTGGACCACACACAAATACCCTCCCTTTATCCCGTTGACTCTCTCTCCTCCCTTTCGCATTTTTCTTCCATATCCGTACAATTGTACGGACAAACCTTGAACCTTCCATTTCACGCACGGATCGAGCTTGTGGTTAGCATCATCATCTTTATCTCATTGTCACGCACTCATCTATACTAGTTTTAGAACGTGAAGACCTCATTTTCCTGAGAACCCAGTTTTGGGTCACTGTTCATGCACTCGTGTTATTGAAGTTTTAAAGAGATTTAAAGCTACTAGTGAGCTTTAGGACATCTTCACGAAGCTCGGAGAAGAAAAACGAAGTAAATTGGACTTCGGGAAGTTGAGTTTGGCGAGTTTCAGGTTTGGCCAGATTATCGAGGTTCCTCCAGCAAAATCCCGTGGATTTCAAGGCTTGAAAGTGGTAAGGTTTTGTTCCTCTCGTCCTAAGCTTTATTTTGGTACAAATTTCATGAAATTTGGTTGAGAAATGAGCGGGAAATGACGATTTAAAGTTTTTTAGTTTTCCGGCGATGGCGTTGGTCACTGAAGTTTGAAGGTTGAAGACGACGAAATATTCCCTAATGTCGTTAAAGATTATGTTAGGCGTACCAGGCACGTGGCCGAGCATGGAGCATTGGAAATTTTTTCTAAAAATATGGGGGTGTTCCTAAGGTTGAGTAGGTCATGGTGGTATATTCAAATGCCCCATTTGAGCATTGTATGAGAAATTAATTCCTAGTTTTGTGTATGTGCTTTAAATAACGTTTATTCAGTTATTTTGCATATAGGTGAGACCTATCCTGAGGACGAGCGCCATCAATTGAGGCTCAACATATCATTGAGTGGGCTTTTGGTTTTCTGTATATACCTATATACTTGAGATTTATCCCAGAAAATGAATTTGAATGATTATACGTTTTGAAATGCCATGCAAATTATCTACCTATTTTATTTATGCATTAGTAGTTGCATATAATTATAATTGGTGCTGCGGACACACAGGTAAGTGCCAGGTAAGTTCATAAATTAAAGATGTGAGATTACTTCAGTTATGCGAGTTATGACGTGATGTGATGAGAGCTCATAAACTTGCACCCGGTGTTAGTGCTCCCGCCCAAAGTTGGGGCACAGTCATTCACGTGATGTTCACCTCTCGCACCGTATGCTCACCTTGGATCCAAGTTAGGTGCACAATTTTGTCGAACATACCACTTTACGTGGTTCCGACTCGTAGATGACCTGCGATTATTCGCATAACCTTCACGTGATCGTAGTTCATATTTACTTTACACCTAGTCTTGTTGTACATACCACTTTAGGTGGTTCTGACTCGTGTGCAGGATTTGATTTGATATGATTGAGATTGGTTATGAGCTATATATTCCACACTGCAGTTTGAGTTAGAGAGATTTGGCTGATGCAATATTTGACATTGATTTATTTTGCCTGGTTTACCTATAGCATTGCATTGAGATACTTTGACATGGTATACTTCTATGGATTTTCATCTTGACTATGATTTCTGATTTAGATTATTATTATTATTTTCTGGGAAGTTATACAGGTTTTATGGCGAGGGGTTTGAACTTTTGAGAAATGAAATGATTTTGAAAAGCTTTGTTTTTGCCCACTCACACTTTCTGTTTTGCGCCCCTCCATGTTTTAGGTAGAAGTGCTTGGTGGATCACGAGGATTTCGACAGGGGTTCTGACAGAGCATCATAAATGTAGGATCACCCTCAGGTGTTGTATAATTAGTACTTGTCCTGCTTGACTGCACTTAGGATATTTATGCTCTGGTTGTGTATTTCACGTTTAATCTTGGAGTAACACTTTATCTTAACTAGTTCTGCTAGTAGTTTGGTTTTTATTCCTTCGCAATTCCCTTATATCTGTATTGCTTCTGCATGGTTACGTCACTCCTACGTGACGACCAGCATGCCCTGATTTAGGTCGGGATGTGTCATAATCTAACAAAATCTACTACTTGATAAAAAGAAAAAAAAAACACAAAACAAACAAACTTAATTTACTAAATCAGTTTTTTTTATTAAAAAGAATTATTATAAAAACTTAATTTAACAATACAAAGGCCAATTATGCATTTGGCAAGAGACTAGTTTACAATTAAATGATGAACACACATTGAGTGGTCAATTAGTCTTCATTTCTAAATAAAAGGTAGGGAGTCTTAATGAAACACTCCGAATAATATTCAAATTTAATCTTAAGGACATTTTCAATGTGAAAAGTCCTTAATGAGTCAAACTCTCTTCTTTATTTACTCTTATGCCATTATATTATTGTTATAACGGGGTCCATAATGATATTGACATTTTTGTCTGGTTAAAATACATTATATTGCATGATACTAGTTCTCTTATGCTACTTTTTATCTTTTGCTAGCTAATCTGCTGTCAACTCTTCATGCTTCCATCGTGTTGTCGATGTTATGCAGCTTCTCTTTTGTCAAGTTGTTACAGTATTGTTCATCTCCTTCTACTAGCTATGCCTCTTTTTCTCTATCTTTCTTTTACCTTGTAATATATATTTTATGTTTCTCCTTTGAAATTATGATGCTTCTAGTAAGCCTAATGATGAACTTTTGTCTTGCTGTAAATATACATTTCTTCTTCTTCTGCTACTAATATTATGTTATACCTAAAGTCTTCAAACTCATCTAAAGCTAACATTTGGATCCCTTGAAATCTCAAAATATTTTTGTATAAATGAGTCAATCTATGTGTGGAGATAGAGGATAGTCTAAATGACTCTTCATTAATCATGGCTATATGCCTAACTTTCTCCTTATGCATATGTACATACCAATCTTGAGGACTACTAATAAAACTTATACAAATTTCTTTCCACTCTTCAAGATAATTTTTTGCTACTTTTATAAGCTTTTCAGGAAATGATTCTAATTGAGCAATATAGTTAATGAATGTTTTTATCAAGATAGCCAAACTTTAATAGTAAGGTTTGGGTAACTTCTACTACATTATGCTTCTTTTGATGCTCATAACTAAAATTCCATAGGTTAAATTCTCTTATGTTAATTTTGGCCACAACTATGATAACTTTTGGTTTACAAATATAACTCTCTATACTACCACAAAGACATGGTGGATGTATTTTTTTAATAATATACATCCCTAATTTTGAATCAAAGATGGACTGATACAAAGTACATTGTAATTGTAATTGTAACTCTTTCATGGAATGTGATGCTCTGCTTAAGATCTCATTTCGCATGTCTGGTGGCATTCTTAATTTTATTTTTGAAATTTCTTCTTATAAGATATCGTCTTTTAGTCTAATGATATATTCCTAAGAAATCTTTCATATCTTTATTATTTTTCTTTGTCTGTCATGTGTAGATGCTGCTCCATTTCAATATCTTTTTCTAAGAGCTCAATCTTAATCTCTCTTTTCTATGGGCTCATTAGCCTCTTGTTCTATGGGTACAATAACCTTTTTTTCTTTTCTTATTCTTATGCTAATCCGTTTCTATGCATATTTTCAATTCTCTTTTCAGGATGTTACTTGCCTTCTGTTGCATTATAAAAGATTGGAGTTCTTAGTTCATTTTGATGAACTGGTTAGGCAAATGCCTCATGGTCTCTAGAAAGGGCTTGGAGGTTGTATTCAATAGGATGAATATGATATTGGTTTTGATGAAAATTAAAATTAAAGCTATCAAATTCTTGTTCTAAAGCTCTAATTAATTTTTCATGACCTAACCTCATACTTGACTGCTAGATTTAAACATTCCAAAAATTATGTAAAAGAATCTGTTGCCTATTAGTGAGTTCTGGTGCCTTACCCTATACCTCAAAGTTGGATTTTTTATTCCTTCAACTATAGTGCCATTAAAGTTAAAGGTGGGTACTGATGGTGATGTTGGTATGCTTATGTTATTTTGGAATCCACTTAAATGTAGAGGTCCATAGTGCATCATTATGCTTTTGAAAGGTGTTATTCTGCCTTGTAGCCTTATGCTATTTGAGGATGATGATCCACTATATTCTATTCCTACTTAGTGAATAAGCCTTAATAAGATATCAGCTAAATGTTCAAAAATATTGATAAGATATCATTATGCTATTGAAATGTGTTCTTCTGCCTTGTAGTCTTGTGTTATTTGAGGATGATGGTCCACGATATTCCATTCATGCTCAATTTTAAAAAATTGGTTTAAAACCATTTCCTGCAATTGAATCAACAAAATTAACCCATTTTCGGGCTGCCTGTTTATTAGTATGTATCTTATTGTAATGAGAAACTATATTTTGACAGTAAGTTCTAATTGTAAATACGTCATTATATAAAAATAAAGAAAATGCTTCAAATGAATATATTCCTAAAATTTCTAAATCTGCTGTTGGTAATCTTGACTGTACATCATTAAATTTTCCTGATGAATATTTACAAACTTGTTTATCAGACTTTGGTGACTCCTTATATATTTTCTAATATAGTATTTCTGCCCATCCTAGTGATGATGATCTGTTTCAACTATCTTGTAACTATCATCTAGTAGCAATGTCAATGATTTAAGCTTTGTAATTTCTTCTTTTATATTTTGAACTAATTTAATATCTTCACTATTAAAATGCTTTTGTCCTATTTTACTTGTTTTACTAAGTAATACTGTTATTTTTCTTCCAAAATTAGGAATAAAATTTCTTGCATGATTTAACAATCCTAAAAATGCTTGTAACTGTTTTTATCTTCTAATTTATTTGGAAGTTCTAAAACTTTCTTGGCTATAAGATCTTGTAGTTGTATTATAACTGACTTAATATACATTGTTAAAATTTATATATCTTGCTTTTCTAATGCTATTTTATTTTTGGTAATTACAATTCCATTTTTAATAAATTCTTGTAAAACTATCTCTAAGTGCTTTCTATGTTCATTTTTATTTTTATTATGTACTAAAATATCATCTACATAAACATTACAAAAATTTTCTATGTCTTAAAAATTTGTTCATCTTTCTTTGAAAGATTGAAGGCGCATTTTTAATTCCAAATGACATTACTAACCACTCAAAATGTCATTCCAGACAAGTAAAAGTTCTCAACTCAATTGATTCTTCTGCTAATCGTATTTTCCAAAAACTTAATTTACAGTCAAATTTACTAAAATATTTACTCTCTTGAATTTTGTTTATAATTTCCTTTTTATTTGGTAATTTATAGCTGTCTTCATATGTATTATCATATCATATTTTATAAATGTACACTATGCTAATCTTACCTCTCTTCAATTCTGAATGTTTTCTCACTATGAAGGCTGCTGATCTATGTGACAGCCCGTCCCTGATTTTAAGAGTTTTTAAAGTTTTAATAAAAGATTTTACAAAAATGCCCTTTGAGGCATGCGCATTATTCGAGGTTAATTGTCATGTCGTGCCATCTAAGATTTGTTTTCTTGACATATCCTCGTAGTACTCGTCGCTATGGAAGCGTGGGCACAGACGGTTCGTGATTTGGAGTTATAACGAAAAAGTTATTAACGTTTGAAATTTGGGCATTTTAGGAATTATAATTTTAGTAAAATCTGGAATTTCTTTTATGAAAGTGGACGGCCCAGATTTAATGAAGAAATAAATGGATGGTTGAGATGAGAAGAAATGAGGTTACGGGTGTGTGTGCGTGGCTGGTGGAAGAAAGAAAGGAAGAAGAAGAGATTGGGCAGAACTGCCCAACCAGAGGAAGAGAGCGGGAGCTCCGGGAGAGAAAGGAGAGAGAGCTGGTGAATCAGGAGAAGAGAGAAGGAGAGGATGGCCAACCAGAAAAGAGGAAAGGAGGAAAGGAGGGAGAGAGTGGCGCGGGGGATCGGCCGGATCCCCTTGGCCCATTCTTGACCCGGTCGGCACCCATGCCGATTTTCGATGATTTTCACCCGTTTTTCCGGCGAATTGCTTCAAGAAACCTCATGGGAAACACTCTAGGAGCCTTCCTCTATACATTCCATCTCAAAATTGGAGAGATTTGGCTTTGAAAATGGAGAAAACCGCAAGAAAGGGGTGCGGCGGCTTTGTCTTCGAATCACCCAATCCCGAAGCAATTTCTTCCAATTGCCACCACCCATAGCTTCCTCTTGAGGCCTAGAACAAAGCCCAAGCATTGGTTGGGATGGCGGAGTTGATTTGAGGACGAATTGGAACTCACCCATTTCTAGGGTCCGCACGGATTTTGGTGAAATTGAAGTGTTTCCAAGTCAAATTGGCCTTGGCCTCAGGTATAAAGTTTACTCTACTCATTGAGATCTTCATTTCTGTAAATTTTGGTAATTTTTGGAGATAGTTGGATTTTCCGGCGAGCTAGGGCAGCCAACCGTCACCCGCGGCGGCCCGTGCGGCGGCGCGTGTCCAGTGACCCACCAATGTCATTCTTAGCATGTTTTTAATGTTCTAGGTTCATTTTGATAATTGATTGACGTAAATTGAGTAATTGAACCTAAGTTCGTTACGATTCGTGGTTAGGTGAAAATGTGAATTGACGATCCGATCGTTGGATCGTCACCAAACTTTGATACGTTATAATACATAATATTTAAGGATTATAGGAACTTACGGATTGGGAATCCAATTTACGGATCTTCCGGAATTAGAGTTGTAAGTTCATAAAATAGAATGTTAACCGTCACTTGGTTTTGACAATTGACGGAGATCCGACCGTTGGATGGTAAGGAAATTTTAGGATGTTGTTCTAGAGATATATTGTGGACCTCTGGAAGTTATGGATTGGAAATCTGAGTTGCAGATCTTCCGGATCGAACTGCGTAGTGACGTGTTTTATATAAGTTATATATTCTATCGATATTATTTCTGAGGTTTGATTTGATGATTGTTCTAGGCGCCGATCATCATGACGCCTTGATGTGTTGTGCTAGGGAGTTGTAGGGCAAACTCCAGGTGAGTGGGCAGTATTTTTTGTATTTACCTATATACTATTGATTTTCCCAAAAATTGAATTTAAATGAAAGTATGTTTTAAAATGCCATGCATACATATATGTGAAATATATGAATTGGTAATTGTTGCATATATATGTTAAATGGTGCTGTGGACGCACATGTGAGTATCAGGTGAGTTTTATGTTAATCATGTGATTTATTGTGAAGTGAATTGTGTTGAAAGCTCAAACCTGCACCCCTGGTGTTAGTGCTTATATTATTCACCCCGCACCACACGCACACCTTGGATCCAAGTAGGTGCATGTCGTACAGACCATGAGAGGTGGTTCCGACATGTCGTACAGACCATGAGAGGTGGTTCCGACTTGTAGGTGAACTTAGATTATTATACAGCTGTTGATGAGAGAAGCACTAGAGCGTATTATTACATCATTCTTATCGTACAGACTACTTCAGGTAGTTCTGATTTATGTGCATAGTAGTGCCGTACAGATCATAGTTGGTGACTCCAGTTGGATTGGATATTGAGCTATAGAATTAACTGTACAGGACCAACTGCAGGGTCTCCGGTTGATTCCTTATTTCACCTATTATAATGTTGCATCCTTATTATGTTTTGATGCATAGCATGGCATGTTTTCTTAAAAAGTATTAAAGACTTGTGATTTGAGTTTTGAGATTATATATGGTTATATATATACTATTTTCTGGGAAAGTATACAGGTTTTACAGCGAGGGGTTAGAAATGTTGTTCAATGAAATGTTTTCGAAAAACTTTGTTCTACTGACCCACTCAACTTTGTTTTGCGCACCTCCAGGTTCAAGATAGCAGAGCTTTGGTGGCCACGAGGAATCCAATGGTGTTCTGACAGAATTCACAAAAGTAGGACTCACCCTCAGGTGTTACATCTTAATAATTGTATCTTTAAAGCTTCCGAACTGTGTAATTGGTTACGTCACTCTCACGTGACGGCCAGCATGCCCTCCTTCGGGACGGGGTGTGTCAATCTATGTCTAGATTTAGATGGTCTAATTACTTTTAATTTTAACGACTCTTTTATTTATTGCTCAAACTTTTGCTTATCTAACAAATTACAAGGCGTATCAATTATCTTAATGGCTTAAATCTGGATTAATAATATCTAATTTTGCTAATATTTTATTTTTGCTCCAATTTAATGTATGTCTTCTCCGATAATTTTAATTTGTTATGCTAATTGTAATAATTATTCCAAACTTTTTGGTCTACCTAATTGTAATATCTCTATACGATTTCCTTGTTCTAAAATTGGATACTCTTGCTCAAATATTTCTTCATTACATTCTTCTATTTTATTATGCTCATCATTTTCTTTTGAATTTTCTAAGTAATTATCTTGACTACTAGATTCTTCTATACTTATACTTTTGTATGCTTCTAAGTTATTGCTTTGATTTGTTATTGTAATACCTTTCTTAAAAAATGTTACGTTAGGATTCATAAATAAAAAAACCTTGTAAACTTTTCAAAAACTTTAAACCTAAAATAAATGGATATGATCCTTGTGATAACCTGTCCCTACTTTTACGATTTTATTAATTTTAGAAGAGTGAAAGGACGAAATTTCCCTTAGAGACGAGGAGGTTGACTTTCGTTGACTGCCATGTCATGTCATGTAAAACTCGTTTTCTTGGCATATCCTCTTAGTACTTATCGCTACGAATGTGTGGGCGCAAATAGAATGCAATTTGGAGTTATAACGAATGAGCTATTAACGAACGAAGACGAGGACAAAATGGTCAAATAATTATTTTCAAGAAGGCTCCAAATTTTTTGAAGCTAAATCTGGAAAGCCACGTGTGTGGCTAAGATTGAATGGAAGGAGAAATGGTCAGTGAAGATGGAAAATAAAGGAGAGAAATGAGGGAGAGGTAAGGACAAATGAAGAGAATGGAGAGGGGGAGTGCCCAATGGGAAAAAGAAGAAATGAGGGAAGGGAGGGAAGGAGAAAAGCAGCCCAACCTTCCCGAGGTTTTGACCCGGGCAAACCATCCCTCACCCAATTCTACATCAATTTTTCAACGCCATCTTCGGTGTTTCTCCGGTGATTTATAGCGCGGGGCCACTTGGACACAACTTAACATCAATCTCTCCTCCATAATCACCCATGATTCGTCGTCTTCATGAGTCGTGTCATCTATTCCAACTATTAAACAACTTCCTTTGAGCCCAGGAACAATTCCCAATCATTGGTTGGAGCGTCAGAGTCCATTTGAGGACAAATCAAGAAACACCCATTTCTAGGGTTTCCGGCGGATCGAGGCATTTTTAGGCCACTTCCTGGCCAAATTGGACTTGGCCACATGTATAAAACTTTCTCTACTCACTGAGATCTTCATTTCTGTGAAGTTTGAGAATTTTTAGAAATAGTTGATTTTTCTGGCGAGTCGGGGTGGCCGACTGCCGTGTATGGCAGCGCGTGGCGGTGGCATGTGGGTCGAGGCATCCCCTAACCTTCTTAGGCTAAATTTGATTCTCCAATTTCATATGTGAAGTCCGATTGATAAATTTCCGTCGTTTGAACCTAATTCCATTAAGGTCTGCCGCTTAATTATTATAACAATCGACAATCCGATCGTTAGATCATCACCAAACTTTGATACGTTATAGTACATAATATTTGAGGATATTAGAAACTTATGGATTGGGAATCCAATTTATGGATCTTTCGTATAGGATATGTAAGTTACGTGTTCTATTGATAAGAATTCTGAGACATGATTTGATAATTATTCTAAGTGCCGATCGTTCGTGATGCCTCGATATTCGTGCTAGGGAGTTGTAGTGCATACCTCAGGTGAGTGGGTCTTTTTCATTTTTATAGTGTGTGTGTGTATATATATATATATATATATATAAACTTTACGGTTTCCAGAAACGTTTTTTTTTATATGGAACTATGCTTTGCTTGCCATGTCGTAAATAAGTTACATTTTAAATATTGCATTGTTACACTTGTGAATTGTATTGTGTGATGCTACAGAGACTCAGGTAACTTTCAGGTGAGTATTATGTGATTGAATGGGTTGTATTGCATTGGTATGCACACATTTATTTAGAGCTCATCATGGCTGCACCCCGGAATTAGTGCTCCCGTCCGAGGCTAGGGCCAGCCTTCACGTGATTGTTCACCTCCTGCACCGCACACTCACCTTAGATCTAAGTTTGGTGCCAGCCTGTCGTACAGACCACAATAGGTGGTTTCGACTCGTAGGTGACCCACGAATTATCGCACAACATTTATGTGATTTTAGCACTTGAGCATACATATTTATACCTAGCATGTCGTACAGGTCACATTAGGTGACTCCGACTCATGTGCTTGCCTAGATTGATGAGTTACAGGTCCAATCGTACAGGTCACGTTAGGTGACTCCGATTGGCATACTATTTTATATTGGTTTCACACCTGACTTACATTTATTATTGCTGAGATATTATGACATGGCATACTTTAGTTTTCGCTACTCTCGTGCATTGGTTTTTATTCATATGTAGTAGTATTATTTTCTTGAAACTATACGGGTTTTACGGTGATGGGTTATAACGCTTTCAAAAGGTTTTTATTAAAACTTTATTCTGAGGACCACTCACCCTTATTTTTCGCCCCTCCAAGTTCTAGTAGCAGAGTTTTCGTACCAACGAGGATTATTGGCAAATCTTGGGGTAAACGATTACCATTGATGGTATAATTCTCACCCTATTTTACTGTACTGTACTTATGCTCTGTCATCACGTGTGAAATGGGTTCATACCCGCTCACTATGCACTCTTGTACTTAGGCACTTTTAGGTTTAAATTTATTCACATCTTCCACATCAATACACTTTATGGCTTCGTCACTTTCCAAGTGTCGGCCAATACAGTTTGATTCGGAGTCCTAGTGGACATTCCGGGTTGGGGGTGTGTCAATCATATTGGTAAAACAAATGTTAATGGTAAATTAAATTATTATTTTTCTACTCTAAAGGACTCATTATTTATGCAATGTGAGAAGTAAACTGGTTTCTTATCAGATTGTGTTATTCTAATTGGTTTTGCTAATTTTTGTCTAAATTTTTCTAGTACTAATTCTTCTTTTATGACTCTTTGTACTTCATGTATTTATCATTGCAATTGTTTGTATTTTGTAATCTTTTGCTATTTCTATTTCACAATTTATGGTAATTAAAGACCTGTGTTTTTGTTTCTCTATACTATGAACATTATTTCCTAATATATCATTACTCTCTTGTGATTCTGCCAAATTAATTTCTAATAACCTATTATTATAATAATTTTCACACAATATTGAATGTTTTATATTATTAATGTATTTATACTCTTCTTCATGTTGTTCTTCTATGAATGCACACATTTACTCTTTAAAATCACTGTTTGAACTACTTGAATATTATGAGTCTGAATCTATCATATTAATACTCTCTATACTATAAATACTTTCATTATCACTTAAATGATCTAAGCTATTTATTGATTGAATATCTTCATCTTCTTCTAATTTAAACAACTCCAATTAATGTACTTTACCTCTCGACTGTTTATCTAATTTTGAACACTTAGGTCTAATATGTCCAATCCATCCACATAAATAACCTTTACAACTACTTTTATCTTTTGGTGCTTTATATTTTCAAATCCATGGTCTACCATGTTCTTGAATGTCTCATACTAAAATTCTTATACTATTTGTATTGACTGTATGACTTATATTTCTTTTTGTATATTTTATTATGCTTATTCTTCTTTTTCTTATGACAACCATACTGTTGTAGTAAATCTATATTTTTACAACTCATATAAAATTGTTTCCCAATTTGTCTTTTAGTTTTTATTTGGCTACACTCTTGTCTAAGTATATCATATACATGTTGAATTCTAGATCCTATTGCAATATCATTTTTCTTGGATTCTTTTGCCATTCATTTTTCTTGGATTTTTGTCATATAAGTGTCTAATAAATTAATCTCACTAATTCTATATGTTCTTCCTAAATATTTAAAGATTCTGAAGTATACTCAGCTATGTAATGTAAATCACAAATTTGTAACTGTTCTAAATTTCTAATTGCTCTTATTTGTTCTTGTTCACTTCTGTCATCTAGTCTATTATGTTCTAAATTTTTTGTTTGATTAAAGTAACAAAACCATCTATTTTAAAATGTGTTTAAGCTACCTGATGCTATTTTGGATTTTGAACTTTCCATGATTTAAAATAATAAAAAACTAAACCATCTAAAGTATGCGTAAAATAATCCAACATATTTTGTAAGTTACTAAAATCTAACATTAATACTACATGTACACAATATTTTTATCATCTTTCAATTGTTTTCTACCAATCTTGTGGATCTACATTATTTAAGTTTAATATATTACCTGAAATCTTAATTTGTTCTAATTCTCTCAAATATGGAATCTTATTTTTTCTAGGTGGTTTCATCATTTTTCATCCATATAATCTACTCCTACTTGTTTATTATATTGTTCATTTGTTTATCTTATAAATTGTTGATCAGTTCTAGCTATGTATCCTGAATTATTTTCTACTCCTGATGTACTATTTTCTTCTGCTGGTATCATAAACTACTTTCTAGCTGATATCATAAACTACAATCTTCCTTTTCCTAAGGTTATAGCTAATTAATTTCTTAGAAACTCTCCTTCTTCTCTCAAGGTCTCTAATGTATGATCAGTTGCTCTTTTTTTGCTTCTAATACGTTATGTTGTACTTCGGTGTTTTAATATTTACTAATAAATGAAGAGTGTTCAATATAACTAAGATAAAACTTCTGCTTCTTCAAAGTCTTGCTAATTCTATTGGAAATATATGCTAATCTTCTCTTTATGCTAGTTATAATTGGGTGTCTAGAACAATAAATACATGTTGGCTGTGGTTGATGGGGTCTACAAGGATAATAAAATCTCGTGTTCATACAAAATTAAACAAGTGTGAGATATTAGTTTTGTTAATGACTTCCGTCCTTAAGGTACTTTACTATTATAATTATAATATTAAAATGCTAAACTTGGCTTTGATACCAAATTCGGAGCAAGGCCCGATTAAATAGTCGGATGACCATTATAACAACTAGACATAAAACCTTGCATATGGAACTCAACATGTTTCAGCATGACGACCACTCACAATGCAGGTATAAGGCCATAAAGACTGAACTTAGAGGTACCCTAGTTAATGTCCAGTTATCTGTATGACAAGCATTCAACTGTAATAGAGTGCTCGAACAAAGTATGATCGTTAATTTAGCAGGTTAATAATATAACTATAATAGTATTTCCCTGTTTTGAATTGAAAGTCTAATTAAAAGAACACACTAAAAGAAAGAAAGAAAACTTACTTAAAGCCTGGAGATTGCTTGAATATTTATACTTGAACTTTTATTGATATAAAATGTTTACAAAGAGAAGTGTTTACAAAGAAGTAAACAAAGGGAGCAAGAAGGCTAGGAGAGCTAAAGGCTTCATTTATAGTTATGGTAGTAGTGTGTGTATTTACAATGAGGAAAAACCTCTCTTATATACATGAATGAGTATATTATTGTCAAAATCAAAAATCAAAAATCAAAATGAATGGTGTAGACGTCTCTTTGGGTGCTTGTTAACTTTCTATTGATTTGTCAATTTGCTTCTACTGTTTCTGAAT
Organism: Malus domestica; assembly: GCF_042453785.1. NCBI lineage: Eukaryota > Viridiplantae > Streptophyta > Magnoliopsida > Rosales > Rosaceae > Malus > Malus domestica. The sequence continues at coordinate 19,715,496 of NC_091669.1, forward strand.
CTGCTGAAATTGTTGGCACTGTTTATGAAGACTGAATTATTTGTCTTCTTTTTGTTTTGTCTCCTTTTGCGTTTGTTTTGATAATCGTCATGTGAACTTACTGCATGTCTTGTCTCCCTAGAGCCCACACTTGTCATCTTTTATTTATGCCCATTTTGGGTATTATAACAATTTTTTGTCATGATGATTAAACACAGTTTTTAGGGGCATTTCATTAGTTTTCCGTAAAAGATATGGTCTTCATTTCACTATTGGCCCACCAAGGCCAAAATTGTAAGTGAAAGGTCCAAGTCAAATTATGCAAAAAAATAAAAATAAAAAAAATAATAAAAAAAATAAAATAATAAAATAAATAAAATAAAAACATAAAAAAGAGCAAAGAAAGCCTTCTCTACATATTAGAGCCAGGTTTGATCCTAGGACCAGTGGCCTACCACACTTCTAATGCGCCACTCTAATTTGTTAGTAATAGTTATACTTTTCCTTTACTTAACTACTTAACAAAGCCTTTGAGTTTCATAATCAAGTAACTGTCCAATTTTCAATTTATTTTTTTTTCTCCAATAACTTCTACACCATTCAAATCGTTCTTTTAATTTCCTCTTGTCAATCCATATAAACCCCATACCATTCACCCTCTGAGAACATGCTCCATAAATAATAAAAAAAAACAAAAAAACAAAAACAAAAATTCGTAACAAATCACCTCAAAATTCACGATACAAATTTCATGTAAAAAAGCTAGCAAATAACAATTAGGGCTCCAAAGTTCAATTTGAAATTAATTTTAGTAAGAACTAACAATAGAATGGGTTGTTCTCATGATAATTTTTTGAAGGTCGTGATTCTCTAGAGCATTTTGAGAAATCAGAAATTGTTCAAGGCCAAAATGAATACAACTAAACAATCACGGAGTCTCTAGAAAGTTATAGTGTGATTACTATGTAAGAAATTAATCTGACATTTTAAAACCCCAAAAAGATGAACTCATAGCCCACTTCAATGGTAATCTTCTCCTCTTTTGTAGAAATAATATGCTCGACTTATAATGGGATTAAGTCCAATAGTGAATGCTTTTTTTTTCTTTTTTCTTTTCTGTGAGAGCATGACTACTATTTGTATGGACAAACAATCTATATGATCTCCTATTAGAATCCATATAAAATAACAAATAGTCTTCTTATTAAATTTTAAGTGTTAAAAATCAGTTCATAAACTAAGTCCAATTCCATGTAAATTAGGACAAAATAATCACCTTTTCATAAGACATTTCTGTACCAATTTGAATCAACACAATCCCCTTCATACTCATTACAAGCTTCTAGTTGTGCATGAACTATATTTTTAGCACAACTTTCAAATTATAACAAAGATGATCACTAAGATCAAAAGATTTTATCATAACAAACAATTTGCCAATGCATTTCAAAATATAGATAAAAAAAACCACTACTGCAAACATAATGCAAAACGGATTCTATGATCGCTGATATCCAATCTGTATAATCAACATTGTTATCAAACTAACAAAGCAAACTCAAAATAATTTGTTCCCACTTATCTAACCAAACTTAACAACAGTGATGTTAAGCTTCAGTTAACAACAAATTCTACTAATTTTCACATCACTTGAACACAATGAGTTATAAAGTAATAATTCAACCAATTACTTAATCAAATCACATTTTGATTCATAAGCATTAAAATGAATTATAACTTCACAAAAGACATGAACCAGATGCAAAACAAAGCCAATTGTTTGCTCGTACTCATCTATGCCAAACTCAGTACTAACACATAATACTTGGTTCTAATTGTCACGCCCCGATCCCGACATATGTCCAGGCTCGACGCGCGACAGTATGCTGTAGGGGGATGCCAGAAAATACGAACTGAAAACAACAATAATCATAACTGTTTAAGGAAAAGTATAAGGGTAACCTAAGACTCTAAGCTCTCTGAACTCTGTCAGCTACCCCAAAGCTCCTTGTATATACTAAAACCTGCACAATCGCCCCTACACCATGGGAATGGTGCACCGAGCAAACAACAACCCGGATAAGCTGCGAAGCTCGTGTGAGTGACAATAATTCTACGTATGTGATACCATTAAAAACCAACCATCGATTACGGTTTTTAAATGTCAATGATAAAATCATATTTATGAAATCATAATCAAGTCACTGAAAATCTCGAATGAGTCACCTAGACATCCAACGGCTTATCTAAAACAAATCACAAAAACTCACAACCACAAACTTATACAACACAATGAAAAGTAGGGCTAGAGCGACATAGTTCGGCCGAAGCCTACATCTCTGAAAAATGAGATTTCAGACCACTCAACGAAATCCAAAAACATCAAGTTCCAGACCACTCAACGGAATCCAAACTAGGATACGATTCTGGACCACTCAAAGGAATCATGAAGTATAAGGGATCCGAATCTCTCAATGGAATCCGAGTGGATACGATTCCGGATCACTTAACGGAATCTCGTAGTACAATGCATATCGAACCACTCAATGAAATCCAAGCTGGATACAATTCCAGACCACTTAACGGAATCGCGGAGCACTAGGGATTCCGGACCACTCAACAGAATCCAGACGGAGCAGGGAACCGGACCACTCAACGGAACCCTAATGAATACCCAGTTCCGGATCACTCAACGAAACCGAGCGGAAGGCCAACAACCATAATTTACAACGGCTTAAAGAAACGAGACAAAGCACAAGTTACTTAATTTACAAAAGCTTAACAAAGTGAAGCAAGGCATAAATACTAAATTTAGAACGAATCAACGAAGCGGGAAATGAAACAATATCGAAGCAACGAATCCCCCTCACAATGGGTTAACGGTCCACTACTAGCTCTCACATTTCATCACAACAAGCCAATCATACAAATAAAACCATATTTCAAATTGACACGTCAAATCTCATTTCATAAACATAAATCGATGGCTAAGTATTAAAAATAACAATTCAATAGAAAACACATTTATAAAACCAAGTTATATCCACACAGGATAGCAATTACGAAAACAGGGTAATCACCAATATCACATATATTGAAGTCACTCACCTGGAGTTTGCGCTAATGCACCCTAGCATAAAAATTGAGACGTCACGCACTATCGTCGCCTAAAACAAAGTACAAGTCCACATTTAGATTCCTTCGATAATTCATATACCCAAAAACTCCATATGTCCCCCACAACAGCATTTAATGGGAATCAAACCGTCGTTCATAGGTAGGGTCCATGATCCTACATCACTTGCTCCGTAAGATCCAACCACTAAATTTTTTATTCGTAAGTTCCTAAGGTCCCTAAATATTACGTACTATAATGTATCAAAGTTTGGTGGTGATCCAACAGTCGGATCATCGATTGCTATAATGTTCAAGTGGCGGACCTTAACGAAATTTCGCCGGATTCTGCAGATTTTCTGGGCAATCTTTAGAACTCCATATCTCACTCATTTCTCACCCAAATTCGGCCTATAATATAACAAAATGAAGCTAGAGAAGTGTAGAATAAGATTATACCTGCTTGAAGCCCAAACGGTGGCCGGAAAAGGGCATGAAATATGGCTGTCAGCGGAAAAACTGGTAACTTGTCGAAATTTCTGGGCAAACTTTAAACGTCCATAACTTTGTCAATACTCAACGAAATCAAATGATTCAAAACGAAAATCATAGCTTGGAACAAGAAGAACAGATTGGTACCTTTCCATATGATAAATTGTCGTGGTTTGGTCGAAAAATGGTCTAGAAGGTCATGGGTTGGCTAGAAACTGGGCAAATTTTAAATTGTCATAACTTTCTCATTTCTCAACCAAATCACATGATCCAAACATGAAAATTCATCTACATATCATGATGAATTGATTTATACCTGTTTTGAGTCCAGAAGATGGCTAAAAATTATCTGAATCACGCCTAGAAGTCTCAGCCCAAAACCTTATTCTTCGAACTTGAGGTTAAGATTCGTTTTCAATGAAACAAAACTCAAAATTGGGTTTATGGTGGTGAAGACATGTAGATAATGGTGGTTTTGGTGTTCAATAGGCCAAAAGTTTTGGTGATGATGGTGGTTTGTTTCAAGGGGAGAAAAGGGGAGTCGAGAGTGAGTGAGAGAACTCTCGAGAGAAAGAGAGAATGGAAGAGAAAAGGGAGGAGAGAGAGTTCCAGAATTTTTTGGGTGCCCATGTGGCACTCACCCAATGGTTAGACAAAAATATCACATGTCCAATTAATTATCAATTTACCAAAATATCCTCAACGTTCAAAACCTTATAAAATCTTCGTTACAATTCTGAATCACATTCTGTTTGCGCCCACGCGTTCGTCTCGACGAGTACTATCCAAATATATAAAGTTAAGTGAAAAAATACGTAGGGATCAAATACACCGTAAATATAAAAGCGTCGAAACTAAAAATACGAATATGATACACAAGATATGTAATTTTAAATAGTGAAATCCCGGGATAAGATTTCACACTAATCATCTCATTACTCAAACATAATAAATAACATGATCATCGTTAAACCAATTGCTTAAAGCCAAAACTTTAGAAAGATCCATAAACAAACACCATGAATGATTATATTACAATTCCACCAATTCCCTTGTCAAATTAGAAACGAGTTTGAAGCATCGTAAAAATTATAATTCCAAACTAGTAGACCTAAATAGATCAACCAAATTTTTGACTATGTCTGTGAATATCGCATTAATATGTATTGATTACAACATGACAACAAAGACAACTAATCTTCTGCATAATTCAAAATTCATTTTTATTCAGAGGTTGGTTTTTTAAATAGATCGAACACTTATAAGCAAATATGTATTTTGATCAAAACTATATAAATTCTAATTTAGCTATCCTGGATTCAAGCAAGGCAGAAATCACTGAAATTTAACTTCAAAGAAAATAAGCAAACCCAAATTTCAAATATCTTGAACAAATCTCAAAAGATAACCAAATTGATACGGCATTCTTCTCAATTTGTGATTCCTTTTGAAATAGCATAAGCATGCATCATAACTTAGATCACAAATATACCAAAAGAAGAACAAAAGCAAAAATTTTTGAAGAAAAGAAAGTTAGAACTATCTTTGACCCTTATTTTTTAAGCCGCATAATTTACTTGTGGCAATTGGTAACATATACTATGATTTTAATGATCATTATGTCAGTTATCCTTGTAGCATGAATAATATTGTGTCTAGGTATCCACTAAAGACATGGTATTATGTCAACATACGTACCCTCATAATCAACTTATTATCAAAATATGATATGAAATATTAGTTACTTCACTGTGCACATATTTGTTCAGTAAGAGAAATTGATAGTTTTCAATTCAGAAATTATTATAAGTGCTTCTATCAAAATGGAATAAGCCTGATTCTTATATTGACATTCACGCACATCCATACAATCTTAAATCAGGAGCACATATGCTTATAGATACAAATCAAATACTACAGGAAAATCTTGAAAGATCTCAAATTAGGCTTTAATACCATATGTAAGAACTAATTTGACCTTTTATAATTCAAAGAAGGTAAAGCTATAGCCGACTTCAATAGTAAGCTTCTCCTCTCTTGCAGAAATTTTATGCTTGACTTACAATAAGTCAAAGTTCAATAATGAGCGCTTTTTTAGTGAAAGCATGACCACTATTTATGTAGACAAACAATTCATATGATTCTCCTGTTAGAATCCAAATAAAACACCAAGATGGTCTTCTTACCAAATTATAAGTGGTAAAATCTAGTTTATAAACCAAGTCCAGTTTCATGTAAACTAGGACAAAGTAATCCTCTTTTCATAAGACTTTCTACACCAATTTGAATCAACCCGCTATCATAATCACTTTCATACTCATATAATATATGTGAATGATGAAATGATACATTAGCGCATCACTTGCATTGGGAGTGATGTTAACCAACGAGGATAGATCCAGTGAGATAGATTAATTAAACATGTAAAACAAAAAACTTGTTGGGTGGAAAGGGAGAACTCTGTCCAAGGAAAATAGATTAAATCTTGAGAACTTTAACGAAAAGCTTCTGGTACTGTTCATTTTAGCAAAAAGCCACATTTTTATATTAAAAAGTCAATCATAGTACTATTCACTTTATCATTTATTTTCTCCTTATCTTTAAAACTTAAAGTTTTCAAGCTCTTTTCATTAGTTTTTCTTTAAATCTTATTAATTGTAATCTTACCAGTATGCCGAATTATGTAATGTCTTGCTTTAAGTGGCCCAGCAGAGTTACAGCTAAAATTGATAAAGAATATAGAGACTTCTTTTGTTGGGAAGGGGGGGGAGAGATACAAAACTGAAACCGATGGCCTGGAAGAAGGTATGTCTCATTTATTTTCTCCTTATCTTTAAAACTCAAAGTTTTCAAACTCTTTTCATTAGTTTTCCTTTAAATCTTATTAATTGTAATCTTACCAGTATGCCGAATTATGTAATGTCTTGCTTTAAGTGGCCCATCAGAGTTACAGCTAAAATTGATAAAGAATATAGAGACTTCTTTTGTTGGGAAGGGGGGGGGGAGAGATACAAAACTGAAACCGATGGCCTGGAAGAAGGTATGTCTCATTTATTTCCTCCTTATCTTTAAAACTCAAAGTTTTCAAACTCTTTTCATTAGTTTTCCTTTAAATCTTATTAATTGTAATCTTACCAGTATGCCGAATTATGTAATGTCTTGCTTTAAGTGGCCCAGAAGAGTTACAGCTAAAATTGATAAAGAATATAGAGACTTCTTTTGTTGGGAAGGGGGGGGGAGAGACAAAACTGAAACCGATGGCCTGGAAGAAGGTATGTCCCCTGAATAACCAGGGTGGCATTGAAATCAAATGTATTGATAAAGAATATAGAGACTTCTTTTGTTGGGAAGGGGGGGGGAGAGACAAAACTGAAACCGATGGCCTGGAAGAAGGTATGTCCCCTGAATAACCAGGGTGGCATTGAAATCAAATGTATTGACCATTTTAGTAAGGCTTGCTTGGCTAAACTGGGATGGAAAGTTTTAACCAATGAGGATAATTGGTGTGTTAAAATAGTTAAAAATAAATATTTGCGTAAGGTTGATCTCTTGAATTCTAAGGTTAAACAAAATTACTCCCTTGCTTGGAAATACATTCTTATTAGGGAATGAGGTGGATTGTTGGTAATGGTGAAGACATCTTTTTCTAGACTCATCAATTGATTTTTCCTTACCCCTTATTTCATTTAATTCTTGAATGACAGGAATAATATTGATTGGGGGCTTAAAGTTAGCGATTTAATTGTTAATAATAGTTGAGACAACAATAAACTAAATACGGTAATCGATTGTGACATCAGTAGAAGATTTGCCTAATTCCCCTTCCTTTACAAACTTTGAAGGATAAGATAGTTTGGGGTTACTTTTCCATCAAGTCTACTACTTGGCTTCAAAATCGGAATAACCATTTTGCTAATCGTATTAACTTTTTATAGAAAATGTGGAAGCTAACTATTCCTCCTAAAGTTAAAATGTTTCCGGCACATGATACAGGAAAGATTACAAACCAGAAAACGTTTAAGTAGGTTTGTTAAAAATATTGACACGTTATGTCTGTTGGGTAATGAAGTTGAAGAAGACCAATGTGTCTTTTACAAATGTTGTTTTGCTAATAAAGTTTGGAACTTAACTTTTGGCAATCTCAATTTTGATTACATTAGTATGAATGATAACTTTCTTGATTGGATACATTCTTTAAATTCTAATGACAAAGATAATCTCTCTGATCTTAGTAAAGTTATTCTTAACTATTGGCAAATTGGACGGGAAGAACTAACTTCGTGTTCAGAAGTGTGCCACCAGTCCCGATGCATTGTATTGCTAATGCTGCTAGTGTTGGTTTAGTCTCTTTCAAAGCTAATGGAAAGCTTGAGTTCAAGAAGTTAATCCCCTCCTCTACTTCCATTAAATGGCATCCCCTTGATTAGAACGAGATTAAGCTCAATTTTGATGGTTTAGTTTCTAATAACCGTGCTGCTACTACCTTTTTACTCTGTAATAGTAATTCCCAGGCAGTTGGGGAGGGGGCCTTTAATTTGGATGGTGCTACTATTTCAGTGGCTGAAGCAATGGGTTTACAAGGTCTCTGGTTTCCTAAGCGTAAAGTTTTTCAAAAAGTGTATGTGGAGGGTGACTTTAAACTCATTATTTAAACTGTGCAAGGTCATTGGGAGGCTCCCTAGAGTGTCAATTCTATCATCAATGTTGTTCATTACCTGGCTCGGTCTTTCATTCATATTGATTGGAAGCCCATTTTCAGGGAGGCGAATTTTGTGGCAGATACCTTTGCTCATCTTGGTCTTTCCAATTCGAATCCTCAGTTTGAGATTTCTGTTTACCTGATGTGGTTCTTCTTGTTTTTCATTTTGATTGCATTGGAAACGATTGTACTAGATGTTTTGTGATTTAATGAATTTTCTTTGCATAAAAAAAATAATATTGGCATTGGGAGTTGTCTGGAACTCTATATTTCTGCCAGTTAATGCCATGATAAATTTCGGAGTTTAAGAAAATGATGAACTACGAATGACTTTATCCCGTCTTAGAGTATGTAGACAGTCTAACAAAAAGCTTAAGATACAACCATAAAAGAAACAAAAGAATGTTACGTTGTTGAATTATTTGGTTGTTTTTAGTACTTCACTTTGTGGGACTACTGGCCTTGTTGATTAAGTGCTTTGTGTAAGTATTTATTCAAGTTTTGAATCTAGCTTGACTTTATGTGGTTGTTCCGATATGGTCTGATGTTTTTTGTCGATCCTAGACGTATCTTATGATCTGGAAGTCACATGGAGTGTTGTACGAGTGGGCTCGGGGTGGAATACAGGTTGGGGTGCAGGGTGGAAATTTTAGGATTTTTAAAATTTTTAGGAATTTTAGAATTTCTTTGCAATTTTTAAACTTTTTATTTTATTATATATATAATTTTTATGAATTTTAAGAAATAATGTCATTTAATAGTTTTTTTTTAATTTTTTTTTAATTTTTTTATAGAAATTACTATGATTTATTAGAATTATTTCTTTAATGTGATTTTTTTTATACATGTCATCGCAGTTGATCAACCGTGGCCGCCGCTCTTCATCTGGTTGGGGTTAGGATGACCCGATAGAAATGATGAATTTCACTGGCAAGAATTAGTGGTACCAAGACAGCCATCGTAAAGTAAGTGGTTGGGCCTATTACATCAGCTTCATTGGTTTGGAAGCCCTGATCTGCCTTACATACGTAGCCAGAAACAACATGGCGTTGTGCTAGCCCAACCCCTATTGTTGACGCATGGCAGGACGATGCCAATTTGGCTACCTTGCCCCTGCGAGAGACGAAGAACTCCCAGCCAGTATGTGAAGAAAGTGAAAGTGTAGGGATTTGTGGAGGCTTGTCCTTGATCGAATTATTCACATAACACAAAGCAAGATCATGGTCGTTTATAACCCAAGATATGGGTGGTGGACGCCAAAGTCAACAACCTGTTGACTCATGACATGGGAGCCATCATTTGCACCAAGTGCCCCATGAAAGCCCCTTTATAGAATGAGCATGCCCCTAGGGTGAAAAAGGAGATGAAGAAGGAGATCTCGGCATGTGAGCTTTTTTAAATTTATTGATTTATTAATTTTACTTATTTAGTGTATCTTTTAAAGTAACACTTATTTTTTTGTCTATTTCAAGTCAACTTCGAGATTGACATGGAGTAGCTAGGTATGTCCGAGTACATAAACCGAGTGTGGACCGATCAGTTCAAGGAGTAGAAATACGAGCTGCACAAATCCTTCGAGACTTATGTTCTAAAACTCTTAACGATCCACCCCTGAGTCTATGGAAATGATGAACAAGTGGCACTGGCTCTAAGGTCATTCTCAAAGCCAGGAATTTTTGGTAACTTTTTTTAACTTTCATTTCAATTCTCTTTTTTTTTATTTAATCAAAATTTTTTTTACAGTGGAAATCAACGGGCAAATAAGGCTAATTGGGAAGTGAAGAAGCACATCCATCACTCTGGTACTTGGCGTCTCACTTACCGAGCCGAGGAAGGAAATCGACGCCTGAGGGATATGCATGCTAATTATGGAAGAATGATGAGTACCTCACCAAACTCTCCCTGCAGTAACATGACATGCCAAAAGAGCAGCTAACACCTGATCTAGGATGGGGTTGGGCAACAGGAAAGTTAAGAGTTCTGCGGCCTAGGAGTAGGTCAGATTCAGAACCTTAGGGAATCTTCTTCATCTAGCTCTCAGCTTGCAAGGGGGACATTTTCCATACTACAGTAGTTGAAGATGGAGTTAGAGACCATGCGACAATGAGAAGAAGAGGCAAGCCAACAGGAGGATAACTTTCGACTGTACATGTGAAAGATGGTGTAGGCAGGGTAGCCTATGGCATTCGCTTCCCCAATCCTCCAAGCGACCTTTTGCTGCCATCCCACCAGCCACCTAATGAGTAGTTAGTTAATTTAGAATATTTTACATATTTGTACAAATATTTCAGTTTTAATATAATTAAGTAATTTATTTTTATATTGATATTTCTTTTGAGATTAATATAATTAAAATTCATTATTTATTTAAATAAAATGTATAAAAATGATTTTTTTTAATTAAAATGTTTGCTGGACGAATTATTTCGTCGAACATGTATTTTGTACTATTTTTTAATTTCTTTTCTTTAAATTCCTTGCTTGACGACTGTTTCGTCAGGTAAAATATTTTTTTTGTTTTTGAAGGATATAATTTTGCCAGACGAAATAGTGGAATATTCATCAGGCAAAATTATAAGTTTGTCATCATTTAGGATACTATTCCAGGAACCAGGATCCTCTCCTGAGCAATTCCCTAGGGATCCCGCAATCTTGTCCGTTCATTTTATATCGTGCGGTCAGTTTTCGTTAGGTACTATTCATATTTGAATTTTAAAATTTAAATTTTAAATAATTTTTTACCGCACGATATACGATGAACGGATAAGATTGCGGGATCCCTAGGGAATTGCTCAGGAGATGATCCTGGTCCCTATTCCAGCTCAACAATGGGTTTGGGCAACAAAATATTGCCGTCGGGAAAGTTAGGTTCGTTAGGTCAAGTTGGTCAAGTAGCTTGACAAAATTGTCATCGATTATTTCATCTGGCAAATTGTATTTGCCCGGTGAAATTTTATTATTCATCAGGTAAACGTTTGAGCGATGACTTTTGGCCTACTAAATTTGCCCAATAAATGTCCATTCGGTCAAAACATTAGGCGACAATACCATGACAAAATTCTTTGTCTAGAAAAGGGGTTTTTTTTTTTGTAGTGCCAGATTATAGAACAAAAATTGTTAGGTAAAAGTCAAAAGGTCAAAGTCATGAACCAAATTGTGTACTTAAATTTCAGATCACAACCAAGCCATAAATGGCTTAAAACTGGTCTAATTGGTTTACCAATGTCGTGGTTTAGTTTGGTTATCTTTGCAGTTTAACGTGTATCTACTACCAAATGAAACTTTTTATTTTTTATTTTTCTTATTATGGAGAAGTAAATATTTAAAAATATTGTATAATTGGTTATAAAACTAGTGGGGCCGAAAAATACCCCAACCAAAGCTTAAACACATGCAAAGGTGAGTAATCGGGAATATTTACAATCACACCACATTAATAAAATAATAAATTATGGAGCAAGTGTTTGTATATACACGTCAAGCCCACGAAAGTCCATATATTGTTGTAAAATCGACGGTTGGTGCAGTGGAATAAATGAAACAAGACACAAAATTTACGAGGTTCCTCTACAATCAGTGTGACTGGAGTACGTCCTCGGGGCAGCAGTGGTGCTTTCATTATAATCTGAAATAATAGGAGTACAAAGATAACTCTCTCTATTATCTCCTCTCATCTTCCTCTATTCTCTCTCTTCCTCTTCCTTCTCTCTCTTCCTCTTCCTTCCTTCCTCTCTTTCTTTTCCGTGAACTCCCCTCACTTCATTCATCTTCTTCCTTTATATAAACAAAAGAAAGCACTATTCACTTTACAAATTTTCCACAAATGAATAGTGAAAATACTGTGCATAAATAGTAACAAACTATTCATGTGGACCATCCACATAATATTTACAACACTCCCCCTTGGATGGCCACAAGTCTTCGATTGACTCGTTAAAATCTTGATCTGTCTTGGATGCTCCCCCTGATGAGTATCTCCCCCTGATCTCAAATCATTTAGGTTGATCGTTGATTGTTCTGCTTTAGTCTCTTAGTAAGAAGAATTGCTAAAAGAGTTGCTTTACTTATTGTTAACTTTCCACAGCCTTTTTCTTGAACTGGGTTGTAGGACTTTCTGCTAGACTAGCATTGAAGATCGGAATTTACTCCTTTTACCTGGAGCGGAATTTGATTCAAGAGTAATGAACACTTGATCTTGAATCGGACTTGTGATTTCTTCAAGGACCTTCGAGGCTTGATCTTGAATGAAATTGGACCATGAGGAGCTTCATGTGGCAAGTGATCTTCAGTTTTGTCAGGGATGAATCAGCACGCGTTTGTTGCGCTTGTCTCCACATGCTTCAATGTATCATTTTCACTTTCCTTACTTGCTCCCCTTGCTTAAGTAGTATTTTCCCTGCATTTCCCCCATGCATGTGTGGCATCTTCTCCAGCAGTATTTGCCCTCTGATGCCGGAGTGGAGTGCAACCCTTGCATTTGGATGGTTCATCACTTCTTGGTGACTGGAGACCCAGCTCCAACCGTTGAAGATGACTACTCGAGAGCAACATTAGGTAAGCAATCAGGAAAGGTTCCAGGCAGTCGGTTCCTTACCGGGAGTTTGAGTGGAGGTTTCGACATATTGCTTTCTTTATTCTTGTCTTCGCAGGCAAGAACATGGACAAAGGAAAGGACAGGGAGATTGCATGATATGAGATAATCTTGCTCTGGTCCCTGAAGATATGTGATAATCTTGCCCTGGTGTGACATGTTTGAAGAGGTATTCTCTGAGAGGAAGAAAACTGAGTATTTCGAGATGCTATGTTGAAGATGCATTCTCGGAGATGAGGAAGAGTTAGGTATTCTTGCAGAGTTGCAGGTCTGCCTTGTTATGAAGAACAGAGGTCGACATATATAGAGATTTCCCAATAGCAAGTGGTGGTGCTGTGCTTTTACTCTTGTCAGCAACTGTGGTGTAAATAGAACAGTAAGATTTACGCGGTTTCAACTTTGTCAGAGATCTTTGACAAAATTGCACGCGACATCTGAAAAAGTTGGGATTACGTCTGAAAAATGCCAACGAACTTTATTCAGGAAAATCTGGCTTTTGAAATTCGGAGAGCGGTGCCTCTTCGATCTTTGAACAAGTGGCTCTGCTGCCTCTTCTTTTATAGAGACATCAATTGTGTTCAAGAGTATGCTCAGAAAGTTGCTGCCTGTAGAAATTTCCTCTATCTTGCACTTCTGAAATTTTATTTGACCTCTGTTTTTCCTTCATCATTTCTGAAAATGACTTGCCCATCTAACATTTGCTTAGATTTGAGTCTTAGGAGTGATACAGACGAGCAGCGTCAGGATAATATTTAGCGCCCATCCTTCTTATCTTCTAATGGTCCTCTTACGGTTGGGGACTCTATGATGAAGAATAACATAACCGCTACTGTGGTAGCTAGGAATCTTCTCACTCCAAGGGATAACAAGATCCTTGCAGAACGGTCTGAAGAGTCGGCCGTTCAAGACTCCTTGGCTCTCAGTGTTCAGTGTGCTGGCTCTGTGTCCAATATGGGCCAACGCCTACTTGCTCAAACTCGCCAAGTTGAATCATTAATGGCGGAGGTGGCAAGTCTTAAACAAGAGATCAGAGGGCTCAAGCACGAGAATAGGGTGTTACACGTGCTTGCAAATAGTTACTCTACGAGCATGAAAAGAAAGCTCGTCCAACTGCAGGAATCCGAAAGTCGGATTCAAAGTGATCACCAGAGGTTCGTTGCTAGATTCCGAAAGCAACTGATGCCTTCCCCTTCTGGTGTTTTGCTAAGTACTGGGGTGCCACATGATCAATCTCCAGTACCTCCCCCTTCTGGGGTACTTCCGAGTACTGAGGCTTCACATGAGCAACCTTTGTGAATGCTCCATCCTGTTTGTTTGTTTTAACTCATGTGTATGTATATATCTGTAATTTCTTGGAGATATTAATAAATAAGCTTTATTTCATTCAATGTATTGTGCCAAATACAATAAAGCATATACTTCACTAAGATGTGGTACTTCTGGACCAAATATTAATTTATCTTTACCCTCACGAAGATAAATGATTATTCTTAGTGTCTTCATCATATGAGTATTCAACTCATAATCTTCAATCCATATGGTTCTTTTAATATCATAAATATCATGGATAAGATTCGTGTTGGTAGATTGTTCGATCTGCAGCTCGAGACAATAATTCCTTCAACACTTTATAATTTTTTTTTTTTTTTTTAGACTCTTCAGGAGTCCCAATTTAATATCATCAACTCTTCAAGAGTTCTAATTTAATGTCATTGACTCTTGCAAGAGATTTTAGTATGTTGCAACAATATTATAATGATAGTACTCACTAAGGCAATTTATATCATTCATTGGTATTGAGTACATATTTTATGTTTTACCCTTCAGAGGCTTACTTCAAGCAATTTGAATCCTTCAAGGGTTTTCTATACTTCATGACACATTTTCCTTTGGAATTTATACAGAGCAATTTGCTCCCATGTATACTTGAGGGATTTACTTATGGAGATATAATGTGGGCGACTCACAACCCTTCGTATATAATTCTCCATTCATATGAACTCGTTTACAACCTTGTGTCATATCATGTAAGTGTATTACATTGTATTACAAATGCCCATATATAACCTCCTTGGTTCAACATCTTTTGGCTATTTGTATTGTATTCAAATATATATAGGTTCATTTGTCCACGTTCTTACAAAATTGTAATGGAATTGCCTTTCTCCATTTTGGCCAATAATTTTTCTTTTGTCGACGAACAAAAGAACGTGACTCAATATTAACACAGCTCATTGATGAATTTAGTAGCTACTTGTAAAAACCAAAATTACCATTGGTTATCATCAATCCTTGATCCCATATTCTCATGTGCATGCGCATGCATAAAAGCTTTTCATTTCTTTGGATATCCATTGCCTCTTCAAGGGCATTACACTATCTCTTCCAGGATAGTCATAGTTTAGAGAATACGGATCATAACCTCTTCTTGAGCGTTATAGAGCTTGGATTTTAATCTCCACTTCCAAGAGTTGAGTCATTTAGAACCTATACGTCAATCATGCTTCATGCATGAGACATCAATATTCCCATGTATGTGGATTGTCCTATCTGGGACGTGTATCCACGCGGCGACTGTCATGCTTCTGGCATGCAACAGTTATGCTTCGGGAATGCAATAGTTCAGTAGTGCCATATTATTCTTCTTTCGAATAACTGAACCTTTTGAGTTTAAAAATCTGCCACGCTTCAGGCGTGCAACAGATAAATCATTTAATGTCTCATTATTTTATCCAACAGAGACATCAATTCTTGTAGGCACATTTGCAGTAAGTATATATGATTTCATCACTTTCGTTGCATCATTCAATTATTCATATTTTCATTTTCTTATTGATTGCTTCGTGAATCAAAATAAGACAAATTCTCTTCGTTCTTCTGGAACGGTCTTTTCTCATTATTCTTTTGGAATGATATTTTCTCATCGTTCTTCTGGAACGATATTATTTTCTCCCCCTAATGTCAGGAAAATTGTCTTATCAAAATGACAGTCCGCAAACCAAGCGGTAAATATATCCCCAGTCAAGGGTTCTAAATATTGAATGATAGATGATAAATCAAATCCAACATAAATTTCCAGTTTTGCGTTGATGCCTTATTTTAGTATGTTGTGGCAATGCAATAGGCACATTGATAACACAACCAAAAACTCATAACTGTATAATGTTTGGCTTGTGCCCAAACACAAGTTGTACTGAGTAGTATTGATGGTTGGAAACTGGTCTCATCCGAACTTAATAATGCGTCATGTAAAATGACATGTCCCCATGTAGAAAACTGGTAATTTCGTTTTCATGAGCAGAGCGCGGGTAATCAATTTCATCCGCTTAATAAATGCTTCTGCTAAACCATTTTTAAGTATGGACATAAGGAACTTCTGGTCCTTATTAAATAGTCTATGGACTGAGACTTTTATGACCTTTATTATAATTAAGTTGAGGCACTGTGGCACTTCAAACTTAAGGTACTCATCAAGGAATTTCATGTCCTGATCTTCAGGATCAAAGGACTTCATGCCTGATCTTTTTGTATGATGGAACTTCGGGTCCAATCATTTTATATGATGAGGATCAAGAAACTGTAGGTTCTGATCTGATCAAGGAACTTTGGGTCTTATATATACTCATTGTAACAAAAGATAAGTACAATAAATAAATTAAAGCAATAGGCGGTAATTTCAGCCATAATGAATAAATTGCATTTAAATAAATAAAGCTTGTGACAAGGGCTTTAATTCAGCACCATTAAAACTTAAAGCAATAGGCGGTAAAACCGTCCATGGTAAATAAATTGCTTTAAAGTAAATAAAGCTTGTGACAAGGGCTTTGATTCAGCACCATTCACATAAATATCAAAGCTTTAAAGCAAAGGGTAATAATTCTACCCACTGTAAATAAATTGCTTTAAATAAGTAGAACTTGTGACATGGGCTTTAAACCAACACCATGCACATAAATATGCCAAAACAGAAAATGCAATGATTAAGTCCTCATGTTTTGCTTTTTCATTTTCTTGGTCTGCCACTTCTTTTGTTTCATCCCTTTTATTTTTATTATTATTTCACAGTTCGAAGTCATTTTGGTTACTCAGTAAATAATAGTAACAATAAGTTCCAATTGGTGTTCCTCTTCCGGTGAGTTTCGAAAAAGTCGAAACGATTCCCATAAGTTTTGGAGTCAAGAGTGTCTGCAACTTATGAGAAGATCAAACCGTTAGATTTAGTTCAAAATTTAGTATGATATGGATAAGAGGATACCAAACAACTTTCGTGAAGAAACAATTTCGATTTGAACTACCGAAATGGAGTTTTGGTACTCATAAGGTGGCTGCCCAGTTTTCTGCGGAAATTGGAAACGGGTTTGGTATTTCAGACATCTGCGACGATCGCATCGTTAACATTTTCTGAAATTTTGATATGTTGTAGATACTGAGCAGACGAACAACTTTCAAGAAGAAAGTATTTCAATCCGAGGTCCGCAAGTTGGAGTTCCGAGGCTATTTACATGGCTGTCAAATTCTCTTACAAATTTTGAGTCTTTTACTCTTTTGCTTCTGCAAAGGATGATATACAGTCATATAACAATATATATAGTTGCTTCAAGAAAATCAATTGTACTGAGATTTGAAGATGAAATGAAATTTTTTTCTTATCTATGAGATTCCAGCTGGAGGAGGTGAACATGATTTGTGGCGTTGTGCTTTCCACTGACATGAGAGCTTCTCGTGCTGATAACGTGTTGTAAAATCGACGGTTGGTGCAGTGGAATAAATGAAACAAGACACAAAATTTACGAGGTTCCTCTACAATCAGTGTGACTGGAGTACGTCCTCGGGGCAGCAGTGGTGCTTTCATTATAATCTGAAATAATAGGAGTACAAAGATAACTCTCTCTATTATCTCCTCTCATCTTCCTCTATTCTCTCTCTTCCTCTTCCTTCTCTCTCTTCCTCTTCCTTCCTTCCTCTCTTTCTTTTCCGTGAACTCCCCTCACTTCATTCATCTTCTTCCTTTATATAAACAAAAGAAAGCACTATTCACTTTACAAATTTTCCACAAATGAATAGTGAAAATACTGTGCATAAATAGTAACAAACTATTCATGTGGACCATCCACATAATATTTACAACATATATCTATATATTCAGCACATCAAACTTTAACATGACATCATTGTCGTGTACAAATCACGCTAACTATGATACATGATCACGTAAATCCAAGCCACATAGTGGGGCTTGCCAAGTGGATCGTGGTGTGAATTGTTACGGAAGTTTATTGGGTCTATGTGGAGTCAAGCTTATGAAAGTCTTTGGGCTGCTTGGGAGCACCAAAGATCCATACCCATAATATTTGAATCCCACGTAAGCAATTCTGGGAGAAAACAAACCAAGTTTCCCTTTCCCGTAACAAACTAACTAACCCTGATAGGAAGAAACAAGAATCCAAATCCTCAAGTTCACGTGAAATCCTAGTGCAGGGCGTCCCTTAATGAATAGAAGAGATATTTCTCTTCCTAGCTCACGCAGAAGAACGATGAAAGAAAACAAAAAGACACATTGCCAGAAGAGGCACCTATGGAAGGTTGACTAGGGAAGAAGGCAATCTAAACGGAAAGTGTGATGCAACCATCACGGGGGCAACGACATTCATCAATGTTACACTAAAAGAAAAGTTGTAGTTGTGTTGAGGAAAATAGAGAGGAAGACTTAGCCAAAGCAAGAGGAAACCGGAAAATCAATGGATTCCTTAGTGAAACCTAGGAAAGCTACCCTCCACCTGTAAAAGGGAAGAATTAACTCAATACAAGGCACTGAACGCAAAAGCACATCAGACTGTAGGATAAAGAGAGAGACAAGGGAGAATTCTATATGTATCGCACCAAGCAGGGAAATCCTTCTGTAAGTGTAGGCAGTCTTACATCCTTAGAGAAATCACTTTTCTAGGTTTTTAGGGTCCTTTAGATTTCCTTAGAGTTTCCTTAGCCGACCTAGGTATCCTTAGACCCTTATGAAAACCAGATTATCCATCCCTCAAAACCATGCAACCACATAAGTTCTTTCTCATGCTAAATTGATAAATTTCTAGCTTTCCTACTATATATCGCTTAGGCAAGTCACTATTTGCTTAATCATGCTATCTTTGAGTCTTTGATCTTAACCGAGATGCTTTCTAAGACATGCTAATTCTTTTGAGATATCTCGGAACTTAATACGCAAACGAACTAGGGGAAGCAAAAAGTCCTCCAACAAAAACTAATGAAAAATAGTAAAGAGAAATGAGAAGTAGAGTAGAAAAAGACAATAGAAAGACGTTCTCCAAAAGCATCTATTTATAGACTTACAATAATAGAGTATTGGTTATAAAACATTAAGATGAGAGGTTATGGACATTATGGTGGTCATCCACAATATTATAAGCGGTTTGGTTTGGTTAAACCACAATTTATAAAATCAAAACGTAAACCGATTCTTTCGATTTGGTTGGTTTTTCGAGTTTTCGATTTGTTTCCACACCCCTAGGTGAACTTAAAACATATATTCGCTATTTTCTTTATGATCAGAAATCTTCACCGTCTAATATTCAAAAGGTTTGTCTTAATTTATGTCATGATAAAGAGGCTGATTTTGATTAGAAGCTACGCACATATTAATTAGATCGTGATGTGGAGGCTGAGGTTCAAATCCTTGTCAAATGCATACCATCAAATTTTCCCATTATATATTATGAAAACGCACAGGTCAATAGAATGGTGTCAATACAAGTTTATGCATCTTTAAATACCAAGTATTCAACATATTAAAGAACAATTATACAATTACAAAGCAGGAAATCGAAATTTGAATTTGGTATATGCACTTTGGAGAACAGTAATATTATTATCTTGTATATGATTAGAAGTGTGAAGAATTTTTTATGCTCTGGAAGTTAAGGTAATGAAGAGTTTTAGGGGTTAGGATTTATGAGTACACATCCTCTGAAAACCCAAGTTCTCCTTGTGCTCAATCTTTTTGACCAAATTTGCTATGCCAACCCCACCTGTTTAGAATAAAAAATCAGCCATACGAAGATTAACAAAAATCCATGAAAAAGTGGCTGCATATGTGAAAGTGGAGAGCACATGAAACTGGGGCGCCAAGGTGGCGGTGCCGCAAACCGGTTGCATGTCATCACGTGTTCTATTGGGACACCACCATCTTGGTGTCCTGAATCCTTTGGAAAATATATAAGGGCGCATTAACATACCTAATGTCAGTGCGCTCACAAAAATTGTGAAAGCAAGAATGAAGATGATCAAGGATGCTCGTCCTATTGCCTTAATCACCTTCCCTACCACATGTTGCCCTATGATCGCAGAACCGATAGCCACAGCAGCGAAATAGAGAGCTGAAAGTTGAAGAATTGTAACGAAAGGACCCGACATTTATGATTTATTTGAAGATAGAAATTGCCTTCTAACTAAACATCTGTAGCCATCAATTTACGAACATAAACTGGAATGGCTCAGAAATTTACCGTAGGGAATTGGAAATCGCTTTAGGAGGTAGTATTCTACAACAGACATGGATGACGAGAATAACATGATGAAGGTGCTTGTTGCACTTGCTACCTGCATTTACATGAAATAAGGATTGTAAGGTATCTAATAACAAGTGGTTCCGTTATATCGATAACAAACAGTACTAAATAGTCTTGATATATGACATAAATAAAGTATCAATATTTTGTCGATACCGTCGATTTTTCGACTTGCTATGTTCATAGTGCTAAAAATAAATGAAGTATGAAATGTACCTGAGGAGGAATTCCCATCTCCAGAAAGAGAGGACCCATAATAAAACCTCCACCGAGACCAAGCAATCCACCAATCAATCCGGCTATTATGCCAAAGAAACAATAAGAAACAAGATTATGCACTCTCCATTTTGCACCTGCTTCTCCCCTGGATGCAATTACCCTCTGCCCTTTGTACACTTTAACTGCCTCATACGAAGTCACTCCAACCGTCACAGGAATCTGAACAAAAGAAAGGAAGAAAAAAGTTCCCGCTGTGAGGTTCTTATTTTGCAATCAGATCGGAGGAATACTGTTTGTTCACTACAAGGAGCATGGAAGGTACCTGTAAGAAATCTAATATCCAATATGCCGCTGAACATTTTGCCACATAATTCTGTGACAAAAAAATATTTTCCCATCAATTTTATTTCTTAATTAATGCATATAATTAAGTGAAGGGAAAGTGCAAATCAAAAGCTACTAGATAAAAACCTTGCCAATCTGCAACCCAAGTATTATGATCCAGACAGCAAAAATAACTCCAAGTTGCTTCCAGTAAACGTTACAAAGAACAGAAACCTGGAAATTGTCACAGAAGTTAGTTCCCAATATTAACCACGCAAAAAAGTTTAGGCTGTTTATTAGCTTTAAAATTCTAACCACTTTTCTTTTAGTCTCCTTGATTTCTGGTATGCCGTTGTCAGTGCCTCCATGAATATTTCTGCCTTCGATGTCTTCACTGGCAATGTCTAATTAATGAGCATGTTAGGCAGGAGAAAAGAAAGATCTAACAGGAAGTGAAGAAATAGTTGATCAACTTACCTTTCGATTGCAAGCGTATGGAAGCCTCCAGTGAATTCTAAAGGAAATGAAATAAGGTGCAGTGTTAGATATGGATTAATACAATGCAGAATGCACAACCAACATAGAAAACACGAAAAGCTTAAACGCCACCTTTTTCGATGCAGTTTCTTTCTTCCACGTCTCAACACCCTTGAAGAACGATTTAGTTGATGTGCCTGCAAAAAGAATTGAAAAGGTGAGCATTGGTGTTGATGGAACTACTTACATTTCACGAATTGGGAAGATATGTTGCAGTTAAGAGAAGTTTTACCTAAGAGAACAATAATTAGTAAGATGGTGATCATCCATTCGGAAAGTACAACATTCAAAAAAACTCCAATGCTGATCCCTAACACCAACATTGGTTGGAACAGAACTGCGAGATCATAGTCAATGAGGGGCAACTCAAGTGTGGGATGCCTTAGCCTTAAATTGTACAAGACAGTCGCTGCTGCTCCCCCTGTGATCATACCTGATGAACCAAATAGAAAGACGTGAAAGTGCATTCAGGTGAAAGGTAAATAACAAGGCAAAATTTCCATGTATTTATCTTATGAAACTAGTGTACAAGTTTAGGCTTTCTTAGAAGGTAAACATAAAAAAACTGAAAGTACTTACATTTTGATATTGCTGTTGACGATTTCTGGTCAAAGCCGATAATCAGGGTGAGCATCGGAACAAAAAACCCACCCCCTCCAACACCTCCCACGCTCCCAAATGCTGCCCCAAGGAATCCAATAAACGTACCAACCACAATTTTCCATCCAAATCGCATGTCCTGTCACCAAATTTCAATTACTACTAGCAGTACAAAATTGTTCCATAAGAAGTACATAACTAAAAGCCACACTTTCTAAAATCTATTATTAATAATAAAAAGAAAGGTGAGTGTTTATTGAAGAAACAGAGGAAGGTAAAAAGTATACATATATGTAAAGGTCATAATTTCACATTGCAATCATTCTTCAGAAAAAGTTTCTCACCAGCCAAACAGTTCACTTCCATACGATTGATCTAGATTCACGACATTAAGACAAAATATCCAACATGCTTAGTGAAAATTGGACTTACAGGCCAGTCATGCTTGTAAACCACTCCACCATGATGTGAAGGCAATTTGGACACTCTGATTAAGTAATTAGGTTCAACCTTTTCTCCATGATTCTGACTTGAAGATTGTTGCTGAAAACTTTCTTGTGCCGAGACAAATACTACAGCCACAAGAAGGAAAACCACTTCAATCAACCTCAGCCTCCACCAGTTTGATTTTCTCCAATCCATCTGATGCTTCTGAACTCCAACAATTCCTCCTCAAACCCAAGAATTAAACAGAACAAACATTCTAACAAAAACTCATGGTTCAAACCGAAAACCTGGT
Organism: Malus domestica; assembly: GCF_042453785.1. Classification (NCBI taxonomy): domain Eukaryota; kingdom Viridiplantae; phylum Streptophyta; class Magnoliopsida; order Rosales; family Rosaceae; genus Malus; species Malus domestica. Next base: position 19,738,367 of record NC_091669.1, read on the forward strand.
TCGTGTACAAAGTTCTGCAGAAAGCAAAAATTACTGTTAGACTTGGGAGAAAGTTAGAAGTCTGGGCTCATGAATGCGTGTGTGTGTGCATTATTTATGTATTCACTTTGTGACAGCATGGCAACAATTATGATACTGTTGGCGACTTATCATTTTTTAAAGTGGTTTTATTTCACCCAAATAGGTTGCCTAAGATATTCCGATATTGGCGTAACATCGATACTTGTATACTACAACAGATGTATGTATCTATGATATGCGTGTATATATGCTATTAATTTCTACAAATCCAAAATTAATAATAGCAGTAAATATTTTGCTTTCATAATATTTGACTGAATCAAAGTTCATCGTTTCTCTTCACTTCTCGGATTGTGTGATGTCCTCTTTTAATCTCAGATTTCGTTAGGTGCGTGACTCCTCCTTCTAAAACAAATATTTTGCCTGGCTGAGTGAGTGAAATCCACGATTAACAACCTTAAGTGAGCTCTGTTACCCTTAGTAGAGAAAATCCCGAAATCCCCCAATCCCCTTGCTTTCAATATCCCTCTGGCCCGAACTCTCAAAACTCTCAGTCAAGAGCCCTAACATTCATGTGATTGCATGCGATTCTATACAGATATTATGTAAATAAAATGAAACTCTGTGTATGCATAAATGGGTCCTTGACTGCACGACCCAGATATGAAAAAACAAGCAAAGCTTGAACTGATATGTGTCAGCTCAGCTGGCATTAATCTGCTGAATTCTCTGAGCTCTGCTAATTAACGCTGTTTCGCGGGACATAAGGGATATATCCGCAGTTACACATCAGAATCCCTTCCATTTTCCACTAGCCATTCTACTTCGCATGACATGACAACATTTCCTAATGCAAAATGAAAGAAAAGAAGGAAATTACTCTAACCTTATGAAATATCTCTTGTCAAAAAGTACTCAACGCATAATCTTGAATTTCTTTGTTTGGAACTCCACTTTAGCATCCACCATATATATGCGTGTGGTGTATATTTAATTGTTTTTTTTTGCGTATAATCTTTTGGTGAGTGGTGTCTTTGTTTTAGTTTTGGCATCTTCAAGAAGGAAAGTAGTGGAGCTTTCTATATATTATTTTGGGATTTTGGGTGGTGTCGCAATATTGGTTTCAAGGGTAGCTTGATCGGATGGCTCTAATTTGTTTTATCAAATGTATTTCTCGTGGATCTTAATATACATACATACATACATATACATAAACACATACATACATATATATATATATATATATATATATATATATATATTCTCTTGCCATCTTAAGCCTTAATTAAGGTATATTTTATTTAAGATTGAATACCTAAAACCCCATAATCTTTTAGTGTCATTTTAAATTGGTCTCAACTTTTTAAAACATTTCAAACAAGTACCCAACCTAACAAAAGTGAAGATCGGAAAATCTCCTAACAAAAAAGAGAGTTAAAAATTCGGATAGAGTTTCAAGGAGCTTGTTTCTGCTCATGTGATTTCCTCATTCGCCGATTTTTGGCTAGTAAAGTGTCTAGTTCTTCTTTGTGGGCGGTGAAGATAGTGGTGGCCGCATCATAACAGTTTATATCCTTTCAGCAACATACATGACCTTCTTCTCGATATTGGTGACTCAAGTTGTAAGGTGGAGTTTGTGGTTATGCGTTGGGTTTGGAGGTGATGGCATGAGGAGGTGATAGTGACCGTTACTTGGTGGAAGTCATGGTTCCATGACCTACTGATATATATAATTTTTTTTTTGAAAAGGACTTTTTATCGATGTTGGAAACAAAGTAAGCCGTATTTAATTGAACATAAATTTAATTGGGGCTTAACGGATATGAGAATTTTAATAGGTTGGGTACTTATTTAGAATGTTTAAAAAGATTGAGACTAACTTGAAATGATACAAAAATGTTGGAGAACTTTATATACTTAATCCTTTTATTCATTGAATGAGATATCTTAGAACTGTAAATATGAACCTTCTAATCTAACGGTATTTCTGTCTTCACATGTATTTTTGTTATTATATGATATATTCTGATTACGGATAGGGTAGTCATGAGCTGTAGCCTAACCTAGTGGCAGATCCAGGATTTTAAACTCGGGGGGTCCCAATAATAAAGGTCAAAAAAATTTATAAATAAAAATAACATTGAAAAGTTAAATATAATACATTTCATTCAAAGTGTATGGGAACTCATACTTTGTAGGCCTACAAGGTCCCATTTGCATATATGCTCTTCGGACCTCATCTTGAATATTAGAAGGATAGTCCTTCATTCGAATTCTTTTTCCCGGGTCTCTCTCAAGATTATTAAAATCAATGTCACACTCATTTTGTCTTAAGCTCGAACTATCCAAACAAGTAAATGGTGCTATTGGCTTTGGCTTGAAAATTCTTTTCATATTTCTTATTTCTAAACTACACATTTAACCAAAAACACAAAACAAATACCAATCAACCAATAAACAAAAATTCCATCTAAATTTCAATTATAAAATGAGTATACAAACATAAAACATATCAACAATCATATCAATAATAGACTAAAAATCTCCACCAATATCTAATATAATTTAATTGAGATTAGATTAGAATACCAAAAAACTTAATTGAATTTTGAGCCAAATAGTGGTGGCTTGGAGAATTGAAACAAGTGGAGGTATGATATTGAAGTAATGTAATTATAATACGGGATTGGGTGGGATTAGAAATTTAGTGTTTTGGGTGAATATAAGAAAGATGGGGATTAGGAGGGAAAAGCAGAGGAACGGAATGGGGAAACGAAAGGGACTCTCTGGAAAGATGGCCCATGTGGGGTTAGGCATATGGAATCATGGACAATTGACAAACGGCACCGTTTGTCTCGTTAGCTTTTAACAAAAAAAAAAAAAGGCCAAAACACTACGTTTTGGACCAACTTTAAAAAAAACCTTGTTTTCTTTCTTCTCCCCCGCAACTCCGCTGTCTTCTTCTCCGTTGCAAGCTACAAGCTACAAGCTGCAACACAGACCTCTTGTTCTCATCGAGGGGTCCCCCGGAAAAATTATAGCAGCATTTTAGGATCGCCGAGGGGTCCTGGGACCTCCCTGGTCCCTCTGTGGATCCACCTCTGGCCTAACCTAAGTGAGATTTTGTGAGATCTTGAAAGGGAAACAAATAGTAGATGTTGTCATGATTTATTGAATTTCAACCTACCTGTGTAAACGTGCAGAAGCTTAAGTGCATTATGTGTTTCACTTAATTTCGAGATTTTAAATAAATGTATGTGATTTAGAATTTTATTGGGTCGTTTGTGTTTGTTGAGTTATATTTGTCGATTGTTTGTATCTTTGAGGTATTCTTGTATAAAAATATTAAGATTTTAGACTTTTAGTCATTTATGTTGTATTTGCATTGCATGTTTGTTTTTTATTTTTGGTTTTTTCTTGTATGTTTTTGTATTCGTTTTGAGGTACAAAGCTCAGCATGTCCTCCTAATTAAATTTACTTGTATCGTGGATTCCACTTCTACCCATTTATGTTTTTGTATGTATATATGATAAATTTTAGAGGCACAATATGGTCCACCAAAAATAGCATCAATATTGTCCCTACTTAACCATGTACCGCTAGATGTAGGTTATATAAGGCATCGGTGATATTAAAGGTGAAAATTCTCATATATAAATAGCATTATATTTTTCGCCTAATGTGCAACTATATTCTCCAACATATTTTAATCGAAGATATGAGAAACAATATTGAAAGGCTTTTTAATAGGTTGTATTTAAATTTATAAAGGCATTGGTGGTATTAGGGGCCTAAATTTCCATACCACCAATATTGTCATCCAACAACAATACATGGCACAAAAATTCACTAATTTTTTGGATTTGATCTCTGTCTTACTACTTGCTGAAAAGTAGAACTAGCTTTTGATGAAGAATCATAGAGTTAGACCTACTGGCTCGAATGATGCGCCTAAAGCACTTGCTACCACTTCTCAAGGCCACAAATGAGCAAGAGGCGTTAAGGCAGTGGCAAAGGGCTGAACCCTTAACCACGGGCCCAAGGTCCACAAAGCAGAGGCCCATCCAAGGGAGGAAATCCGACCTCGAAGTGCAATTCCCTGGATTCCAAGGCTTTTAATTTCAAGAATAAGGACAAAGCTCAAACCAATCTAGATTCAACTGATCTTGATATGTGTTACCGTTGTGGTTCAAAAGGACATTGGCCTTGTTTTGCTGAGCTTCACCTAATGTTATTACAAAGTATCATTCACGTCGTCAAAACTTTGAGACAAACTTTGCACAAGTGGAAGATACCACCATAGAGATTTCTAATTTTCAGGAGACATCTACTTCGATGGAAGATTAGATTAAGTTTTTACACATGTTAGTTATGTTCCCTTAGTGGTTGAACCCCAAAGGCTAATTATTTGTTTGGTTCTTTGTTTTAAACTGTTTAGATAATTACATATGGATATTATTTCTCGAATAATTAACTGAATAAATGGAATTCAAATTTTACTTTATGTATATGATCAATTCAATTAATTTATTTCTAGGTATGTTTTGTGGAAAAGTTAGTTGTCTGTCAGATAGTGCAATAACGTACACTATCTTCTATGAACGTCACTATTTTACTAACTTCGTACCTAAAAATTGACCTCTGACAGCTTTTTCAGGCCCATCCAATCTGATTGAGGGGTACGGCACGCCCATATCATACTGTCCAAGGGTACTATATTAACCATTAAAGATGCCTTTTACTCACCCATTCCGGAAGAATGTTGTTGAGATTTAAGAATATTTGAGAGAATAATTATCATGCCGAAATCACTGAAAATAATGGTTTGGAATATCTTTGTATCACTTCATACAAATATGGCTGGAAGCATATTCATGAGACAAAGGAAAGCTCACAACTGGATTGTATACTACACCATGTGGCTGGCCAGAGGTTCGGGTTTCAAAGCATTTCCCTACTTTGGCACGATCGTATGGGACATCCAGGAAGAGATATGATGTGCCGTATCCTCGATGTATCGTACGAGCATCCTCATACTAGAAATTTGAAACCCATTCTTGGACATACGTCATGTCAAGCTTGCTTTATGGGGAAATTGATTACTTAACCATCAAATACAAAGATTATTCATGACCCCCCTTTCCCTTCCCCCTCCCTGCCAATAAAAAAAAAAAATCAAAAGTTTCTTTAGAATATTCAAGGGTATATTTTGCGAAACTTCTAACATAAATTATTGAGCTTAAGGATCACCATCCTGATTATTTGATTAAGTTGATTTGATTGGATAATTTAGAGAGTTTACGTCGCAGACTTTCAACGATTAGTGCATGTCAGTTGGGATTGAAGTTGAATATCTAGTACCCTATGTTCACACCTAAAAGGGGCTAGCAGAACAGTTCATAAAAGTGCTTTCTATTAATCACTCAGACCTTGGCCATGTGCACCAAGCTTGCGGTCTCTGCAATTCTTCACGCAGCTATGTTGGTCCACTTAAGGCCCACCGTTATCTAATATTTTTCACCTTTACGGTTGGTTACTGGGTATGAGCCTGACTTTTCACACTTACATGTGTTTGGGTGCACAGTTTATGTGCCTTAACTACATACCGAAATGGGTCTTCAGAGAAGAATAGAAATATATGTCGATTATGATTCCCTATCAATTATTTGCTATTTACAGCCCTTGACAAACGATCACTTTACTGCACATTTTATGGACTAGTCACTTCGATGAGATAGTCTTCCTGTCATTAGGGGTAATAAAAATATTAACGTTCCTGAATAACATTGTGAACTGTCGTAGATTATCCCCACTATGTCTCATTTAGATCTTCACATTGCACAGCTAAAATTGAAGTGCATTGTATTCTAGATCTGCGGAGCATTGCTCAAAGCATGCCCGATGCTTTTACTAAGCGAAGGTGACGAGATCACATATACATGTTGCAAACACGCCTGCAAAGATATGGATTGCTTGTTTCCAATAAACGAATATATAAACCTTTCAATGAAATAGCACACATATACCCGTTGCAAACACACCTGCAAAGATATAGGTGATGAGATCACGTATACCTCATATATGTCAAAACATCGCTTCTGAAGGACGAGTAGCCTTTGAAAGATGGTTGGCCGCACGACTTGGTCCACTGGCGATTAGCCAATCATTTGCTCCTACCCGGAAGCATGATAGACTTGTTAGTTTAAAGGATTCACAACCTCATAATAAGGAACTCAAAGCATCAACTAGTGAAACTAGTTTAAATCTGACCATCGCCTATTGAACCATTTCGATGCATAAGGTTATTCTAAATTATGGAAGAGTCTTAGATGAGAAAAATCTGCCTTCTGAAAACCAAAAGATTTCGGTCCATTATGCTAGCTTGGATGAGGTTGAAATTGAAATGAGATGATAGTCGATGATACATTTGTATACATAATAGCTACTAATATCATGTTAAGCGATGACATTGAACTGAGTTCATTGATGAATGTTCACGTAGAACAAATTGGTCAAATTGGAAACAAGCAATCTATATAGAAATAGATTCACTTGCAAATGCAAGGTGTTTAGGGATGTAATTCTTCGTTGGCTACAAATGTTTTTTTGTAAGGTAGTGTTATGAGAAGAATGAGATAGTGCGATGTAAGGCACACCTTGTGACACAAGGTTTCTCTCAACGCCTTGTGATTGATTACAAGGAGACGTATTCTCCTATAGTGAACATTATAATGTTTTTCTACCTTATTAGTTTGCTAGTTTTCGAAAAACTAAATATGCAACTGATGAATGTGGTAACCGCTATCTGTTTGAGGATCTTGATACGTAAATCTACATGAGAGTTTCTGAAGGACTTACATTGACTAGATCAAATAGTTCTAGACTATGAAACACCCTTTCAATTAGATGAGGCGAACACTCTATGGATTGAAACAATATGGGAGGATGTGGTACAACCATTTCAGTGAGTATTTGATTATTCAAAGTTACGTGAAAAATGAACTATGCCCATGTGTGTTTATTATACTTAGGTCAATGCACTAGACTGGATATCTCTTTCACTGTTAATCTTTTGACCAGATATAGCAATGTGCCTACATGCAAACACTGGACTAGTGTTAAAGACATATTTCGTTACCTCAAAGGTACTATAGGTTTGTGCTTGTTCTACCCTTAAGCTTCTTTGAGTGTCATCGCCCCACTCGGTTCTCGAGTTGATTCTCGCCTTGTTGGTTATGTTAATGCAGGTTACTTATCTGACTGCATAAAGCACGTTCCTAAATGGATTATGCTTTTACCATTAGAGCAATATCTTGGAGGTCAAGAAAGCATACCTTAGTTGTGACTTCTTCGAACCATGCTGAAATTCTTACCATGCATAAAGCTATGCATGAAATGCTTATGTCTAAGAGTTGTTATAGAGCATATTCGCCATTGACGTCCTGATAACGATATATGAAGATAATGATGCATGCATTGACTAAATTAAGAAAGGATACATTAAAGGAGACAACACCCATCATATTGCCCGAATTTTTTTTTTCACATCAGCAACAAGAACATCAGAAAATTGAAGTCAAGCAAATCTGTTCCCAAAACAACTTAGCCGACCTTTTACAAAGTCATTGCCGAAGTTTACTTTTTAGAAGCTTGTTCAAGGAATTGGTATGCGTAAATTGTCTTATTTGAATTGCTTGTAGTTCTCATTTGAAAATTTTGTCAAAATCAGGCGAAGTTTCTAGAAGTATGCTCACTTGATCTTACTGTGCTATTTTTCCATACAATTAGGAGTATTTTTCTAATTGAGTTTTTGCTACCTTACAAGGTTTTAATTGTGGATGTAAATTTCCGCCGTCTTCTCCTTTGATGAAAATGCACCTGCAAAACAATAAGACCTAAGATTAAGGCCAAAAACGTCACGTGTCCATGATGAATAGGAGGGGGACTTTGGCCGAAGAATCTTTGATGCCAAAGTTACAATTCTAAAAAGAATGTATGTAGGAGTTTGTGGGTAGCAAATGGCTTGAATTTTTAGTGGGTTAATAAGGCTATTTATAGGGGAGTGGCCGACCCTATTTGGAGAATAGTGGCCGGCCATAAATGGTGTAATTGAGTGAATAATTGCAAGATATCATGTGAAATAATATCTTGCAATTAACATGGCAATTAATACTAAATTGAATAGGAAATTTGGGAGTTACCATTTTTATCATCTTTGCCTCTTTCTTGATTGAGCCGTTATTATACATTGTATGCACGTGGGAATCCTGGTGTGCCTGTTGGAAGTATGCCCATAAAGCCAGTCATTTGATGTAATAGCTTTTGGAATACTTATTGTATTAAACCTTTATATGTTTAATAAAGGGCAAAGCTTATTGTTAATCACTATTTATTGTATCATGTGTTTAAACAATAAGGGAATCCAAGGAATGTATTTGATCTAAGAGATAAGTGATTTAAGTAAGTTAGATTATCGAGACCTTTCTCTTATGTTCATTCCTAAAACGTTCCTAGCCATAGGATTGCTAATTGGGCATTGACAATCCGCTAAGGTTAGTATGTGTTATGTCGACTCAAGCGTGAGTATGACTAGTCTCAAGTCATTTAGTGTTGGACACTAAGGCAAACACATAGGTGCCCGAAAGAGTGATCGAGTACACTGAACAACGATCAAAAGAGAGTTCGAACATACATGTCATGTAAGAACTCGAGAGTTGCAATATGCAAAGTAGTCATTTGACCTGAGGCATCATAGATGTCTAATGGTTGGGTCCTTGACCTTTGATCATGTCAAAGGCATTCCATTGGAGTGTCCACGGCATTGTTGGGGTCAAGCTATCTAGTCATGTAGGCATATGAATGCACAACAAGGGATCTCTAACCTTCCATGGTGGAAGGAGAATACTCTAAGATGTGATTCGAGAGTCTTTGGCCAAAGCATATGAATATGACTTAGGAAGTTTGTTCCAAATCTTATTCAAAAGAATCATATGGAGATGTATTACATTGGATAGTAGACATGAAACAAACTATCACTTAAACAATGTGATTAAGAGTATTGTATTAGAGAAGGACCGTATTGCATTGTAGTTGTAACTGGATAGGTTCTCCAACCAATTCTACTTAGCTTGGGTAACCATGACATGCTGCTAGGTGTCACTCATGGTTTGTGGAAGCCCTGATGATTAGCAAACACTAATTTTAAGGGAGAATTGAAATGTGGTTTCAATTCACAATCGATCGTTAAGAGTAACAATCACCCACTACCTCGCTAAATGGAACCTAATGGATCGTACACCGAGTAAGGATGAAAGTGAAGAAATTAAATGAAATGGATATGCAATTAAATAGTTTAATTGAAGAATGGTCAAGATTAATTAATTAGTTAATTAATTTTACGAAAGGTTCGTATTAAGCTTTTAAGTTGGTTTTGGGTTTCGGGGCCCAAAAGTGTTTTGGTCCACAAGGCCCATTATGTTTAAGTTGTATGACAACTAAAACAAAATGGGCAATAAGCCCAATCACAACAAATAGGCCGGCCATGGTGAGGAGAGGGTGAAGGTTTGCTTAATTGCAAGTTTGCCACTCACCTAAGAAAAGTGTTATAAAAGCAACTTTATAGCTATTTTTCTCATTAGGGTTTTTCTTGTAGAAAAGAGGTGAAACCTATTCTCTCTTTTTAAACAAGGAGGCCGGCCACTTAGAGGAGATTTATCTAGCAATCTTTTCTTCTCTAAGTCATCCATTTCATCTTCACACCTCACCCTTGGTGTGGAGACTTAGAGACACCAAACCTTTGGTGTTTTGGAGATCCTTTCCTCACATCCTCAAGAACCAAAGGAGCACAAAAGGAGAAGGAAATCACAAGCAAGAGCTTCAAGGGTAAAGAATCTTTAAATTCTTCATTCTCTTTAATGTTGTTAAAGAGTCTTTTGGTTCACCATTCACTAGGCTTTGAAAGTCATGGGTTTTATGAATTGTTTTTGAATGCATGCCTACTTTAATGTGTTAATAGTTTGCATATGTATTCAAAAGTTCTTACTTGTTCTTAGCTAGGACAAAATTTTTCCTTCAGTGCCTCGAGGGTAATTTTGTCTTTTTCATCCAAATGTCCATGTGTCACCTCCATAATTTTCTTGATTATTTTTTGCTTTACAAATACCCCCACACCTGTTGGGTTGCTCACAGGAAAGGGCAACAAATGTAGAGATCTTCCCTTGCTTTAGGAAACATAAGAATGTTTCATATTTTGATGTAGATTCCCATTTTAATTGGAAATTAGATCATTCTAGGCAGGGAAGTAAATCACTCCCAAAGTCTATTTAAGTCTACCTTAAGTGGATGATTAAATCAACTTCAAATAGCAATTTATTCTACCCTACATGAGAGAGAAAGCTAGATGATATTTGTTCCCCTTCCCTTAGCAATCTTCTTCATTTGCCCGTGCAAAGGACCGTCTTTCGTTGCTTTCTTTGTCTTCATGTCGCACCAAGGTAAGAAAAAATTAATTTTCCTTGTCTTCTTAATTTTTTGGGAGCCTTGAGGCTTGAAATTTAGCTTGATGGGGGTCAAGGATGTGTCAAAAAGGGGCTTAGCGAGGCCACGACATTGTTGTCGCGGATGGCTTGCTGCTATCGGCTCAGTGCAGCGACAATTGGTTGGGCCAGGTGCGACTCAGCTTGGGCCGAGCTGATTGGAGTGCTGGGATGTTGGGTTGGGACTGTCACGGGCTAGGCGTACAAGCAGTAGGCTGGGCTTTAGGCCTAGTCTATTGAGGTGGTGTTAAGGAGGTGTGGGCCTCCTGGTTTGCTGGGCTCGAGCCCGTATGCAGAGAAAGTGTAGGAGACACGGGGCATTTGTCCCTCTTCTAGTTTAATTGGGCCGAGAGAGAAAGGGACCAGGCTAAGGGGCTGGCGTGCTTGCTGAGCTTTCTGCAGTGTCCTTAGGCCATGGGGCAAGTGCGCTGCTGTTTTTTTTTGTGTGCAGTCGACTAATGATTCTTCCTTGGCATCTTTGTAGAGTTTCTTCGAGCATGTCTTCTTCAAGACATAAGAGTGATGATCGTGTGCCGCCATTGTATCATCAAGGCGGACCTTTGAGTAAAGTGGGCTACTTCAAGGCCACTCACTTTAAAATTATTATGATAATTCATTCAGAGATTTCCTTGAAGTATATAGGCATGCCATTCTGTATGGGGTGCATGTGAAGCTTGTCAAGGAGAGGATTAATCGTGAGCCATGTAGTAAGGCTCAAAGAGCTATCAAGTTTCACCCTTACTACTTCTGTTGGGATTTACTTTTCCCAGGCCGCTTTTCTTCAAAGAAGTGCTTTGCTCCATGAAGTGTGCCTCCGTTCAGTGTTCTCCAACGAGCCAATTCTTTGACTTGGATCTAACTATTAACTAAATCTGGTACTTTTTTAACATAGGCCATATTGATGGAGTTAGGCAACTGCGATCTCGCCATAGGCTCTTCGATCATTTGAGCAAGGGAGATCATGATTGGGCCAAGGAGACTTTGGAGATAAGTAGAGAGTATAAGTCTGATTCTTCTCTTGAGCTGCGTGTTCTGATGATTTTCATCATTGGTAAGTAGACTGCTTAAACTTTAAACTGCTTTATGCTTTTCCTAAGCCATTTTTTGATTTGTTGATTGTCTTCCTCTGTCTATGTAGATTTAGAATTTGGCTTAACTCTCAAGACTTTTCCAGATATGAAGAAGGTGCACGGTTGCTTTAGGTATCCTTGTTGTGTATCGTGAATGGCATTGCTTGCTTAATCCTTTTCGCTGAGGGAAATGTGGGCTGCCCTCGAAAGAGGAGATAAAACAGATCAAGGCGGATGCATTGGCTCGTCCAATCCCTGTCGTGGAGCCTTCTGCAACTGAAGGTGAAAGGAAGAGATCTTCCTTGCCTGTGTAAAAGATGTTAGTTGAGAAAAAACCAAAGACTTCCACTGCTGCTCATGAAGGTCCTCCTGTTGTCGAGAGGCTTCTGATTGACTTGACTTCTTCCAAAGGTAAGAAAAAATGAGGCTGCTAGATCTGAGGCCGTGAAGCTTACCATGCTGAAAATGCTAGTATGATTACTAATAGGATTGCTCAACACAGAGGTTCCATCATGCCCCTAGTGCCGAAGTCTGTACCAAGACGTCTGTTGGGAGCTAAGTTCGATTCACCTTTGGAGAGGCTTGTTACTATGAAGAGCGATAAGGTGGACTTTGATGCTAAAGTGGTGCCAAGGCCTACTCATCTTGCTGTTAGGACTGGTTCACTTGCTGAGAAAGAGAAAAATGCTCACATGGGCAGTTGTGAGAAATCTGCAAAGCCTGTTTCTGGAGAGTCTGTTGAGATATGTGCGCTTTTAAAGCCCGATCTGCTTGAAGACATGGACACATGCGCTAAGCTTGTTGATGACATCAGAGGGTTTGTTTGCCCAAGTTCCTTTGCGAAGCATACAACTCAATATATAAGGATTGTTATTGCTTTGCTTGCCATGATGCAAAAAATGATGATTTTGGCTGCCAAGTTTATGCTCGTTGACCAAGGCGATACCAAGGCTGCCAAGGAGGTGGCCATGACTATGGCAAATGAGGCTTATCTTCTGCCGAGAAGATAAAAAAGTTGGAGTCTGAGCTCGTCGCTTTAAGTACTGGTTTGTAAAGTGGGAATAAAAAAAAAAAACTGAGCTAAAAAAATGTTTGGTAAACATTTTAAAATAGCTTATTTTCATAGTTTTAGGAGAAAAAAAGTTGAAAACGTGAAGCAGCAAAAATGAGCTTATTCTCACAGCATAGCATAAGCAGTTTTTTTTTTCAAAGCACATGAATACCAAACCAGCCCTAAAAGGGTCCAATATCTCTGCCCCCACTTCTCTGCAACTTAAGACCGCTCGCTAGGAGATCGTTGACTTGAAGACTAGGCTTGAAGTGATCCAAGTTAAGTATGAAAGTGTAGAGAAAGAGATTGGTCGTTATATACCTTAGATTCAAGATCTTGAATGTGCCATTTCTAAGCTTTGTTTTGCTGCTAATGCAAAGGATGAAGAGTTAATTGTTGCTTATAATCAAGTGATCCACTTACAGAAGATCGTGAATAAGCTTGAACCCTAAGTATTGGAACTCCAAGGTGCGTTAAAGATCAATGAAAATCTGAAGAAGGAAATGGATGAGCTGCAGCGCATCCGTGTTGGCCTGCTCAAGGAGAACGAGTAATTGAAAAGTGAGAAGGTTGGGCTAGACGCTTCGCTTGTCCAGTGTCAGGCTGATTTTTACAAGTTGGGATATGTAGATCACTTTTTCAGTAGGCTGTCTGACTTTGAGTTTGTCGAAAAAGGCTTCAAGACCTTCTCTATTTCTCTGGAAGACTTGCTTGCCTTTACTTTTGAGGCTTCCATTGGTGAAGTAGTCGAAGAAGTTAGTGCCCGAGCTGGGGCAACCGGGGGTGAAGTATTTGATGATGTCGCTGCTGAAGGTGTGGCGGCTGAGTAGTCGTGGGATGTCTAAGTTACTGAAGGTAGTCTTCTAAGTAGCCTTTAGGATTTTCTTTGTTTTCCTTGTTGCTTTTTTGCTTTGCTTGAGCTCCATCGGCCCTTGCTATTTGCTTATCAATTTTGCTAGAAAATTTAATAAACTTGCTTCATTCGCTTTTCTTCATCTTCTTTTATTTTGTTTATGCCTAACCTTTGACTTTTAGACCAGCGGCAGACGTGCTACTTTTTTATAAACAAACAAGCCCAACCTATGCAGCCATAGGTTTTGGTGTAGAACTTTTTGCAAAGTTGTTAGGCATAAGGTCGGCAGCCGGACACCTTACTTACAGAAGCAAATGAGTCCGCGCTTCCACTTGGTTGTTAACTTTGGCTTTCTTCAATCCTTTGAGTTGTGTGGCCTACATCACAACACACTAAAGATTTATGAGGCATGAAATTCACTAACCTTTCGTATCAAAAGTACACGGTTATATGGAATTTCGTAGGCAAAGGTTTGAGAGAACTCCTTGCTTTTTATGTAACCAATTCCATGGGTTGCGTAACAAGTATCACAATACTTTAGGAATTAATGTAGATCTGAATGATTATTCCGCGCATGGCTGAGATAAAGCTTATCGATTACGTAACATGTCGGCAATGGATAGAACTTCGTATATGCACACTAACTATTTAACCTTTCACAAAACCATGCGGTTGTATAAGTTTAGCACGACTTATTGCTCGAAGGACAGGCCGTAAGCAATCTTCTGGAAATCGTATGCTACCTTAGTACACTCGGTAGCAGCTTCTAGGTGCACTCGATAGCAGCTTCCAAGGTAACTGTCCATAGGGTGTACTGCGTAATATGCTTCCTTCGTTTCTGAGGCCCAAGTCCCCAAGGATTAAGCCAAAGACCAAAAATCCTTTAGTTAGCTAAGCCTTGAAAAAAACCATTGTGGTTACTTCTAGGAATCTCGGCACAAGCCATTATGCATTTAGTTACACCAGACAACCCGACTCATCCACGTCTGGATATTTAGAGTGTATAGTTTATCCTTTCGTATCAGAGAGCAGATCTATATGGGTGTCAGGGAATTGGTTTACCCTCTTGCACTGGAGAGCATGGTTGGTCCCCGAGGAGGTGCAAGTCCTACGGTAAGTCCCAGAAAGGGTGCGATCTTCATTTGAAGTGTAAGAGTGATCAGTTGTCGTAAGCATGCAGCCAAGCCAAGTTGTGAATAACTTATGAATTCTTTAATGAAAAACGAGTGAAACGAATAAAAAAACTTAGTTGTAAAGTAGAAACTGCATAACAACTGGATAGTTCTTGGCTTGCGAGATGGTGCCCATCGAGCTATTTAAGTCCTCGGGCTTTGATGTAACGGGAGGTCACACATGGTACTTTCTCAGATTGTAAGCGTTCCACTACTTTTCAATCTCTTTGTTGTTCATGGTAGGGAGGGTGTAGATACCCTTGCCGCCTACTCTACTGATTTTATGCAGACCTTCCCAGATGAGATTCATCTATTTGTAGGCTTCTATGCAGATAGTGATGAAGGATTTTCTTTGGACTAAACCTCCAAGCTGGAACTACCAGATATTTGCCTTTTTGTTGTAGCTGGAGAAGAGCTACTGCTGGTAAGCTGTGATGCGGGTGATGACATTCTCGCGTTCCTCCTCTGCCAAATCTAGATTTGTGGCCATCTCCTTTCTGTTCTACTCGATTCTTGGCAGTTAGGTGCTGATACTTGGCATGATGACATTGGGAGGAATGATTACTTCTAAACCAAATGCCAATGTGAAATAAGTCTCACCAGTTTCTCATCATTTGGTTGTACGATACGCCCATAGACATCTGGGAAGTTCGTTTGGCAATTTTCTCTTCTTGTTGGAGATGGATTTCTTGAGGTAGTTGAGGATACCTTGTTTGATGTTTCGACATGCCCATTACCTTGAGGATACCTCGACAGGGACATGTGCTGCTTAATGCCATATTTTTGGAATAACTTCACCAAATCTTTACCTACAAATTGTGGGTCGTTGTCTATGACGATGGATTAAGAGATGCCAAATTGGCAGATGATTTTCCTCCATATGAAACACTCTACGTCCGTCTGAGTTGTGGTTGTCATGGGCTCTGCTTCTACTCACTTGGTAAAGTAGTTTGTTGCTATGATCATCATGCCTCTGCCTCTAATACCAAGCGGCATTGGCCTTACCAGGTCGATAGCCCACTGTATGAATGGCCAAAGACCCATATGTAGGTGTAGTTCGCTAGTAAGCAGTGCTGTACCAGCTTGTAGTGTTGACAACTGTCACACTTTTGTACTAACTCCTTAGCTTCTTGATGCATAGTAGGCTAGTAGTAGCCTGCGTTTAGAGCCTTCAGTGCTAAGGATTTGCCTTCGGAATAATTTCCATAAACATCTTCGTGGATTAATATTAGAACCTTCAGGTCGTTGGGAGGTGCTAGGCAGCGTGCTGCATTCGTTTAGAGCTTTTTAAATTCCAATCTTTCTGTGGGGAGTGTGCCATTAACCAGGTAGTCTATAATGAAATCTTGCTAGTTTGGAGATGTACTAACATGTGACTACTCGACTACTAGCTCCGCCTTTATGCTTGGTTTGTCCAGATACTCCACTGAAATACATCGTTTGAGTTGATGGTCAAGGGCGGAGCCTAGGTCGGTAAGTGTGTCTGCGTGGGTGTTGTCTGCCCGAAGAACTTAAGTGAGGGTGTAGGTCTGAAATGCCTCAAGCTACTTTCGTACCTTCTCTAGGTATTGAGCCATCTTCGAATGCTTTGTCGTGTACTCTCTGGTAGTTTGGCTGGTGATTAGCTGGAAATCAGAATGAATTACAAGCTTTTTCTTCGCCAAGTGTTTTGCCATTCAGAGGCTTGCTAGTAGGGCTTCGTACTCTGCTTCGCTGTTTGATGCTTTGAAGGCTAGGGTGATTGCCTACTCGAGCATTAAATCATCTGGGTGACAAGGACAACGCCTACTCTTGAGCCCTTGTAGTTGGATGCACCATCAACGTGCAAATGCCAGAAGTCTCCATTGGGTGAGGTAGGTGTAGCTATGGCATGCTTGGTTACCTTCGTGGCGTCGTTGGGTAGCGCTATTATGTCACCTAGGTTAGATGTGAATTCTGCTACGAAGTCCGCCAAGGTTTGGGCCTTTATTGTCGTGCAGGGTCGATAAACTAAGTCGTATTGGCCAAATTCCAACGCCTATTTCATTACTTGTTAAGAAGTGTCTGGACCATGTAGCTGTATGAGCTTGAAAATATGGTCTAAGCTTCCAAGCTGCAACAACTAGCGCCAAAATCAATTTCTCGATCTTCATATATCTAATTTTCGCATCAAGAAGAGCTTTAGAAATGTAGAATACTGGCAGTTGAGCCCCCAGCTCTTTTCATATGAGGGCAGAGCTTACTACTACTTCTGAAACTGCTATGTAGATGTAAAAGTCCTCTGTTGTTTCCGGCTTAGATATTAAAGACGGTGATATAAGATGCTTTTTTAGGTCTTGGAAAGCTCTTTCACATTCATCATCCTATTTATCTCGATGTGCCATCTTGATTGCTTTGAAAAAAAGGCTTGCATTAATCGGAGGATCGCGAGAGGAAGTGGTTGAGTGCAATTGCTCATATGGTCAAGTTTTGGATCTTCTCCAAGGTGGTTAGAGACTTCATCTCTATGATCGCTCGAATTTGCTTGGGATGTGCTTCGATTCCTCGTTGGGTAATAAGGTACCCTAAGAATTGCCTGAAGATACTCCAAACGTGCATTTGGTGGGATTGAGCTTCATCTTGAACTTTTTAAGGATGTTGAAAGTTTCCACCAAGTTGGTGATGTGGTCTGATTGCTACTTGCCTTTCACCATGATGTCGTCGACGTAGACCTCTATGATTATTCCAATTTGCTTCTTGATCATTATGTTACGTGATCATTGGTAAGTATTGTCCGCGTTCTTGAGGCCAAAAGGCATGACTTTTTAGCAGTAGGTGCCTCACTCGATCACGAATGTAGTTTTATCCTTGTTGGGTCGATGTAATCCACGTAAACTCTCTATTTGTGCCTCTCTTTCTTGATTAGTAGCACGAAGTTGGCAACCCATGTTGAGTGTGCCACCTCTTCTATGAACCCAGCCTCCAGTAGCTTATTGATTTCATCTTCAATGAACGTTACTCGTTCAGGTACAAAATTCATTCTCTGTTAGGCACTGGTTTGATAATGGGGTCGACGTGCAGCTTGTGCCAAGCTATCTCAGGGTTAATGTTGGGCATGTCATGATTTTCCCTAAGGAAAGCCATGAATTCTTCTTTTTCTTTCGGGCATAGATGTAAGCTAATTCTAACAGTTTTCTCCGACTAGTGGGGATCAAGAATGATCTGTTCGACGTCATCTTCAGGCTTTCATCCCATCTCATCTGCTGGCGTGTTGATTTGGACACCATTTTCTCAATCTGTCTGCTGTAATTGTTATTTGGTAGCTTCGTTATCCCTTTAGACCTCAGTAGCCTCTACGGGGATAAAGATCTTCTTCTTTGACTTCTTCAGTGTTTGTACAATGCATCGTCGAGATGTGGCCTGGTTAGACTTGATATCTCCGACTCCTCTTCCCAGGATGCAAAATCAGATTTTTTATACTTGACGGATGTTACAACATCTAGCTTTATCAGCCAAGGTCACCCTATAATCTTATTATAAGGAGACAGGTCGTTTACTATCGTGAACATCTGCTTTGAGATAACAGGCAGTGTTCTCATGTCAAGTGTAATGTTGCCAATGGCAGTCAAAGTGTGCCCGTTGAATCTAGTGAGTACCTTCACTCAGCGTATGATTGTGCTCTCTAGGCCTATCTTATGAATTACCAGAAGCTGAAGTAGGTTAACTGCACTTCTATTGTCAGCCATCATTCTATCGACTATAACATGGGCTAGTTGAATAGATATCACTAGTGCGTCGTCGTGTGGGAAGTCAACGCATTCGGCATCCTACTCATTGAAACCAACGATTGGTCCAGGTTGGGTGTTGGATGCTTGGACCTACGAGACTAATAGAGTTTGATGGATCTTCCTCTTCTTAGAGTTGTTGGTGGCCCCCAAGTGCTCAGATTCAATGAAGATATCATTGATCCAAATTTTCTTGGTCGGCGACTATTCGTCGGCATCTGCGTTTCTTCTAGGATGTGCAACTGGTTTGTCCAAGTATCTGTCGACCTTGCCTTCTTTCACCATGTTCTCTAAGTAGTTCTTCCAAGTGTGGCAGTCATCGGATGTGTGACCGAGACCTCGATAGAATGCACAGTACTTGGTGTGGTCCAACTTGGAGGTATCTCCATTTGATGGTTTCGGCAACTTGAACTATAGTTCACTCTTGATGTCGCAAAGGATTTGGTGGATCAAGATCGAGAACTTAGAATAGTTCTTAGGCATCATGCCTCCTTTAGTCGGGGATCAGTATCTGCGCTTGTTATCTTGCCTGCTTTTGCTATTGTACTACTTTACATCTTCTTTTGAGCTACTGTCGATTTTTTTCGAGGCTACTCAGGCGCCTTATCTGCTCGTCGAGTCTCGTCCCAAAGTGCATGCTTCTTTGCCAGAGCGAACGAGTCTGCTAGAGTTAGATCTTATTTCATAATTAATTCTCCAAATAGCTATGAGTCATTTTTAGAAGGCTACACTAGCTATTGAGTTGTTGCATCCGACTATCTTCACCTTCTTTACTTTAAACCTCTTCACATAATCGTAGAGCGACTCATTTAGGTTCTTCTTGACGTTGAACAAATAGTCGAACTTCTTCTTGATCGAGCGATAAGATGAATATTCCTTTGTGAAAACTAAAGAAAGCTCATTGAAACTCTGGATGAATTGTGGCGACAAGGTGTGGAACCAATCTTGCGCCTCACCTTGCACATAAGGGCATGTTCTGATAAAGGATCACTGGACTGTGGTAATGCTTTATGTGCATCTCCGGGTCTCCATCTCATTTGAAAGATGTGAAATATGGTGTGTTGAACTTGCATGGAGGCTTGGCCTGCTCGATCTTGTCCGTGAAGGGTGACTTGCTTATATTAGTCATGTCTCGTCATAACGCCTTGTCAGTGACTTCATTGCGCTGAAAAATCGTGCAATCACTCGGTCATGAGTTTCTTTACTTCTTCTTGAATTTTCCTTTGCTGGGGTAGCGAAGCTTTCAGCTATCCCTGGTCATGACCTGCTGGTATAGGCATTTATTCCATGTGCTCGGCTCGTTTATGTCGTGACTATGGTACATGTGGTACGTTCCTAGCAAGTGAGCGAATTACTCGTAGAGTGCCGGTTAAACTTGAGCTGGATTGAGTGACTGCTTCTCTCTATTCACCTTGTCGCCGACTCCGATGTGATGTGGAGGATGCTCCTTACAAGCCTAACCGCAAATGAACATTTCGTATGGAAGTTTGCTCATGTCGATTATCAGATTGTGGCCCCAACCATGAATGTGTGCTCATCCTTGGGCCTAACCGAGAGTGCACGCTCATTCACGCGCTAAAAGGAGAATATACGATACCTCGGGGGCCCAGTCGAGAGTGTACATTGCCAGAACGCTCTATTTGTGGCTGGTTGATGGGCTGCTTTCCAGGGACACTGCTGGAGAAGTTCATCGTTTGCCCTTGTCTTACTTCGAGACACCTCTCTGGGGCACGCTGCAAAAGCTGATCCACCAAGGTTGTCTGTTGCACGAAGTCGCTTGTCAACTCTACGGCTTGTCGTGACAAGTGTTGTTCACCATTTAGGTTAGAAGAGCTTAGACGGTATGCGTCTTCTTGTGTAGTGGAAGTGTAATGGACTCCAAGCGCGAGATTTGAGTTGGGAAATGTCAAATCTGCACACTCCTCTGCGTACTAAGATGAAAGTATACGCTATCTCGGGGGCCCAGTCGAGAGTGTACACTGTCAGAACACTTGGTTCGTGACTAATTGAGAGGCTACTTTCTGGGTCGTTGGTGGAGAGGTTTGTCATCTGCCTTTGTCCTACTTCAAGACACCTCGTTTGGGGTACACTGCAAGAGCTGATTCACCATGGTTGTCTGTTGCGCGAGGGCGTTTGTCAACTCTACGACTTGTCGAGACAAGTGTCGTTCGCCATTTAGGTTGGAAAAGCTTGGACAATATGTCTCTCCGTGTGTAGTGGAAGTGTAATGGACTCCAAGCACAAGATTTGAGTTGAGAAATTTCAAATTTGCAGAAAAAGGTGAAAATACCCCTGGTTCAATTACCCATCCAGAAATTTGAAGCAAGGACGGTTGAACTGGTCTTGGGAGGTAAGCCACATGAGTGAGCTGGGCCACGTGTGTGAGACCTCATGTGTGGTGCGCGTGGGCGCTTGGCCAAGGCTTTGCTTTGGAGCACGTTAGCCTTGGGCCGCTAGTGCTAGGCTGCTCAATCTTCCACATCTGCTTGGGCTTGGACGGCTTAGGCTGTGCTCTGAGTTGAGGCATGCAAGGCTTGGGCCTGCGCTGTTAAGGTAGCAGCTTGGGCCGACTCATAATGGGCCTGGCTAGGTTAGGTTGCCTTGCGGCATGGGCTGCTTGGGCCACCTCCTAGGCTGCTAGCACAGTTGCTATCTACTCTTCGTGGTCTTGCTGCCATCGAGTTGGCCAACTCCCCACTACCACGGTGGTCCCCATGGCTGCCATGGTGGTGGTGCTCCGTGGTGGCAAAATTGCTCTTATTGCCATTGTGTTGAGTCTTGTGGATAGTCGTGGTGGGGCTATGCCTCGATCTTCATCACTTGGTTCAAATCCTTGAACGTAGGGAGTTTCGTTCATTATGGTTTCCGAATTTCCTGTCATTATATTTTTCCCTTACCTCTATTCAAAGAATTAAAAAAAAATTAGGAATAAGAAAGTATGAAAAATTTACGAACGAACAAAAAATGAAAAACTTTGAATGCGAGAGTCTTCTTCAAGCATTTGAATCAAGCTCTCAATGAAAGCACCAATTTGTGGATGCAAATTTTCGCCGTCTTCTCCTTTGACGAAAATGTACCTGCAAAATAATAACACCTAAGATTAAGGCCAAAAGCCTCATGCGCCCATGATGAATTGGGAGGCTTTGGTCGAAGATTCTCTGATACCAAAGTTAGAATTCTGAAAAGAATGTGTTTAGGAGTTTATGGGTAACATATGGCTTGACTTTTTAGTGGGATAATATGACTATTTATAGGGGAGTGGCCGGCCCTATTTGGAGAATAGTGGCCAACCATATATGGTGTAATTGGGTGAATAATTGCAAGATATTATGTGAAATAATATCTTGCAATTAACATGGCTATTAATCTTAAATTAAATAGGAAATTTGAGAGTTACCTTTTGAATAAGGCTTTGATGAGGAGTGATGAGAGGAATTTGAATAAATACAATTTTAATCACCTTTGACTCTTCCTTGATTGAGCCGTTATTGTCTGTTGCATGCGCGTGGGAATCCGGTTGTGCCTCGAGGGTAATTTTATCATTTTAACCCAAAAATTCATGTTGTTGGAAGTATGCCCACAAAGCCACTCATTTGATGTAATAGCTTTTGGAATACTTAATGTATTAAACTTTTATATGTTTAATGAAGGGCAAAGTTTATTGTTAATCACTATTTATTGTATCTTGTGTTTAAGCAATAAGGGAATCCAAGGAATGTATTTGATCTAAGAGATAAGTGATTTAAGTAAGTTAGATTAACGAGACCTTTCTCTTATGTTCATTCCTAAAACGTTCCTAGCCATAGGATTGCCAATTGGGCATTGACAATCCGCTAAGGTTAGTATGTGTTATGTCGACTCAAGCACGAGTATGACAAGTCTCAAGTCATTTAATGTTGGACACTAAGACAAACACATAGGTGCTCGAAAGAGTAATCGAGTACACTGAACAACGATCAAAAGAGAGTTCAAACATACATGTCATGTAAGAATTCGATAGTTGCAATATGCAAAGTAGTCCTTTGACCTGAGGCATCATATATGTCTAATGGTTAGGTCCTTGATCTTTGATCATGTTAAATGGCATTCCATTGGAGTGTCCACGGCATTGTTGGGATCAAGCTATCTAGTCATGTAGGCATATGAATGTACAACAAGGGATCTCTAACCTTCCATGGTGGAAGGAGAATACTCTAAAATATGATTCGGGAGTCTTTGGCCAAAGCGTATGAATATGACTTAGGAAGTTTGTTCCAAATCATGTTCAATTGAATCATATAGAGAAGTATCACATTGGATAGTAGACATGAAACAAACTATCACTTAAACAATGTGATTAAGAGTATTGTATTAGAGAAGGACCGTATTGCATTGTAGTTGTAACTGGATAGGTTCTCCAACCAATTCTACTTAGCTTGGGTAACCATGACATACTGCTAGGTGTCACTCATGGTTTGTGGAAGCCCTAATGATTAGCAAACACTAATTTTAAGGGAGAATTGAAATGTGGTTTCAATTCACAATCGATCGTTAAGAGTAACAATCGCTCATTACCTCGCTGAATGGAACCTAATGGATCGTACACCGAGTAAGGATGATAGTGAAGAAATAAATAAGATGGATATGCAATTAAATTGTTTAATTGAAAAATGGTCAAGATTAATTAATTAGTTAATTAATTTTACGAAATGTTCGTATTAGGCTTTTAAGTTGGTTTTGGGCTTCGGGGCCCAAAAGCGTTTTGGTCCACAAGGCCCATTATGTTTAAGTTGTATGACAACTAAAACAAAATGGGCAAATTAGCCCAATAACAAGGTAAGGCCGGCCATAGGGTGAGGGGTTGCAAATTTGGATTAATTACAAGTTTGCCACTCACTTGAAATGAAGTATAAAATCAACTTTATAGCTTTATTTCTCATTTAGGGTTTTTCTTGGTGAAATGAGGTGAAACACTTTCTCTCATTTTCTCTAAAGAGACCGGCCACTTAGAGGGGATTTAGCTAGCAATCTTTTCTTCTCTAAGTCATCCATTTTCATCTTCACACTTCATCCTTGGTGTGGAGACTTAGAGACATCAAGCTTTTGATGTTTTGGAGAACTAATCCTCAAATCCTCAAAGAAGAAAAGGAGCACTAAAAGGAGGAAAATCACAAGGAAGATCCAAGGAGCATGGAGGTGACTTGAAGGCCCTCCACTTGGGTGAATCCCTTGTTTAAATAAGGATGAGCTTCAAGGGTAAAGAATCTCTAAATTCTTAATTCTCCTTAATGTTGTTAAAGAGTCTTTTGGTTCACCATATACTAGGCTTTGAAAGTCATGGGTTTTATGAATTGTTTTTTAATGCATGTCTACTTTAATGTGTTAATAGTTTGCATATGTATTCAAATGTTCTTACTTGTTCTTAGCTAGGACAAAATTTTTCTTTCACATGTGTCACCTTTATAATTTTCTTGATTATTTTTTGCTCCACAAAAGAGGCACTCATCCTAGGTTAGTCATACCTTGGTGTGCGTTCTACTTGCGTCCTGAAGGAATTTAGTATTGACTTAATGCAAGTTCTCATTTTTCTCTTTAGGCTATGGGTTTTTAGCCTATCCTGGATTTTACCGTTGCGAGGTTTTATGAGTTCTACTACTTATGCATTCTTCCATTTGTTTTGAAACTCACGTTCTCTCATTGTACCGACGACTTCATCAACTGTTCTTACTTCATCGCTAAAGACCTAATGTGACATTTTGTTTGAGTATTTACATACTCAAGAATGAGTGTTGTAGTCCTAATTTAGTTAGTAATGTGATTGTGTAAATCTTGATGGGATTTTATAATATATTTTTTTTTTCTAATGTCTTAATTAAGATGTATTACTTGAAAGACAAGTATTCTCTCTTCCTTGTTACTATAAATAAAGGCACAATAGGGTGAAATAATACACACCTCAGAATTCACCAACTTTCTCTCTCCTCTCCCTTCATAATTCTTCAGTTAAATAGGCCTACAATACAAATTAGATTATCCAATAAACGATTATGTAAACCCTTCAATAATGTATGACCCCAAATCAGTCGTTGATTAGGTTAGGTTACTGAGCCTGAGTAATGTCAAACGCTTTGGATGATTCTCCAGATTCAAAGGACATTGAAGTAAGAAATAAAGGCAACTTCCAAATATTATCTAAGTTGAAGCAATTAGATATGGATTTATCTATACTTATATACTATATTCAAGAGAACTTTCGTTGTCAACTAAAAATCGAGAAATAACATAATTTTGCATTCTTTGATACGGGGAAAAAGTATTAAAAAGAGAATAGAAACATAAAGAGAAGTGTTTATATGAAAATAGGAGTGCTAAAATCAATTCTTTTTTAAATTTAATAAATTGAATAATAGCTTAAACAACAAAGAATGATACATGTAATTTTTACCATCTCTTTCCCACCTCCTATTTTATTTCTATTATAAATACTCTTGCATGACTTCCACCATCACATGCATAACGAGTGTAGAAAGCTAGTGGTCATGAAGAAAACTTACCCCTTCCAATACTATCATTTTATGAGAACATAAAACAATAAGTTTCCTTCATGACAAAATCTTTTACCTTCAACTTTTTACAAAATTTAGACATATTACCTTCATTTCTTCATTTAGCATATCTTAAATTTTTTAAAATATAATACTAGGCACCAAATCAGGCCTCATCTTTGTTTCAAATTGGCTAGAGTTTTCTTCCCCTGCTCAAAATTAAGGGATTTGGATCACATCCGAATCCAAATTTGTGAAAATCCTATGAATCCTCACATTCTAACCGTTTTTCGTACATCGTGTATTATTATCAATGTCATGTGTTATTATCAACATCATTATCATTATTACCATTTTTTGTCATATTCCGGTTAAAAATGTGGTCCAACAAACAGCTTAGTCCTTCGGTGTCTCATTCATGAAAAGACATTCCACATACACTGTCTCCTAATAACATGATCTGTAACATTACTATGATCAAGAGACAGGTCAAATCAATTAAAAAGTACCAAGAAAAATTGAACGTGTTCATATTTGCTTTATGTGATGGAGAAAAAGAAAGCAAATAATGAAGGGAAGCTGTTTTGTCCATGTGTGGATGTAACAAACTTGATACAAGGAAAACTTGTTGTCCATAGGAACGGCTTTTACCACAGGAAGCTAACTTCGGGCCGATATTTGTATAGAATTGGGTCTACTTTACCAATATGGTGGGAAACATCCACGTAACCGGTTATTTTTCATAGGAACCTAACATCTTGCCGTGGTGGTTCAGATTCTATCCTCTCCAGTTTTTTGTCCACATTCTTCATAAATATAAAAGGATACAAGATACTTTCTCTAGTTTCAGGAAACCGCATCCATCAAGAAAATTGCAAGAGATCATTTAGGAAATTCAGCACTTCTATTTCTACATAACAAATGAATTATTTAAAACAAATGCCATACATCACTTGGAAGAAATTGATCATAAAAACCAAATTAAAAAATTTGCCTTCTAAATGAGCAAATTGCTGCTGAACGGGAAATTCACTAACTTATCATGGCAGGGAAGAGGATGCACTTGAAACTTGAAGGAGTAGCCGGACAGTTCATTTCTCCTCCCTCTCATGCTACCTACGTACCACACAAGTTCATTAGTCCGGAAAATAAAATATCAACATTTGAGGGAGGCATATGTGAGAATGTGAGGACAAAGTTCCATATCGGTGAGGAACCAAACCATGTAAAGGCTTATAAGAGGTTGGGATACTTCTCATATTTTCAATTGGTTTTTTGGTGGAACGTCAACTTTATTCATGGTATCAGAGCAAGTTGGCTCACGTGTGAAGCCCAACGGCTACACGACCATGTTTGTGTTGTCCATGTATAAGGCTTGAAAATCCCTCACACGTGAGGCGGCGTGTGAGAATGTGAGGACAAAATTCCACATTGGCGAGGGACCAAACCATGCAAAGACTTATTTGCCACACGTGAGAGAGCGTGTGAAAATGTGAGGACAAAGTCTCACATCGGTGACGACCAAACCATGCAAGAGCTTATAAGAGAGGTTGGGCTACTCCTCATATTGCCAATTAGTTTTATGATGGAACCTCAACTTTCTTGAGCAAAACCCTAATTAGGGTATGGCAAAGGAAGCTTGAAATGGGGGGAAGTGAAAGCAGAACAAGTTACTAACACTAGGCATCATAAGTGCAGATGTTTTCAAATTCCATGCACTCTTTGTTCTCAATCTTTTCGATCATATCTGCTATTCCAACCCCACCTGTTTAAAAGCAAATTAAGCATTAATTACTAGAGAAAATGAATAAAAATGACACCGGAATCGATTTCACGGGCGGTACATACATACCTATAGTGATATTGCACTCACAAAGTGTTGAATCCCACATCGGCCAGAGGGTCAAAAGAAGAAGAGTTTAAATAGAATTACCTCGTTCTAACTCATACCAAGGTATTTTGTGATAAAACCTCATACCTGATTGATGGAGCAGATGGTAATTACCAAATTGAAGACAATATCGGTGTTGTTGGACTGAATTCCTTGGCCCGTCGACCTGAAAAATTCAACATGGTATTAGAGCCCCATATCGGACAGATTGGGCATGTGGTAATTATCAAGTTAAAGACAGTTTGTTGGACTGGAACCCTTGATGTGTGGACCTGAAAAATTCAACACAGAGATTGTGAAGGCAAGAATGAAGATAATTATAGATGCTCTCCCTAAAATACCGACTACCTTTCTCACCACATATTGCCCTGCTACGGCTGAAAATGTGGCCACAGCAGTAAAGTGGAGAGCTGCAAGAGAAATTTTTGAGCAAACATCAAATTATTGAAAAATAAATTTCCTCTCCCTGCCATTTCATTTTTTTTTAACTGGCAGCAACTTGGATGGCTAAGACGATTTCCGTAAGGAATTGAGAAGGTAGTACTTTACAACAGACATGGAGGCAGAAAATGTCATGGCAAATGTGGCTGTGGCACTTGAGACCTGCATCAAAGTTCTCAAATAGTGTGTCGGTTTTGAGTGAAAAATGTGTTTCTGTGTATAAAATATTTTGAGCTGTTTTAAGTGAAAGTTTTCGCACTTCCTGTTGTGTTTTACCGTAAAAACTGACTCCACCCTCTATAATAATTTCAAGTTTTTGGATTGAACCATAATCAGTAAATTCAGTAAATACGAAATCAACTACTTCACAAATATAAAACTCACCTGAGGTGGGATTCCTAGCTCCAGAATAACTGGACCTAAAATGAAGCCTCCACCAAGACCAAGCAATCCACCAAATATACCAGCTATAATCAGTATGATGCCACAAGCACTACAAAAAACAAGCTGGTGCACTTTCCAATTTGTGTTTGATTCTGCCCGAGACGCAATCACACTGTGTCCTTTGTATAGTTTAACTGCCTCTAATATAGTTACTCCGAAAGCCATGGGGATCTAAGAATTCATTTGAGGAGATTGAAGGCCAAACATATATGGTGCCATGATGGTTTCAAACAAAAAATAAAGCTCAAATGAGGGTTGTATTTGAAGCGCGAAAAATACAAGATGAAGGCTTATGTTTTCTTCCAATTCTAAGGGACATGAAAGGCAGATAGCTGCAAGAGATTACATGCCCAATATGCAGCTGAACAAGTTGTGGTATAATCCTGTGCCAACAGAAAAGTTTCTTAAAAATTGAATCAACGAATAAATAAAAGCAAAGGAAAGTATTAATAATAACAAAAATCATCCACATTGTAGGTATTACCTTAGCGGTCTGCAATGCAAGTATTATAATCCAGACAGCAAAAAGAATCAGTAGTTCCTTCTAGCAAAGATTCTCAAAGATAGAAACCCGAGAAGGTTAAAGAATGTCAGTCTCTAAAACCATGCATCAAGGAAAGCTCAGGCTCCAAAGAACCCTACGTCTGTTCTTTTGGATTCCCTGGTTTCTGTTGGAGTACCGTTGTTTGGGCCACCAGGTTGAGGCTTGTATTCAGCTTCTGCACTAGAATCATCACCTGCATAAAAAAAAATTAGGCATCTAAATTTGAGTAGGTAAAAGGTCATTGCTACCAAAGAATTAATAATGATAGATCAACTCACCATTTGACTGCATTCGTCTAGCAGCCTCCTGAAAAAATGGAAAACTAGTTGAGCCAATATGGATTAAGGGGTGGTTTGGGAGTTAGGTGCTTAAAAAAAAAGCATCCATGAAAAAAAGCTGTGAGGGTTTTAGGTGTTTGGTAAACTGAAAAAAAAAGGGCTTATTTTGGAAGCTGCTGTGAGAATAAGCTGAAATCAAAGGAAAAAGTTGAAGCTGCTATTTGCAGCTTTGGAAAACTGGCTTTTTTTCTTCAAAGCACACGGAGCTACAGTGCTCCTTTAATGAAAAGACCCATTATCAGACTGCTTTTTTTTCCTAAAACACTTTTACAAAAAAGTTTATCAAACACTGCTGATTTATTTCACAGCCGCTTATTCTCACAGCAGCTTTTTTTCAAACACAGCAATACCAAACCAGAGTTATGCCATATGTACAAATTAAACTAACAAAATTTAAGATGACCCTTTTTATTGTAGTTTCTTCTTTCCATGTCTCAGTGCCCTTGAAGAATGCCCTACTCGATGTACTTGCATGTCATCAAAATGGGATCACTATACTTGCATGTCATCCATCCAGCTTGTTTTCTATGGTTGAGATCTCCATCTAATTCTCCGTTCTTTTACAAGATAGATCCTAGGTAGCAAAAACGGTCGCTCTTTGGTATTTCCTGATCTCCGATCCTCACCCCAAACTCATTTTGGCCTCCATTTGCACTGAACTTGCACTCCATATATTCTGTCTTTGATCGGCTTAGGCGAAGACCTTTAGATTCCAACACTTCTCTCCAAAGGTTAAGCTTCGCATTTACCCCTCTTGAGTTTCATCTATCAACACTATATCGTTTGCGAAAAACATACACCAAGGAATATCATTTTGAATATGTCCTGTTAACTCATCCATTACCAACGCAAAAAGGTAAGGACTTAAGGATTGTTGATGCACAAAATCAGTGAGGACTTTGGTACAACAGAAAGTAATAAGTTTGTGATCTTTGCTAGATTGCTCTGGTCATTAGTGTGGTTAAGTATGTAAACGGATAGAGACAGGAAAGCAAAACACAATATGTACGTGGTTCACCCAGATTGGCTACGTCCACGGAGTAGAGGAGTTCTCATTAATTGTGAAGGGTTTTCACAATACATAGGTTCAAGCTCTCCTTTAGTGAGTACAAGTGAATGATTTAGTACAAATGACATTAGGAAATAATGTGGGAGAATGATCTCGTAATCACGAAACTTCTAAGTACCGAAGTGTGGTATCGTCTTCACTTGCCTTATCTATCTCATAGGTAGATGTGGCATCTTCTCTGGAAGTACTCTTCCTTCATCCAGGGGTGGTATTGTTAACTGGTGGAGATGCACAAGGTAATGTATCAATTACACTTGAAGCTTACTTGTAGTTTCAGGCTTGGTCAAGCGCGATACAAACCATGTAGTAGGAGTCCCCCAAGTCGCCGAGCTAGGGGATCTACTGAAAGAGGTGACAGACAAGGTAAGCAATCAGAGCTCCAAGCAATCAGTCCCAGATCAGAAGTTTGATTTCGAGTTTCAGCTGATTGTTCTCATTCTCCCTATCTTGAAGGCAGCATGAAGGATAAAGAGAAGAAAAAGGAGAATAGATGATATGAGATTCTTTTGCTTTTGAAGAAGTAACTTTCCACAAGCTTATTCTTGAACTGGGCTGGAGGGTTTTCTGGTTTCCTCCAGAGTATAAGGTCGACTGAAGAATTTGAGGGTCAAAACAAGTCCATCAAATCTAGAGTACGTTCGACCCTGCTGATATGGGATACTTTTGCTGTTGATAAAATTGGATGTATCGGTACGTGTTCTGTTACGCTTGCCTCCACATGCTTCCTTGTATCCTTCTCACTTTACCTATCTGTTCCTCAGGCAGATGTGGTATCTTCTCTGGAAGCATAAGATGTTGAAGATGAGTACTCGAGAGCAATGCCAGGTAAGTAATCAGGTAAGGGGTTCCAGGCAGTTAGTTCCTGACTGGAAGCTTGATTCCAAGTGCTGACTGATTGCTCTCTTTCTCCTTGTCTTGCAGGTAAGAACAAGGCCAAAGGAAAAGACAGGGAAAAAACATGATATGGGATACTCTTGCTTTTAACCCTGATGATATGAGATATTCTTGCTCTGGTGTAGCTTGTTTGCAGAGGTATTATCGGGGGGAAAGAAAGCTGAGTATTTCGAGAGGCTTCGTTGGGAGTGCCCTCTCAGATATGAGGAAGGGTTAAGCATTTTTGCAGGTCTGCCTATCCGTTGAGGATGGAGGTCGACATATATAGGAGTCTCCCTAACAACAAGTAGTAATGATATTCCTTTACCCTGCTTGGTCATAGCACGGTAGTAGGAGCTGCCAGCTTCACGTGTGTCAGAGCACTTTGAAAAAGTGGTCTGTGGTATCTGGAAAGCTGATGCTGCGTGTGAAGATTACAGACAAGCTTTATCCAAGGAGATCTGGCTCTCGAAGTTGAGAAAGCGGTGCCTCTTCGGTTTTCGAACAAGCAATCCTGTCGAGGATCTGGCTCTCGAGATTCGGAGAACGGTGCCTCTTCGATTTTTGAGAAAGTAATCCTGCTGGGCGTCTGGCTCTCGAGATTCAGAGAGCGGTGTCTCTTCGATTTTTGAGAAGGTAATCATGTTGGGAGTCTGGCTCTCGAGATTTGGAAGGCGGTGCCTCTTCGATTTTGGAGCAAGCAATCTTGTTGGGAGTGTTTTCTCGAATGTGAGTAAAGGTTGGGCATGTTTGCTAGTCTACCTTGCCACAGAGCACAGAGGTTGACTCACAGGGACTTTCGAATTATCCAGCAGTGGTGTTGTTCCTTTACCCATATGGGTAATAATATGGTAGCTAGACCTTCAAAATTTATGTGTCTAAACTTTGTTAGTGCTGTTTCTTTGCTATTCTTTTACCCTTCTTGGTCATAGTGATGTAGTGGGAGCTGCAAGCTTCACGTGTCTAAACTTTGTTAGAGATCTTTGGCAAAGTTATCTGTGGTACCCATGAGCTGATGGTGCGTGTGGAAAGTGGATGATTGAACAGTAAGATTCACGTGCTTTCTACTTCACCAGAAATCTTCAACAGAATGCCCATAATTTCAGCAAAGCTGAGTGTGCATGTGACAGGTGCTGACAAGGCTAAAAAAAGCAGGTGCCTCTTTGATTTCTAAGATTGGCCCTCGTGGTCTCTGAGCAGCCCAGCTTTTGAGAAAGCAAGCGCCTCTTCGATTTCTGAGATCGGCCTTCGTGGTTTTGCAGCCCAACTTTTAAGAAAGCAAACGCCTCTTCGATTTCTGAGATCAGCCCTCGTGGTCTCTGAGCAGCCCAGCTTTTGAGAAAGCAAACGCCTCTTCGACTTCTGAAGCTCCGTCAAGTGCAGATTTTTATAGAGGTTGGCATTAAGTTCCAAAGCACACTTGAATCTCCACCAGTAGAAGCTCCCTTATTGCACTTCTAAGATCTTGATTTGTCTGACCTCTTCTCTCTTCAACACCTTTGAAAATGTCTGGCTCCTCCGACTGTCGTTTTGACTTGAACCTTGTTGAAGAGGCAGACACGCCTTCTCCAGACAACATATGGCGCCCATCCTTCTTATCCCCTACTGGTCCTCTTACCATTGGGGATTCCGTGATGAAGAATGATATGACCGCTGCGGTGGTGGCCAGGAACCTTCTCACTCTCAAAGATAACAGACTACTTTCCAAACGGTCTGATGAGTTGGCTGTTAAGGATTCTCTGGCTCTGAGTGTTCAGTGTGCAGGTTCTGTGTCTAATATGGCCCAACGCCTATTTGCTCGAACCCGCCAAGTTGAATCATTGGCGGTTGAAGTGATGAGTCTCAAACAGGAGATTAGAGGGCTCAAGCATGAGAATAAACAGTTGCACCAGCTCGCACATGACTATGCTACAAACATGAAGAGGAAGCTTGACCAGATGAAGGAATTTGATGGTCAGGTTTTACTTGATCATCAGCGGTTTGTGAGTTGTTCCAAAGGCATTTATTGCCTTCGTCTTTTGGGGCTGTACCACGTAATGAAGCTCCAAATGATCAACCTCTGATGCCTCATCCTTCTAGGGTTTTGTCCAGTACTGAGGCTCCGAATGATCCCCCTCCGGTGCCTTCTCTTTCTGAGGCTCTACCGACTGCTGAGACTTCTCCTAAGTAACCTTTGTGAAGGCTCCCTCTTGTTTGTTTATTTTGACTCATGTATATGTACATATTTGTAACTTATCGGAGATATCAATAAATAAGCTTTGCTTCATTTCAACGTATTGTGTTAAATACCAAAGCCTTCTTCACTGAGTAGGGTCGGCTATATGAATCTTAGAACGCCATTGTGCTCGGTCATGTGTCATGTCCTCCGTTAGATCCAAGTACTCTAAGTCTTTTCTTAGAGTCACTTCCAAAGTTTTCCTAGGTCTTCCTCTACCCCTTCGGCCTTGAACCTCTGTCCTGTAGTCATATATTCTAACCAGAGCGTCAGTAGGCCTTTTTTGCACATGTCCAAACCACGGTAACTGATTTTCTCTCAGCTTTCCTACAATTTCGGCTACTCCTACTTTACCTCGGATATCCTCATTCCTAATCTTATCCTTTCTCGTGTGCCCACACATCCAACGAAGCATCCTCATCTCCGCTACACCCATTTTATGTACGTGTTGATGCTTCACCGCCCAACATTCTGTGCCATACAGCATCGCCGGCCTTATTGCCGTCCTATAAAATTTTCCCTTGAGCTTCAGTGGCATACGGCGGTCACACAACACGCCGGATGCACTCTTCCATTTCATCCATCCAGCTTGTATTCTATGGTTGATATCTCCATCTAATTCTCCGTTATTTTGCAAGATAGATCCTAAGTAGCGAAAACGATCGCTCTTTGGTATTTCCTGATCTCCGATCCTCACCCCTAACTCATTTTGGCCTCCATTTGCACTGAACTTGCACTCCATATATTCTGTCTTTGATCGGCTTAGGCGAAGACCTTTAGATTCCAACACTTCTCTCCAAAGGTTAAGCTTCGCATTTACCCCTTCATGAGTTTCATCTATCAACACTATATCGTCTGCGAAAAGCATACACCAAAGAATATCATCTTGAATATGTCCTATTAACTCATCCATTACCAACGCAAAAAGGTAAGGACTTAAGGATGAGCCTTGATGTGATCCTACAGTTATGGGGAAGCTTTCGGTTTATCGTTCATGAGTTCTTACAGCAGTCTTTGCTCCTTCATACATATCCTTTATAGCTTGGATATATGCTACTTGTACTTCTTTCTTCTCTAAAATCCTCCTTGGGACCCTATCATACGCTTTTTCCAAATCTATAAAGACCATGTGTAAATCCTTTTTCCCATCTCTATATATTTCCATCAATCTTCGTAAGAGATAGATTGCCTCCATGGTTGAGCGCCCTGGCATGAACCCGAATTGGTTGTCCGAAACCCGTGTCTCTTGCCTCAATCTATGCTCAATGACTCTCTCCCAGAGCTTCATTATATGACTCATTAGCTTAATACCCCTATAGTTCATGCAATTTTGTACGTCGCCCTTATTCTTGTAGATAGGCACCAAAGTGCTCTTTCGCCACTCATTTGGCATCTTCTTCATTTTCAAAATCTTATTGAATAGGTCAGTGAGCCATGCTATACCTGTCTCTCCCAAGACTTTCCACACTTCGATCGGTATATCATTTGGGCCCACTGCTTTTCTATGCTTCATCTTCTTCAAAGCTCCAACCACTTCTTCCTTCCTAATTCGACGATAAAATGAGTAGTTTCTACACTCTTCTGAGTTACTCAACTCCCCTAAAGAAGTACTCCTTTCATGTCCTTCATTGAAAAGATTATGAAAATAACCTCTCCATCTGTCTTTGACCGCGTTCTCTGTAGCAAGAACCTTTCCATCCTCATCCTTGATTCACCTCACTTGGTTTAGGTCCCTTGTCTTCTTTTCCCTTGCTCTAGCTAGTTTATAGATATCCAACTCTCCTTCTTTGGTATCTAGTCGCTTATACATATCGTCATAAGCCGCTAACTTAGCTTCTCTCACAGCTTTCTTCACCTCTTGCTTCGCTCTTCTATACCTTTCACCATTTTCATCGGTCCTGTCCTTGTATAAGGCTTTACAACATTCCTTCTTAGCCTTTACCTTTGTTTGTACCTCCTCATTCCACCACCAAGATTCCTTTTGGTGTGGAGCAAAGCCCTTGGACTCTCCTAATACCTCTTTTGCTACTTTTCGGATACAACTAGCCATGGAATCCCACCTTTGGCTAGCTTCCCCCTCTCTATCCCACACACACTGGGTGATTACTTTCTCTTTGAAAATGGCTTGTTTTTCTCCTTTTAGATTCCACCATCTAGTCTTTGGGCACTTCCAAGTCTTGTTCTTTTTTCTCACTCTTTTGATATGTACATCCATCACCAACAAGCGATGTTGATTAGCCATGTTCTCTCCCGGTATAACTTTGCAATCCTTACAAGTTATACGATCCCCTTTCCTCATTAGAAGAAAATCTATTTGTGTTTTTGACGACCCACTCTTGTAGGTGCATGTTCTACTCTTTTCTTAAAGAAGGTGTTGGCTAAGAAGAGATCATATGCCATTGCAAAATCTAAGATAGCTTTCCCATCCTCGTTTCTCTCCCCAAAACCATGGCCACCATGAAAACCTCCATAGTTGCATGTCTCCCTGCCCACGTGTCCATTTAAATCTCCTCCTATAAATAACTTATCCGTCTGGGCAATTCCTTGCACCAAGTCTCCAAGGTCTTCCCAAAATTTCTCCTTCGAACTCGTATCCAACCCTACTTGAGGTGCATACGCACTAATCACATTGATGAGTTCTTGTCCTATTACAATCTTGATTGCCATGATTATATCTCCTACCCTCTTGACATCTACAACATCTTGTGTCAAGGTCTTGTCCACGATGATGCCAACACCGTTTCTCGTTCTATTTGTGCCCGAATACCAAAGTTTAAACCCTGAGTTTTCTAGATCCTTTGCCTTAAGACCAACCCACTTAGTTTCTTGTAGGCACATAATATTTATCCTTCTCCTCACCATAACTTCCACTACTTCCATAGATTTTCCCGTTAAGGTTCCTATATTCCACGTTCCTAAACGCATTCTACTCTCTTGAACTCTACCCTTCTGTCCTAGCTTCTTCACCTTCCCCCGTCCAATAGGATCAAAGTACTTCTTTTGTGTGTCCTGTGTAAAGTTGATAGGAGCATATGGCCCCAAACAATTTTGAGTGGAGTCGTTCGAAAAGAAGTTTCTATGGCCCCCTTGCTCATTTAACACTGCATCCGGGTGCCGATGGAGATACAGCGACCATTGCTCACTTATCACTGTGCTCGGGCCACACAGTGCGCCACTTACGGGTGACGCCCTAGCTTTAGCGCGATTTCGTTCTGGATTCATTTTCATAAGGATTCGACGTAACTGAGGAGTGCCGAATTGATGAAAATAATGAATTCTTAATTTCATAATTTTCTATAATTCTTACCTAAGAAAGTAATGATTAATAACACTGTGATCATCCAGTTAGCACATATGACATTGAAAGCAACTCTGATACTGATCCCAAGCACAAGCATTGGTTGGGAAAGAATCGCCAAGTCGTAGTCGATGAAGGGGAGGTCAAGTGTTGGATGCCTTAGCCTTAGATTGTAAACACAGATGAAATTGCAGTATTTGTGATCATACTTGACCAAACCAACAAGCACTCAAAATTTCATTCAGTT
Organism: Malus domestica; assembly: GCF_042453785.1. NCBI lineage: Eukaryota > Viridiplantae > Streptophyta > Magnoliopsida > Rosales > Rosaceae > Malus > Malus domestica. The sequence goes on from NC_091669.1 coordinate 19,774,697, forward strand.
ACATTCGAAAGGTGAAAGAGGTAGAAAACTGTCATATCCACAAAGTCTAGGGATTAGAAGTGCATAAGGATATTCCCCTCACATCATTTGGTAAAATGATACAATGAATCTAATTGAAATCTTAGATTGGTGTTGACATCTGAAGCTTTTGGTGTTTAATAGTTGTTGCTACCATCGTATTAGAGAACCAACATGTTTCCATTTGTCATCGACTCTCACATGCAGGATGGTGTGCACATCAGAGAGGGTTTTAACTTCATATACATTGTTGATTGACTGATTTCCTAGCAACTTAACTTGAGGGATAATAGATTTGGTTTCCTGCATGAACATTGTATTAGTATAAAACTAAATTTCTAAGATACTGGCATGATCGTGTGTGCCTAACTTAATTAATTATAAATGGTGCAAAAGTTTGAGGATTATGCTGCAGGTGAAAGCTGAAGAGTACAGGAAAATGGTGAAGAAGAAGCAAGAACTTACACTTTGGTATTGCTGTTGACGATTTCTGATCAAATCCAGTGATCAAAGTGAGCACTGGAACAAAAATTCCACCCCCACCAACTCCACCTACAATCCCAACCGAAAAGCAGACCCTAGGAATCCAATTTTTGTACCCACCACAATTTTCCACCCAAATTTCATTTCCTGTATATCCAATTTCACCCCGCAATTAAGTCAAATTTTGAACAATTACTGCCCTTCAAAGAGTGAAAAAAAAAGAAGCAGTTTTTCACATATAAGTTTGACACACTTTAAACAAAAGCACTTTAAAGTTGATCAAAGTATTGTAAAAGAAGTGTGAATGCCCTTTATAAAAGCAATACCCATTTAAAGACTCTGGACATTAAGTCATGGTTGGTAGGTTCATCACCTAACTTTTGTTTTCAATATTTTTTACTAATGAAATGTGAGGTGGAATGAAGAAAAGATGGTTGGCTATCTGACTATAAAACCAAGAGAAGAAGTAGCAAATGATGTAGAAGAGAAATATATCAGTAAGCTATAAGGCTAGAGAGAAAGAAAATTAATGAGAGATATATTTGTACTCCTATTATTTCAAATGAAAAAAAGAAAGTACTACTGCTGCCCCGAGGACTTAGGCACACTTGCCGAACCTTGTAAATATTGTATCTTATTTACTTTATATTCCATTGTCTGCATATCCTCAATTTCATAACATGTTATTAGCACGAGAATCTCTCATGTCAGTGGAAAACACAATGCCATAAATCTGGTGAAGCACTACCTGAAGGAAATATTTGTGAAAACTAGTTCATTTGAGCAACATCTATACATGCAATTAACAATTAAAAGGCGGAATCATGCTTGTATACACTAAAAAACAAAACTTTACCCATGAAATTCAAGGCCTAGTGAATGTGGTGAATCAAGACTCAACTCAAGAACAAAGTGAGTTGAGAAATATTATACCTTTGTTGATTCCTCTTTGCATAAGCAAAGGTTAATCACCCAAGAGATAGGGCCTTCATTCCTTACTTCTTAGCTTCATGGATTTCTTGGATGAGGATGGTAGAATGGATTCTCCAAGTTCCCAAAATAGAGAACCTCTAAGTCTCCACACCAAGGAGAGCATTCATGAAGAGATGAGTGACCTAGAGGAAGTAAGATTGCTAGCTAATTTCCTCTAGGGTGGCTGGCCACTTAGAGAGAAAAAAGAGCCTTGTGTTCTCATCTTTTATCCAAAAGAAACCCTTTATGAATTTTGGCTATAAAGTTCTTTATATAGTCACTTCACTTAAGTCACAAAAAGAACCAAAACCCTATTTCATCAATATGGCCGACCTTCTATGGTCTTTGGGCTGTTTGGGCCCTCTTGAATCTTTATTCATTAAGTTGTCATACAACTTAAGTCAATGGGCTTAACATTCGAAGCCCATTGGGCCTTCAGGCCCAAAACTAACCCGAGGTCTAAAACGAACTTATTCGTTTGATTAATTAACATATTAATTAATCCTAGCCATAAACAATTAAACCATTTAATTTTTCTTACTCAACTCCGTTGTTTCTTTAATCTCTACCTTACATGGTGTACGATCCATTAGGTTCCTTTTAGCGAGGCAGTGGGCGATTGTTACTCTTAACGATCGATTGTGAATTGAAACAACATTTCAATTCTCCCTTTGATGAAGATCACCAGGGCTTCCACAAACCATGAGTGCCTAGCAGTATGTCATGGCTACCTAAGCTAATCAGAAGAGGTGGAGAACCTATTCAGTTTAGGATCACAATGCAATATGGTCTTTCTCTAATACAATACTCTTGACCACATTGTTTGGTTTGATAGTTTATTCATGTCCACTATCCAATGTGATTCTTTTACTTATATGATTACCTTGAATGTGATTTGGAACGACTTCCTAAATCTCATTCATACTCTGACCAGAGATTCTTAATCATGTTATAGAGTATTCTCCCTTAAACGGTTTGAAGGTTAAAGATCCCTTATTGTGCATTCACTTGCCTCCATGGCTAAGTGGCTTAACCCCAACTATGTCATGGACACCCTATGACGAAGTGACTTTGATATAGTCAAAGATCAAGGACCTAACCACAAGACAACTATGATGCCTCAAGTCAAATGACTACTTTGCATTATCCCAACCATGAGTTCTCATGTGCCATGAGTATGAGAACTCCTTGTTGATCGTGTTCAGTTGACTCATTCTTTATCGAGCACCTACATGTTTATCTTGGTGTCAGTCACACTAATGACTTGAGACCAATCACTCTCCCTAAGAGAAAACATAGCACGTACTGATCTTAACGGATTGTTAATGCCCAATTGGCAATCCTATGATCAGGAACGTTTAGGATATGTATACGAAAGATAATGGTCTCATGAATCTAACTTTTTTAGATCAGATTCTCCCAATTGCATATTCCTTGGACTTATTTTTTAAGCATATAACATTTATATAAGACGGCTTAAAAGAATAATCTTTGCCCTTTAGATTAAACGAGATTAGTTTAACATGCAAAATGTCCATAAAGTATCATCATATGATTGGTTTTAGGGCACATTTCCAACACTACCTACCTCCCACCTCTGTCGATTGGAATCTCATAGAAAAGGTACAAACTTGAAATTCGCAAAAAAAAATCAACAGTCTTGATACGAGTTTTGAAACTCTGACTTCATGTGCTCAAACATAAGTTTTTCGTTCATAGAAGTTGTTTCTTATCTTCTCTTCCATAACATATCAAAATTCTAGAAAGATCAACGGTTAATTCATTCCAGATCTTAGAAATACTACAATAGACCCGAAATGCACTGAACAACCGGCAGCCATGTTAACGGCTTTTAGAATTCAACTTATTGACCTCGGATGCAAATGCTTTCTTCATTGAAGTTGTTCATTATTCTCTTATCCATGCCATCCTAAAATTTGGGTCAGATCCAAACGGTTTGGTTGTCCTATAATTCTCATACACTACCGTTGATACATGACCACGGTTAGAAAGGAAAAGGGAAGTATAGTAAGTTAAGATTTACGTTTTCCTTATTATTATTAACTTTGTTATTCATGTGATTGGTGCGGCACTGTCGCCCTTCTTATAATAACAATTATTATTTTTATGTTTTGATATTTATGTGAATGGTGCTGAATTAAAGCCCTTGTCACAATCTTTATATATTTAAAGTAATTTATTTATAGTGGCTGGAATTACCGCCTTCTGCTTTAATTTACTTATTGTACTACATTTTGTTATGATGAGTATATACAGGACCCAAAGTTCCTTGATCAAATTTAGAACATGAAGTTTTTTTATTCTCATCATATAAAAAGATTGAATCTGAAGTTCCATCATATAAAAAGATCGAACCTAAAGTTCTGTGATCCTCATCATATAAAAAGATTGGAACTAAAATTCCATCATATAAAAAGATAGGACTAGAAGTTCCTTGATTCATGTAAATAAGGACCATAAGTTCCTTAATCCATGTACAGAGTAAGTATAAACATGAATTCTAAAAAATATGAACCTAAAGGTTCTAATAATGTCGATATCAAGAATAAATAATGTTAAGAACTTGAGTTTTAACATTTTTTTGTAGACATGTGTTTATATGGTATGAATTAATTATCGCAAGTTCTGTCACACCTGAATTTCTTCCTTTCTGTAACAAGAAAATGGTGAACTTAGCAAAACTCGATTTTGTTACCATCGACATCTCAGTAAAGAAAACTTGCATGAATCCATGGTTCCTGAGAACTCATATGAAAGTATATAATATTAGGAAACATCTTTGCTTAAAAACTCATGATTCTTATTCATGGAACCAAAAGTTTCCATAGATTCCTATATCTAACAAACTGAACCAGAAGTTTCGGGCATGTATAAAACCAAAATAGATAGAATTTTTCTATATATATAACCGAAAAAAAAAAGATGAGCTTTCACAAAGATATAAACCTTCAGTACTTGGCAAAACCCCAGAAAGACGAGGCACCAGAAGTTGATCATTTGAACCCTCAGTAATTAGTAAATTACCAGACGGTGGAGGCAATTGGTGCCTTCCAAATAAAGTCACAAACCTCTGGTGGTAATATTGAATCCAACTTTCGGAGTCCTACAGCTGGTCGAGCTTTCTCTTCATGCTCGTTGAGTAATTATTTGCAAGTTTTTGCAACTCTTTATTCTTGTGTTTAAGACCTCTAATTTCTTGTTTAAGATTTTCCACCTCAGCCATTAATTATTCAACTTGGCGAGTTCATGTAAGTAGGCATTGGCCCATATTGGATACAGAATTTGCACACTTAACACTGAAAGCCAAAGAGTCTTGAACAACCAGTTTATCATACCTTTTTGAAAATACTCTTCTACCTTTGGGAGTGAAAAGGTTCTTAGCTACTACTGCAGTAGTCATATCATCCTTCATCACAGCCGTAAAATGACCATTAGAGGATAGGAAGGATAGATGCTAGATATTGTCTTCAAGAGGCATGTCTTCATCTTTTACAATATTCAAATCAAAACAACGATCAAATAGGCAAGCCATTTTTGGAAATGATGAAAGAAAAGGAAATCATAGGATAAATAGAAATCTAAGAAGTGTAATAGAGGCACACCATATCGGTGGATGATATGCTCCTTGATGAAACAGACAACAGTTTCCTTCTTGACTTCCTTTAGGGGTATGGATTTAGCCCACTTAGAGAAGTAATCTGTTGCAGCTAGGATGTAAGCTTCTCCTACAGATGACTTTGGCGTAATTGGTCATACGACGTCCAATCCCCATGCATCGAACGACCATGAAGCAGTTGTAGGGTGTAATGGTTCAGGCAGTTGATGTATGAAGTTAGCGTGGAATTGGCAGGCTGGCACCTTTTGGCATGTTCCAGACAGTCTTTCACCATGCTTGGCTAATAGTAACCCATTCTTTTAAGCTGGAAATGTAGCTTCGGTCAGGACTGATGGCCTTGCATACACCTGAGTGTGCTTCTTTCATAGCTTGATTAGCTTTTTCCTCACCTAAGCATCTCAGAAGTCCTCCTTCAAAAGAGCATCAGTAGAGTGTTCCTTTGTAGTAGAGAAAGGGAGGTGCTCATCAATGTATTTCAGAGCGGTGTCTAGGATCATCTTGAAGCCTTCCATGCTCCAAGTAGTCGATCAGCGATCGTCTCCACTCTTCAGCATCGACCGGGAGTACTGAGTTGACGTTTGCATCATCTAGTAGCATTTTGGTGACAAGCAGGATTACCCATCTTTGGCAAACTGGCACGTCTGCAGCTTCCTCTTCTCCTAGTGTCATACGCGAGGCTAGGTTGACAAGCGCGTCTACCATTTGATTTTCTTTTCTAGGCACATGCTCTAATGTCACGGCCTCAAAACTTTTGCAACAGTTGAGTTGCCAGCCTAAAGTATGGGACGATATCATCTTGCTTCACCTCATATTCAGTTAAGAGTTGATTGATTATGAGCTTGGAGTCGCCATGGACCTCAAAGGTTGTGATTTCCATGTTGATGGCCATTTGGAGCCCGATGATCAGTGCTTGGTACTCAACGACGTTGTTGGAGCACAATTAACTTAGTTGGAAGGAATAAGGTAGTATTTGCCTTTGTGGCAACATGAATACTACTCTTGCCCCCGCTTTGTCTGCTCGTGCAGATCCGGTAAAGAACATCATCCATGTTGGGAAAATGTCGATGTAGAACACCTCCTCGTCAGGTAAGTTGTCTAAGATTTTCCAATCAGCTAGGATTGGATGATCGGCAAAGAAGTCTGCTAGCGCTTATCCCTTGACGGCTTTAGCTGGGACGTAGATGATCTCATACTGATTAAGAAGCAGCGCCCATTTAGCGAGTTACCCTATCAAGACTAGTTTGGACATGATGTATTTGACTAGTTCAGCTTTAGCAACCAAGTAGATGGTGTAAGCATGCATGTAATGCTTGAGCTTCTAGATGGCGAACACCAAGGCAAGGCACATCTTTTCTATTAGGGAGTAGTTCAACTCAGCGCCGATGAGAGTTCGACTGAGCTAGTAAAGCGCTCCTTCTTTTTGGGATTCATTTTCTTGTGCCAAGAGTGCTCCAACTGAACTTTCCTTAACGGCAATGTACAATATGAGCGGCTTCCCGGGCATAGGTGCCCCGAGGATAGGTGGACTTGATAAATACTTTTTTATGCTTTCAAAAGCATTGTACCATGCTTCATCCTATATGAACGAAACATCTTTCTTCATGGGTTGGCTAAACAGTTGACAACGCCCTGCAAGGTTAGAGATGAAGTGCCTGATGAAAGCTAGCCATCATTGTAGACTTTTCAGCTTGTACAAGTTTCTTGGCTCAGGCATGCTTTGAATGGCCTTGATCTTTGATTGGTCCACTTCAATGCCACGGTGCTTAACAATGAAACCAAGGAAGTTTCCTGAGATGACGTAAAATGCACACTTTAACGGGTTCATCTTGAGGTTGTATTTTCGCAGCCTTTCGAACACTATTCGTAAATCCTTCAAGTGATCTGATATTTTCTTTGTCTTGACCACCACATCATCTACGTAACATTCTAAGTTTTTGTGTAGCATGTCATTGAAGACTTTTTGCATTGCACGTTGATATGTAGCTCCAGCGTTCTTCAGACCAAAGGGCATCACCTTGTAGCAGTAGATACCTTTTAGAGTGTGAAAGGTTGTTAGTTTCTCGTCTTTGAGAACCATGAGAATTTGATTGTATCCAGAAGAGTCGTCCATGAATGACAATGCCTCATGGCCAGTGGTTGCATCCACCATGATTTCGATGATTAGCAAAGGGAAGTCGTCCTTCGGGCAAGCATCGTTGAGGTCCCGAAAGTCTACGCAAACACATATTTGTCCAAATTTCTTAAGGACAATGACGATGTTGGAGATCCATTTGGGGTATTGCATTTCTCGAATGAAGCCTGCTTCGATTAGCTTGTCAATCTCAGCCTCAATTTGTGGGATAAGCTCAGATTGATAGCGTCTTTAAGTTTGCTTTATCGGTCGCCTTCCAGGCTTGACTACAAGATGATGCATATCGATGATAGGGTCAAGGCCGTGTATTTCTTTGTAGGTCCAAGCAAAGACATCTTTGTACTCTAATAGTAGCTGGTGATACTCATCTATCTCGTCCGCACTTAACAGTGCACTTACGAAGATAGACTTTGATTCCTCGTTTGTGCCTAAGTTAAGTTCCTTGAGATCATCAACTGTGGCTTGCCCCTATCTTCAAGTTGTGGTGGTGCAGCAGTGACATCTTCCTCGAGGATTTCGTCTTCTTTGCCTTCTTAAATCATGATGTGGAAGACATCTTGGACCTCTTCTTCAGTGTTGTCCTTTCGAGCTTGTTGGCATGAAGATTGTTCAGTATGGATAATGGTGCGCCTTCTTACTTTCAATGGTACATTTGTGTCAACCTCCAAGATTGATTGGTGCTTCATCCTCGAAGGATTCAAGCTTCGAACGTTGCCTTTTTCTGCTAACTTGTCGAGCTTTTCTTCCTTTGGTGTTGTCACCCTCTTTCTAGAAGGCTTTTCATTGTCTTCAAGTCTTTCCAAAGCTGACCGTCGTGAAGGAGAGCTAGCCATGTTGCTTTGTTTCTTAGGTTTTGACAACCTTTCAAAAAAAGAGCTTTGGAATGTTGGCACGTTAAGCCTCTTGAAGACGGAAGTTCGGTATTGACCACCAATGCGATTAAGCGCTGAAATTCTGGGTCTTGAACAATTCATCCTATTGAAAACTGACGTTCGAAGGGCAGGTTTAAGCCTCTCTTAATCTTGTTCAATACTCACACTAATGTGTTGAGCGCTAGCGTTTTTTGCTTTGCTTAAAATCATCACGGGTGCATTTGGTGTAAAGCCAACTCCAGCTTTGTTGTTGTCAACTCAAATGGTCTTTCAACTTCTTTTGAGTCCTTGTAAGGTCACGTTCTTTGTCGTTCATGGTGTTTGAATCCTTCTTTGCAGGATTGGAAGAGGAAGCGAAGTCATACTCAGCCTTGACCTGAGGTTGTAGGCGTTTGGATCAAAACCTTCTTCGGTCCTTTTGGTTGAAAGACAGCTTGGTTCCACCCCCTTTGGCAGAGCTTTTATGAAGCCTTGTGGTAGTCTTGGAACCTTAACGTCGCCTAGCTGTGTCAGAGGCAAAACTACATTCGTCTTAAGCAACTTCACATAATCCTTATGCCACTGTATGTCGGCTTTGCTTACTCCAGTTTCAAACGGGGATTGACCATTCTTTCTTCTCAACATCGGGATGTATCAACAGACGGGTGTGTTCAATCCTTTTGAGGGCGTCTTATTCCCTTTGGTTGTTACAGGTTTAACAGGTTCATCATCATTTTTGCTTGAAAATGGCACGGCTTCTCCTTCTTGGTTCTTGGGCAGGGCTTGCCAGTCCCGATTTTTAGGTGTTGCTTTGCCCGTGGATTTAATTTCTTTTTAAAGAGCTTAGGGCACCGTGTTTTCCTCCACGTAGAACTTGGCATCTGCAAAGTGTGATTTGGCTTCGGTGAATGGCTTGGTATCGCCTTAGATCACCTTTACTCCTCATCGGTAGAATTTTAAGCATTGGTGGAAGGTGGATGGCACTACTCCATTCTCGTGGATCCAAGGCTTTCTTAAGAGCAAGCTATAGGAAATTCTTGCATCAATCACGTGGAATATTGTGATTTATTTGAGTTCACCAATGGTCATCTCCACTCGGATCATGCCCATTGCTCTTTGTCCTCCTTGATTAAAACCTTGGATTAGTAGACGGCTTAGGGATAGTTCATCCACCTTGATGCCGATTGTGGTCATTGTTGACTTTGGCATGATGTTTATGGCCGATCCACCATCCACAAGCATCTGGTTGACTTTGTGCTTCCTTACCTACCTAGAGACAAAGAGAGAACAGTTGTGAGGCTTGGATCCTAGCAGCAAGTCTTTGTCGGTGAAATGGATTACGTCCTAGACAGTACAACATGTGGCATACTCATGCGGTTGAAGTTTCAAGCTTTCGTCCTTGCTTTCTTGCACTTCGTGGTCGTTGGGACTTGCCAAGACCGCTGCTAGTGCTCTTCGCATCTTCCTTGGCAATCGTAGCACTTCCTCAATGCTAAAGTGTGTTGGCAAACCTTCTTTGGGTGTGAGGTCTTTTCTTCCTTAGTGGCAATAGCTTTGCCTTTTGAGGGCTCTACCATCTCTACTTCAACCATGTGACAAGAGACGGTAATGCACTGTTGGAAGAAGTTCTTCGGGAAATACATTTGCAAGGAGACAGGAATGCTTGGCTCTTACTCCATAGGTTCCCCACTGTATGTTGGCTTAGCAACTCTTACGTTTCCTTTAGGCTTGATGTTGTTGTGGCGGCGGTAATTTCTTCCTTATTTCCCTTTTGGCTATGTAACTTGTGGTTTTGGCTTCCTTATCTTTTTATAGGTCGCCAATGTCCATCCTTCTTCGTCGTTGGTAAGTACCTTTTGGTCACTTACCCCCAGTGATGGTTGTGCAGAAGGTGTCGTGTGGCTTGAGCATTGACAGGAATGGTCATGCATCATTTGGAGAGGAACGGGGATCAAATGATCCAAACACGATCTTAGTGATGTGTGTTGCGGCCATGTCTTCTAGGTTAAGTTCGATTCTCCCTTGTTGTAACAGCTTCATAATGAGCTCTTTGAGGGTGAAACACTTACCAACGAGATAACTTACGATACAATGATACTTGTAGTACCTGGGATCGTTAAATCGATTCATCTCTTCGGGGTGCTTGCATTCCAGTAACTCGATCACCTTCTTTTCCAACAAGTCATCTAACATTGCAGCCATATCTGAGTCAGGAAAAGGGTACGTCTTTTGGTCTAGCTCCCTCAAGGTGTTTTTGTACCTGTCTTGGGTGCGAGAAGGCTTATCTCTCTTTATCTCATTCGCTTTGTTCTTGGAGGAGATCTTAACAAGTGCAGTTTAATGAGGGTAATGTTAATAGTAAAAGCTTCATTGGCGGGCTTCCTCCCATGATTGTCTACTTTCAAAGCAAATACCTTATCCTTTTTAAGTCAGAGATTGGCTCATTTTTTCCATGATGGGCGATGCTCAACTCCATGTCGTGGGCGCAAGTGGCTAACTCTTCGAAGGTCCATGGTTTGATGACTTGAAGCATGTAGTGTAACCCCCATTGTATGCCTTGGACGCACACCTCGATCAAGGAGATCTCTGAGAGCCTGTCTTTGCAGTCGAGGCTTAGAATGCGCCATCTATTGATGTAGTCCACGACTGGCTCGTCCTTCTATTACATCACGGTTTTCAGCTCTAGCATGCTCACAGTGTAGCATATACTATAGAAACGGTTGAGGAACTCTCGCTCCAATTGATCCCAGCTGTTGATGGATTGAGGCTCTAGGTCCGTGTACCAGTCAAATGCATTCCTCTTCAGATAAAGGAAAAACTGCTTCGCGAGGTAGTCTCATTGTGCCCCTACATTGTTGCAAGTTTCAACGAAATGGGCGAAGTGCTACTTTGGGTTTCCCTTTCCATCAAACTGCATGAATTTTGGTGGTTAATAACCCATCGGCATCTTCAGGGCGTCGATCTTCTTGGAGTATGGCTTTGAATACAACATCGAGGTATGTGAGCTCTCTTCATACTGCACCTTGATAGTGTTTGTGATCATCTCCTGCAGCTGTTGGATAGAGAGAGATCCCATGAGCGTCGCTGCTTGGTCTGGCTCCAGCTTCTCATTGACTTTCTCCACCGGAGGCTCATCTTCTTCGTTGGCTCCTTTTTTTAGTGGATCAACCTTTAGGTTGACATTCACATCTTGTTGTGCCTCCAGTTGGTTGGCGAGTGCAGCGATTTGCAAGTCTTTCTCATCCACAGTTCGTGTGAGTTTTGTGATCGCTTCATTCATTTGAGCTAGCTGCTCCTCGATTGAAGTCGCTCATGTGGTCATGACTTACATAGCTAAGTTGCTGCTTGAGTCAACATCGGAAAGCAGGGACTCGGAGTACTTCTTCGAACTTTCTTCCCTTTGTGCACTTAGCGAGGCTAGGGTGATCACGGGCTCGCGCTTTTGATGCTCCCCTTGCTCCTTTAGCGTCACCAACTTTGGAATGGCATGTTGAACAGTGGTGATCGCCTTCGCTTTGCTCCGGGTTGTGACACCAATGAATTCTCCACTTAAAGCAGAAGTGTTTAGGCTCTTTCCCTTGGTTGCAATGACGGCTTGTCCCTTCTTTGATGCCATTAACTTTGAGGTGTGCTTTGGATTTCTTGAACGAAGAAAGAGATGAGAAGTAGAGATGGTCCCACTGGGTGTGCCAAATTTGTAAACACGAATATTCCTACGACAAATGAGATAAGAACACGTGAACAAAATAATATTTTGTATTAATTTTGGGGTTACAATCTCTTTTACAATTTGATCCTCTGATTCTATCTTCGTAAGGTGTTAGATCTGTGGATGAGCTGTTGATCCAAAGGGTCGTCGGGGCTTGATCTTGGGATGAACGGATCTTCAAGGGCCTTCAGGGCTTTATCTTGATGAACAGTTATGTGGATTTCTTCAAAGGTCATTGGGCTTGATCTTGATGAACGAATATGAACAGATCTTCAAGGGCCTTCGGGGCTTGATCTTGATGAAAGATGTGTGAATTTCTTCAAGGGCCATTGGGCTTGATCTTGATGAACGAGGATGAATCAATCTTCAAGGGCCTTTGGGCTTGATCTTGATGAACAGATCTTCAAGGCCCTTTGGACTTGATCTTGATGAACGAGGGTGAACGGATCTTCAAGGGCCTTCCTGTTGGAAATGTGCCCTAAAGCCAATCATGTGATGATACTTTACGGACATTTCACATGTTAAACTAATCTAGTTTTACATATAAAGGGCAAAGATTATTGTTTGAGCCGTCTCATATAAATGTTATATGCTTAAACGATAAAGTCCAAGGAATATGTGATTGGGAGAATGTAATCTAATGAAGTTAGATTCATGAGACCATTTTTTCGTAGACACATCCTAAACGTTCCTGATCATAGGATTGCCAATTGGGCGTTGACAGTCCGTTAAGATCAGTACGTACTATGTCTTCTCTCAGGGAGAGTGATTAGTCTCGAGTCATTGGTGTGTGTGACATCAAGACAAGTACGGTAGGTGCTCAATAGAGAATGAGTTCACTGAACGCGATCAACGAAGAGTTCTCATATTCCATGTCACATGAGAACTCATGGTTGGGATAATGCAAATTAGTCCTTTGACCTGAGGCATCATAGTTGTCTTGTGGTTAAGACCTTGATCTTTGATTATGTCAAAGTCACTCCATCAGGAGGGTGTCCACGGCATCGTTGGGGTCAAGTGACTTAGCTATGGAGACAAGTGAATGCGCAACAAGGGATCTCTAACCTTCAAACCGTTTGAGGGAGAATACTCTATGATATGATTTGAATCTCTGATCAGAGTATGAATGAGATTGGGGAATGCGTTCCAAATCACATTCAAGGTAATCATATAAGCACAAGACACACATTGGATAGTAGACATGAGAAAATAAACTATCAAACCAAACAATGTGGTCAAGAGTATTAGATTAGAGAAAGACCGTATTGCATTTGTAATCCCGAACTGAATAGGTTCTCTAACCTCTTCTGATTAGCTTGGATAACCATGATATGCTGCTAGGTGTCACTCATGGTTTGTGGAAGCCCTAAACGTGTATAATCACTAAAGGGAGAATTGAAAATAGTTTCAATTCACAATCGATGTAAAATGGTTTTAATCGCCCACTACCTCGCTAAAAGGAACCTAATGGATCGCACACCATAAAAGGTAGAGATTGGAGATTAAACGGAAATGAGTAAGAATGATTAAATGGTTTAATCATTTATTTATGGCAAGGATTAATTAATATGTTAATTAATCAAACGAATAAGTTCGTTAAAGACTTCGGGATAGTTTTGGACCTTAAGGCCCAATGGGCTTCGAACGTCAAGCCCATTAACTTAAGTTGTATGACAATTTAATGAATAAAGATTCATTAAAGCCCAAAAGCCCAAAAATCCCAATATGGCCGGCCATAGTGTATGAATTAGGGTTTTGGTTGTTTAGGTCACTTAAAGAAGTGACTATATAAATGACTTTATAGCCAAATATTCATTAAGGATTAAAAGGGTTTATTTTTGGGGAAAATTGGTGAGAATTGTCTCTCCATTTCTCTCTAAAGAGGCCAACACCTTGGAGGGTACATCTAGCAATCCTACTACTCCAAGGTCACTCATTTCTTCTACAATCTAACCTTGGTGAAGAGACTTAGAGGTTCTCAATTTTGGGAACTTGGAGAACCTATTCTTCCATCCAAATCCATGGATCTAAGAAGCAAGGAATGAAGGCCCCTATCTCTTTGGGTGATTAGCCTTTGCTTATGCAAAGAGGAATCTACAAAGGTATTAATTTCAACTCACTTTGTTTTGAGTTGATTAATTGGTTCACCAATCTACTAGGCTTTGAATTTCATGGTAATGTTTTGTTTTTGAGTGCATACAAGCATGATTCCGCCTTTAATTGTTAATTGCATGCTATATGATGTTGCTCAAATGAACATGTTTTCCCAAAAGATTTCCTTCAAGTGGTATCAGAGCCTAGGTCTAGTAGTTGGTGAATCCTTTTGGGTTTTGTAGTTCATAGTATGTGATCTAAAAGTTGTAATTGTTACAAGCTTTATTCTTGCTTCTTTGAATGTAAATTTTGTTGGAAAATTTGCCATCTCAAATGTTGTAGATGTTGTTCATATGAGCATGAATATTGGAGCTAAAATTTGGTGCCATGCTTTTGGGAAAATTCGGCCAAAACCAAAGGGTGGATTTTTGGGTTCTTGTTTGACTTGTTAAAAGTGTTTTAATGTGTTCTTTGGAACCCCTAAGTACCCTAGTTTGGTTAGATGTTATTTCCCTTAAGTAAGAATGGTTTTGGAATGTTTTTGGGTGAAAAAAAGTTCATGGAAAAATTTGGGTTTTTCATGGATGTTCTTCATTGTTCTTGATGTTCTTGCCAAGAACAAAAAGGTTTGGTGTTTTGATTCAAAGTTTTGAATTATTTCATAAAGTTTATGTGATATGTTTTTTAAATGATTTATCATGTATTTAAAGTGTTAAATATTTGATTAAATGATGATAGAAATATCTATCATCAAAACATATATTATTTTTATGAAAGGTGATAAAAATGGTGATAAGATTTTCTTATCTTACACACCACTAGATTGCCTTATGCCAAAACTCACTAATCAACACACACATCACACTTATCCCTTCCAAAACCGGCCACCCCTTCAAGTGGGGTACTTTTGGGGCTTTTATGCAATTACATAAAGTTTTGATACTTTTGTGTATTTGCACTTTGGCCCAAAAGTTTACGTTTTTACGTTTAGGTCCAAAAACGCTAAAGGACAAATTGTTTTGTTCCTTTAATGAAGTTTTTGCATTATTAAAAGTTTGGGTTCTAGTTGTATTTACATGAAGTAGTGACTTTTGTGTATTGTACAAAGTGACCCCAAAAGTTTTTGTTATTGCAATATGGCCCAAAAGTTGAGGTTAATTGCATGATGGCCCAAATAGGATGAGAACAAAATTGTTTTGTCTCTTTAAATGAGAATTGGATTTTCATTTTGTTTAGCTCCATTTAAATCAATGTTATGGATACAAAAACCAAATGAAAATGTTGCATTCATTTAATTAGTTAAAGTGTTAATTAATTAAAGGGTGATTATGAACCTAAGCCTAATATAATTGAGCTATGTGAAAGGCCGTTTCAAATTTGTTTGAACCATGGGAATGTGTAGATTAGATTTTGGTTGTAATTTGATTTGATCAAATGTTGTAAAAGGGCTTAAGCTCTTCTTTACTTTAAAGTAATTTGTTATATGCAAATGTTGTAATGAGCATAAGCTCTCTTTTACTTTGAAGTACTTCTTTCTTGCTTTATTTGATATGCATGAAAATGAAGTAGTTGGGTCCAACGCCCCTAAGACAACACGCCTTAATGTGATTAAACGCGTAACTAAAATTAATCACCATCCCTAGACCGAGATTCAACACAAGGCTCGTGTTGAATCTAAACAAAGGTTCATAATCATCCTTAGGCCCTAAGGCAACTATATATAGTCCATCAAATGAATGCAAAGTTTATGTTAGTAGTATCATATACTCTTGCTTTAAAAATCGTTTTATAAGCATAGTGGGAGTATTATATACAACTAAAACAATCAAATGGACCAATAGTTGTAAGAGGACCAAAATTGTTTTAATAGAGATTAAAATGAATATTTATATGTGATGAGACCTAAAACCCTCAACCAAACCAATATTAAGTTGATAAGCGAGAGATGTTTAGAATATCTCTTCGTGGCCTTCCACCGTGGTGGGATCCAATCGTTTATGACTTGTACACCGGCTTCACCCTATCATGGGGGAGTACAAAGTGCATGCTTATACTCAGGAGGAATCCATACACATATGATGAGGTGAGTGTAGGCAACGAGGATGGCCAATATCATATCATTGTGAGGCTATTCTTGAACCCCTTCATGAACTAAGCATGGTGGGAATGACTTAACTAAGTGCAATGGAACCAATATCATATCATTGTGAGGTTACATTCTCTAGAGGCCAAATAAGATGGGTACTTGCATTAGTTGCAAATGAGTAAGCGTACTCTCTCATTATTATTAATGCTAGCCGATATCGTATCATCGTGAGGTGGGCTTGGTAATAGTGAGCCTCCCATAACCTACTAGGAGTTTCATCCAAAACTCTCGAATTCCAATGAGGGATATGGAATTTGCCAAAAATAGTGGGTGGTGCTATTTGATTTAAAGACCCGAATCAAATGGCTTAAAATCAATCAATTTATATTCGTTATGTATTTGTTTACCAATATATTTGCAAACGCTATCCAACACTTGACAAAACCGAATGTTTTAGTTTCCGGACTTGGTACTACAAAACCATAGATTGTCTTTAATGGCTTGTAAAAGTACCAAAGTAGTCTCATCCTCACAATCTTCCTATTGATAATGTATCATTAGAAGAATATGTTAGAAAAGGTCTATCATAAAGAGGACAACACTTTTAATGTCATAATTCTTCAATTACAAATTGTTGTATGAAGAAATAGGAGTTGCTTTGAACAACCCTTAGTCAATGCAAACACTTAGTGCTTGTTTCTTTGTTACATGAACAAGGAACTTGAGAAGAAAGCATAAAGGCATGGACACTTTATGTGCCATGATTCTTCACTTACAATTTGTTGTGTGAAGAAATAAGAGTTGCCTTGTACAACTCTTTAAAGTTTGTAATTATGTTTAGAACATAATGGTTGGTTGACAAAAATAGTCCATTAACATGGAATTATGATGATTTTGAATCATTGAGTGTTGAAGTGATAAACCACTTAACGAGACGGAAACTAGGCAAGGACTTCACCTTTGTTACCCTATCCTAATTGTTCACTAAGTTTATTGTAAACTATGTAGTGAACAATAACCACATGCTCTCCAAAATGTTTGATGTGTATAACACAATTGAAACAAGTTTCAAGAGAGATAGTGGGAGTTTAGGGACCATGACTAATGTAGTCAAAGGTGAAAGTCAAATAAAGAAGATAAATAACTCCAAGGGAACAAACTTTCTTTATGAAAGGATGGATATTGGAAGGGGTATTTGCAAGAAATGTCTTGCAAGTGTCAAGAACACACCTTTCGAAGGTGTTGTAAATTGTTCTTGAATAGTTCAAAACAGTTGGTTCTTCTACTTGAATGCTTGATTCCGTATTAGTAACTATGTTTTACAAATCGTTGTAAAAGTGTGACTAATAAGAAGTAGAAGATATATGAGAGAAGAGAAAGTACTTCACATTCGAAACGTGAATCAAATGTAGATCTCTGTGAAAGCAGATGGTACTTACTTCCTCATATGAACTACCAAAGAAATTGGAAAAACATAGATTGTCTTTATATTCCAATTTTAAGGAACTAAATTCCGTCACTATGTGAAATGGATAAATGTTTTGTTTGACAAAACAATGTTCTTTATTAATCAATGATTGGATTATGGTAATCTAATTAATTATCTCTATAGTAGAGATAATATGGTAGTGTTAACTGTTTAGAAAATAATGATGCTTAAAACCCAAAAGGTTGCAAGGTAGTGACTAATCCCAACTAAAGTTGTGATTCCTCTAAAAACATAAGTTATGAGTTGGTGAAAAATGGACGCTTTGGATCGTTAGATCCGGATCCAATACCTTCTTGTTAAAATTGTATGGAGGCGAAATGTTCGAATCTTTATTCTTTTGGAAAGAAGAAAGAATCACAAAGTTGTTGAGGTTAATTCACTTAGATGTTAGTGGCACTTGTCCACAAACATAATACTACTCATGTTGTATGACATTCACCGAAGAACACTCTCGGTTGGACTATAGTTTATTTTGAATAAACACAAGTCCGAATACTTTGCAAAATGTTTCAAAGAATTCAAGAAATGTAAGTTGATGAGTAAGACGTCTAAAGTATTTACCTCCTTAGATTTGATCCAAGATAAGGTAACACTTTAGAACAGTTTCCTTGAAAGATATCAAGGAAATAAGCATCATAAGATAATGTATTTCTCCATTAGGAGAAGAACGAACTTGAATAAGTTTTAGTTCGTTAGATGTTATCTATTACCCATATATAGGATATATACTTCTAAAACAATATGATTGTCAATGAGAAGATCTTCCAATATTTTCATGACTCCATAAGATGTAGTTGGAAAGAAAGACAAGTCTTAAGCATGTTAAAGATTTGGGGTTGTGTGCTAACAAGCAATATTTGTTTGATAATAATCTTGTAGGATATCCTTAAATTAACTTTTGGATATCGCTTCTATAAACCAACTAACAAATGTTGTTTTGTTGGGTAGTTCATTGTAATTCTACAATGTGATTTGCCTAAAAGCAAATGAACGAGAGATAGAACTCAAAGAATGGGTTCTTTGAGAGACAAGATAGTAATCAACAAATATAACAACCTAGTTCCTATACCACAAGCTCCAAGGTAGTCGATAAGGATTTATAAACCGTCTCAGTTGAATGGTTTTGAACTTTATGACTACATTGATTGCATATACGATATATACTCAAGAAAATGGTAAAGTACCATTTGACTCGAAATAATGAAACCTTCAATAGCTAATTGGTAGCTTAAGGTGACTACAATCAAAGAGAATGGTTGACTTTGAAGAAACCATCTTTGAGATAGTCTTGGTTTCAATTAATTCGAAGATTGCTAGCTACAACTAAATGGTGATTCAATGTTTGGACATTATTAAGATAGTCTTGATAATATATGTCTAAAACTATAAATCACAAGACATGTAAGTTGTAGAGATCCATCCATCATGGATCTTAGCAAGTTAGTGGGAGCTATTTGCATTTTATGAGAAAAAGGATCAAATCGTTTGATTTCTCATAAAGATGTAAATGAATCTTTTGTTTACTAGTTTTACAAAAGATTAGTGGGAGTTAATCATGTTCCTAAAATTTAAGTATATATGATATATTAATTTTGGAAATGAAAAGAATACTTCTTCGTTAAAGTTATGACTTTAATACATTATATGAAGATAGAATGTATATGGGAGATATAGTCTATATACATGGGATGGAAATCTATAATGATATATTTCATGATATAATTGGATTATATCAATTCCTAATAATAGACAATGGATGCTAGGAAGTTTCTCATATGATGATAAACTTCAATTAGAAGGATGACTCTAGTAAGACTAGCAAGTTGCCCTTCTCAAAGGGAACGTGCCCCTTTGACTCCCAAAGAAATCATGCGTAAATTGAATCCTTTATGCATACGCAGAAAGGTTATTTATGTATTTCATATTGTATGAAAAACATTGATATGAGTTGTACCTAGAACGGTACAAGACGATATCAGTGCAAGCCCAGGATCAGAACCATGGCAACTGTCAAGTGAGTCCTTAAGTATTTAAGAAATACTAAAGGATAAATTCCTCAAAGATCGAGGAAGAATCAAAGTAACGTAATGGAAGCGTAAATGTATTAGATTATGAATCTAATCCATCATTGGATGTTTCTTCATTATGAATGAAGAGATAAACGAATATCTCTTTATTATGACTAAAGAGATATTTGGATGGAAACATTAAAGTAATGACTTTAGTGTGTTCCATTATGAATGCAAGATATATTGCCATATAGAAGTTTACAACAATGTTGTTTGGATGGGAAAGTTCATTTATGAACTCTCTATTCGGTTCCAACCAGAAAGTGTATGACACTAATGGGGCGATAGCTCAAGCCTGGGAATCAAGGTCTCATCAAGATCCGAACACAAATGAGAGACTGAACCACATGATTGAGAATCATGTATAATGGTGACGTCGTTATTCTCAAGGTTGCTTCTATGGATAACACATATAGATATCCACTGTCTAGGCCTACAATTCAGCCATTTATGAAATGACTACAGAAGAGGTATCATCAAGATGACCAAGCTGATTGGCTCTAGTGCAAGTGGGAGATTGTTGGAAATGTGCCCTAAAGCCAATCATGTGATGATACTTTACGGACATTTCACATGTTAAACTAATCTAGTTTTACATATAAAGGGCAAAGATTATTGTTTGAGCCGTCTCATATAAATGTTATATGCTTAAACGATAAAGTCCAAGGAATATGTGATTGGGAGAATGTAATCTAATGAAGTTAGATTCATGAGACCATTCTTTCGTAGACACATCCTAAACGTTCCTGATCATAGGATTGCCAATTGGGCGTTGACAGTCCGTTAAGATAAGTACGTACTATGTCTTCTCTCAGGGAGAGTGATTAGTCTCGAGTCATTGGTGTGTGTGACATCAAGACAAGTACGGTAGGTGCTCAATAGAGAATGAGTTCACTGAATGCGATCAACGAAGAGTTCTCATATTCCATGTCACATGAGAACTCATGGTTGGGATAATGCAAATTAGTCCTTTGACCTGAGGCATCATAGTTGTCTTGTGGTTAAGACCTTGATCTTTGATTATGTCAAAGTCACTCCATCAGGAGGGTGTCCACGGCATCGTTGGGGTCAAGTGACTTAGCTATGGAGACAAGTGAATGCGCAACAAGAGATCTCTAACCTTCAAACCGTTTGAGGGAGAATACTCTATGATATGATTTGAATCTCTGATCAGAGTATGAATGAGATTGGGGAATGCGTTCCAAATCACATTCAAGGTAATCATATAAGCATAAGACACACATTGGATAGTAGACATGAGAAAATAAACTATCAAACCAAACAATGTGGTCAAGAGTATTAGATTAGAGAAAGACCGTATTGCATTTGTAATCCCGAACTGAATAGGTTCTCTAACCTCTTCTGATTAGCTTGGATAACCATGATATGCTGCTAGGTGTCACTCATGGTTTGTGGAAGCCCTAAACGTGTATAATCACTAAGGGGAGAATTGAAAATAGTTTCAATTCACAATCGATGTAAAATGGTTTTAATCGCCCACTACCTCGCTAAAAGGAACCT
Organism: Malus domestica; assembly: GCF_042453785.1. Taxonomy (NCBI): domain Eukaryota; kingdom Viridiplantae; phylum Streptophyta; class Magnoliopsida; order Rosales; family Rosaceae; genus Malus; species Malus domestica. The sequence goes on from NC_091669.1 coordinate 19,795,757, forward strand.
AATGGATCGCACACCATAAAAGGTAGAGATTGGAGATTAAACGGAAATGAGTAAGAATGATTAAATGGTTTAATCATTTATTTATGGCAAGGATTAATTAATATGTTAATTAATCAAACGAATAAGTTCGTTAAAGACTTCGGGATAGTTTTGGACCTTAAGGCCCAATGGGCTTCGAACGTCAAGCCCATTAACTTAAGTTGTATGACAATTTAATGAATAAAGATTCATTAAAGCCCAAAAGCCCAAAAATCCCAATATGGCCGGCCATAGTGTATGAATTAGGGTTTTGGTTGTTTAGGTCACTTAAAGAAGTGACTATATAAATGACTTTATAGCCAAATATTCATTAAGGATTAAAAGGGTTTATTTTTGGGGAAAATTGGTGAGAATTGTCTCTCCATTTCTCTCTAAAGAGGCCAACACCTTGGAGGGTACATCTAGCAATCCTACTACTCCAAGGTCACTCATTTCTTCTACAATCTAACCTTGGTGAAGAGACTTAGAGGTTCTCAATTTTGGGAACTTGGAGAACCTATTCTTCCATCCAAATCCATGGATCTAAGAAGCAAGGAATGAAGGCCCCTATCTCTTTGGGTGATTAGCCTTTGCTTATGCAAAGAGGAATCTACAAAGGTATTAATTTCAACTCACTTTGTTTTGAGTTGATTAATTAGTTCACCAATCTACTAGGCTTTGAATTTCATGGTAATGTTTTGTTTTTGAGTGCATACAAGCATGATTCCGCCTTTAATTGTTAATTGCATGCTATATGATGTTGCTCAAATGAACATGTTTTCCCAAAAGATTTCCTTCACTTCCGGGCTTGATCTTGATGAACAGTTGTGTGGATTTCTTCAAGGATTTGATGAAGAATAAAGAGAGCTTTCTTGATCCTTCGGGATTCTTGGGAATTTGGGAGGTTGGATGCTTGAAAGCTTTAGAGTATCATAACTTCAAGGGTTTGGGGATTTCTCTTCCAATTTAGGAGTAGAGAAATGTATATGTGAATTGGTCCTTTGAAATGGATGAAATGGCCTTGTCTTTATAGAATTTTTCAAGGCCTAATTTTTTAATATAATATTCAAATAAAATAAATCATTACTGCCAGGTGTTGACATGTGTCCTATTTGATGACTTTTCTGATTTTTTTCGATTTTTTGTTGAGTCACACGACACGTGTAAAATTTATGTGACACGTGAACGTTGAAATTTTAATGCATTTGTTAACATTTATTTCACCGAAATTTTGATGTCTACAGTTGTATAAAAGGTAACACAATCATCACGATTACTAATAAACTACCAAATGCATTAACAAGTTACAAAGATGCCACATGATTTGAAGTCTCAATATGACTATCCATGGACTTGGCACTACTAAATCATTGCATGCATGAAGCATGACAATCACCGCATGGATCCAAGTCCCAAAGACAATCCATGAACAAGGTAATTTTAATATACATCATGTCTAAAGCATGATAAACGTATAGATTTCAATGATTTAACTCTCCAGAAGTGGAGATTAAAAGTCCAAGCTCTATAATGCTCTAAAGGAGGTTATGATCCAAGTTCTCTAAACAATTCATCTAGTAAGAGATGACTGTCCTAGAAGAGATAATGTAAAGTACCTTAAGAGGCAAGTATATCCAAAGTAATGAAATGTTTATAAACTATGCATCCCATGCATATGAGAATTATGGGATCACGAATTGATGATAACCAACGTTAATTTTGGTTTTACAGTAACTAGTAGATTCATCAATGATCTATGTTCATATTGAGCCATGTTCTTTTGTTCATTGATAAAAAGAAAATTATTGGTCAAAATGGAGATAGGCAATTCTATTACAATTTATTAAGAACATGGAAAATGGACCTATAGTACAAATCGATGAATGATGTTGAACCTAGAAAGTTACATATGGGCATTTGTAATACAGTAAAATACACTCACATGATATGGCACATGGTTCCTAATTGAAACCTAAAATTGTGATATACTCCTATAAACGTTATTTCACATTGTTAAGTTTGTTCATTTTAGTGGAGAATTATATTATACGAAGGCTTAGGAAATGCTCGAAGCATATCTCCATAAGTAAATCCCCCAAATATACATAAAAGAAAATTGCTCCGTATAAATTCCAAAGGAGAATGTGTTATAAAGTGTAGAAAACCTCTAGCCTTGGAAGAATAAAGCACAAATTATGTACTCAATACCAATGGATGGTATCAATTGCCTTAGTGAGAACTTTCATTATGATATTGTTGTAACATGCTAACTCTGTTGCAAGAGTTGATAATAGATTGGGACTCCTGAAGAGTCTAGAAAAAATATGAAGTGTTGAAAGAAATATTGTCTCACGCTATAGATCGAACAATAAACCAACGCAATTTTTATCCATCAAAATGTTTATGGTATTAAAGAACCATATGAATTGAAGATTATGAGTTGAACACTCAAATGATTAACCAATATTTAGACACTAAGAAAGATCATTCATCCTCGTGAGGGAAATGATGAATTAAGGTTTAGAAGTACCATATCTTAGTGAAGTATGTACCTTATTTTTAGCACAATACACTGAATCAGATGAAGCATTTCATGTGAGGCACAATACCAACATATGGGTATTGGAATGAAGTGAAACTTATCTATTGATATTTTCGAGAAATTCTATACATGTGCTTATTCTATTCAAAAACAAACTCACTAATTGTCATGGTCTTATTGGGTAAGCAAAATCTAAATATCTTTCTAGCCTCCATACAAATCGCTTACAAAAAGGATTTGTTTTTTCATATGGAAATAGATTAATCCTACAATGCTCAATGAAGCAAACATTTGTTGCTACATTTTCATATCTCTCATAAATACATATCTTCAAAGTTTTCAATACACATGAGCATCAGAAGGCTAAAGTTATTAAAGTCAGACAAATTCATTCCAACGATAATCTGGCAGACCTTTTCACCAATTCTCTACCAAAGTGTACATTCCAAAAGTTGGTACATAATATCTATTTTACGTCGATTTAGTAATCAGTTAGATTGAAGAATGCGAAATCAGGAAGACATACTCACTATGGGGAGCATCCAAGACACATGCGTGGCAACTGATATTTGTTAGATCTGAGTTTTGTCAACAAAGATCTTTTGCAAGCTATGAGAAATCACATTGATATTAAACGAAGAATAAACAGGCTTTATATAAGCCTTACACAGTAACTGAATGAAAACATGCAGCCCACGTTGAACATAAACCTAAACGTGGTAGAAGACTAAGTCTGAAAGAAAAACTTATCCCTAAATTCTAGGGTTTATTTCACCATGCAGTTGAAACTGCTTACATAATTACTCCTAAACTTACGTAGTGGATAAAACCACTACTTCTAACATCCTCCCTTAAACTGACTGCTAAGCAATCAGTTTACATCTGATTCCAAACACACTCTCATAGACTCCCGCAACTTCAGGAAGGCATCAGTCTTCAATGGCTTGGTTAGTATGTCTGTTATTTGCTCCTGAGTGTTGCAATAAACCAGTTGCACAATTTCATCCTTAGTCAGCTCACGAAGGAAATGGAACCGTACATCTATGTGCTTGCTTCGACCATGCAGCACAGGATTCTTAGAGAGCTTTATTGCTGAACTATTATCACAGAAAATCGTTGTAGAGTCTTGCTGAACCTGACCTAAGTCCTTCATTATCCTTCTTAACCAGGTTGCCTGACAAGCTGATGAAGCCGCTGCAATGAATTCAACTTCAGTTGTTGAGAGTGTAACCACCGGTTGCTTCTTGGAAGACCAACACACAGCTCCTGAACCTAACATGAACAAATATCCTGATGTGCTCTTTCTATCGTCCAAGTCACCTGCATAGTCACTGTCTGTATAGCCTCTGAGCTCAGCGTGTTCTCCCTTTCTGTAAAGAACTCCAAGGCCGATCGTGCCTTTTACATATCTCAAAACTCTTTTTGCTGCTGCCAAGTGCATTTCTGTTGGACCTTCCATAAACCTGCTAATTAAACTTACCACAAACATAGTGTCAGGCCGAGTGGCTGTGAGATACATGAGACTCTCCACAATTTGTTTGTAGTAAGTGCTGTCGACCCTCTCACCAGTCAGGTCCTTCGTTAACTTGGTACCTGGAACAATAGGATTATGCACTGGATTGCAATTCCCCATATTAAACCTCTCCAACACTTCCTGAGCATATTTCTTTTGACAGATGAATATTCCATCTGATTTCTGCAATACTTCAATTCCAAGGAAATATCTCATCTTACCAAGATCAGTCATTTCAAACTCATTCATCATCGACTGCTTAAACTTACTGAACATGCTTTCATCATTGCCAGTATAAATGAGATCATCAACATAAAGACAAACAACGAGAATATTACCTCCATCTCCTACTTTGATGAACAAAGTATGTTCATGGGGACACTTCACAAACCCTTCCTTCAAGAAATAAGCTTCTATACGACTATACCAAGCACGAGGGGATTGTTTAAGTCCATATAAAGCTTTCCTTAATTTGTAAACTTTATGCTCCTTACCTCTCTGCACATACCCAGGTGGTTGTTCCACAAATACTTCTTCGTTGATTTCCCCATGTAAGAAAGCACTTTTCATGTCCATTTGATGAATTGTCCATTCCCTTTGAGCAGCAAATGCAATCACAATTCGAATGGTATCTAACCTAGCCACAGGAGCAAAAACTTCAGCATAATCAACCCCATATTCTTGAGCATGCCCCTTTGCCACCAACCGTGCTTTGTACTTGTCCACCTCTCCATTCTCATTCAGTTTAGTCTTGTAAACCCATTTAACTCCAATTATCTTCCCTCCTTGAGGTAGATCTGTCAATTCCCAAGTGTTGTTCTTCTCAATAGCTGCTACCTCAACATCCATAGCTTTCCTCCATTTGGCATTTTTCACAGCTTCATTGTAATGAACTGGATCACTACTCGCAAGAAAAGCCAAATGCACCGTGGCTTCCTCTTCTTCAGATAAACCTTCTCCGGTCACATAATCCCGCATCCATACTGGCGGATTTCTAGGTCTTCTTTCTTCTGAACTGGATGAATTTGCTTCTGAGACTTTATCTGATCACTATTGTTGCTTGTATCATTGTCATTTCCATCGAATCCATCTTCATCTCCTCCCTCACTGTCAACCTCATTAGCTTCACTTGTTGTGTCTTCATCATCATCCCATTCCAAATCGGCTATGACAGCTTCATGATGATGCTCATCCCAAACCCAGCTACTGTTTTCATCAAACTTAACATCACGACTAATTATGATCTTCTGTGAGACTGGTTCAAATAGCCGATAGGCTTTGGACCCTTCGCTAACCCCAAGTAGCACACACTTCATACTCTTATCATCCAGCTTGGTTCTCTTGTTGTCTGGGATGTGCACATATGAAATGCACCCAAAAACCCTGAAATAACTTACTGACGGTATCGTACCACTCCATGCCTCCTCTGGTGTTTTGTTTTTTACTGCAAGTGTGGGACTTCTGTTGAGCACATGAACTGTCCAGTTTGCTGTTTCAGGCCAAAATGTCTTTGGCATCTTCTTCTCGGTTAGTAAGCTTCGAACCATGTTCATGATGGTTCGATTCTTACGCTCAGCTACTCCATTTTGCTGCGGGGTGTAGGCTGCAGTTAACTGTCGTTGAATCTCATTCTCAACACAAAACTCAACAAACTCATGAGATGTAAACTCCCCTCCCCGATCTGTGCGCAGACTTTTAATGCTTGCATCAGTCTCATTCTCAACAAGACTTTTGAAGACTTTAAAAAATCGAAAAGCTTCTGACTTTTCTACCAGAAAATAGACCCAAGTCTTGCGAGTAAAATCATCAATAAAGGTCAGTAGATACCTCTTCTTACTGTTGGATGCAGGCTTTATTGGTCCACATATATCTGCATGAATGAGTTGTAGACTTTGAGAAGCCCTCCAGGTACTCCTTTTTGGAAAGGGGTCTCTCGGCTGCTTGCCTACCATGTAATTCTCACACACTCTTGAGGAGTCCTTTATCTGAGGCAGTCCACTCACCATCTGCTTCTGTTGGAGAGTCTTTAAGCCACTAAGACTCAAGTGCCCATAACGACAGTGCCACAGCTGAACTGGATCATCTGTGAGAGCATTGAAACATGCCTGGACACTGAGTTGATGCTGAGCAACAATAATAAACATGCGGTTTGCAGCCATAATGGTCTTCATGATCAGTCCTCTCTCAGGGTGATAGATCTTGTATCTTCCATGTTTAATGAGAATAGCAAGACCTTTTTCCTGAAGCTGACCAATGCTTAGAAGGTTGTTCTTCAAAGCAGGCACATAAAAAACCCCTGTGATCACCTGAGTCATCCCACTCACTTGTAGTCGAATGGTTCCTTTCCCCAAAACCGTCATACTAGTATTGTTCCCTAGTTTCACACTTTCTCTAAAACTTTCATCAAAGTCAAAGAATAGCTCTCTCTTACCACACATGTGATTGCTGCACCCCGAGTCGATGAACCAAATATCTTATTTGACCTCTGAAGCATCTACATACGCCATTAGCAACATCTCTTCACTAGCCTCAGCATAATTGACCTTTGCTTCCTTGTCTTTCTTGGGACACTCATATTGAAAGTGCCCTAATTCATGACAATTGTAGCACTCAATTGTTGACTTGTTAAAGGTTTGTCGACCTCTCCCTCTGCCTCTTCCACGAAAGGTTCCTCGACCACGTCCTCTTCCTCCAGAGTTCTCTTCATAGACCACCTTTAGTGCTTGCTCCTCCACAACATGTCCGATCATCCGCTGTTCATGTACCAACAAACTGCTTTGCAGTTCATCAATTGAGAGAAGATCTAAATCTTTGGATTCCTCAATTGAACAAACCACATAATCATACTTAGGAGTCATCGATCTCAGAATCTTCTCAATAACTTCTACATCTGTCAATTTGTCACCGTTGATTCTTCTCTTGTTGGCTATGGTCAGAGTTCGACCAAAAAACTCATTCACGGTCTCTCCCGTCTTCATGTGAAGCATCTCAAACTCCTTTCGAAGTGCCTGCAACTGTGCTCGCTTGACACGAGCAGTCCCTTGATATTTTTGCTTCAACGAATCCCAAATCTCCTTAGCCGTATCCTTGTTCAAGATTGTTTCCAAAACAGCTCGATCAATTGCTTGAAACAAATAATTCTTAGCCTTTAGATCTTTCAGCTTTTGATCCTCAAGCACCTTCCTTTGCCCCTCCGCGAGTGAGGCTCCTTCTGCTGCTGCAGTGATTCCATGCTCTATAATGCTCCAATACTCCTTTGAACGTAGAAAATTTTCCATAAGCATCGCCCAATGGTCATAATGCCCATCCAGTTTCGGAATGGATGCTTGCACAAAACCACTTCCTTCTCCTGCCATTTTCTCGTGCTTCTTCACTCAAAAGATTGCTATCTCTCGAGCTTCAACCAAGAGCCCCAGGTGGGGGCTCTGATACCAAATGTTAGATCTGAGTTTTGTCAACAAAGATCTTTTGCAAGCTATGAGAAATCACATTGATATTAAACGAAGAATAAACAGGCTTTATATAAGCCTTACACAGTAACTGAATGAAAACATGCAGCCCACGTTGAACATAAACCTAAACGTGGTAGAAGACTAAGTCTGAAAGAAAAACTTATCCCTAAATTCTAGGGTTTATTTCACCATGCAATTGAAACTGCTTACATAATTACTCCTAAACTTACGTAGTGGATAAAACCACTACTTCTAACAATATTGGCGTATAGGCCTCCAACTACGATTTTTCCTACTAAGTTTTTCCTAACAAAGTTTTAATCTGGCAACTGATATTGATGTATGGGCATCCAAGAAGAGTGTTGTAAAAGCAGTGTAATGCCCTCTATAACAGCAATAACTGCTTGAAGACTTTGGACCGTCAAGTCATGGTTGGTAGGTTTATCACCTAACTTTTGTATTCAATATGATGACTAATGGAAATGTGAGGTGGAATGAAGAAAAGATGGTTGACCAGCTGTCAATAAAACCAAGAGAATAAGAAGTAGCAGAGGACGTAGAAGAGAAATATATCAGTAAGCTATAAGAGCATTTCCACTCCTCTCAAATTCCCAAGGGGATAGTGGATTAAATCCCCTCCCTCCCCCCAAAACTCCTCCACACCACTCCAATCCAATGGGCTTTGGGGGAGCCTAGTTTCTCACTTAGGCTAAAATCGACTAGTCTAGGCCCTAAGCTATGTGATGCAAGGCTAACATCAGCTACAATTGAAAAAATAATTGAAAATTAACTAAAATACAAAAATTATAAAAATATATAAAAATTAATTAAAAATATGAAAAATAATAATTTTCTTTTTCTATAAATACCTAACCATGTTCTTCCACCTTGCACCACATTTCAATATTTTCAAATATTTTCACCTAATCTTTTATTACCATCCGAAATTAAAAATAAAATTATCTTTTATTATTTTATATTACAAAAATTACTAGTATTTTAATACGAATTGTCTAGGCTATTCAGTTTAGAGGTTAAGATGCACTTGGGCAGTAACTGTTCACTAAAGGTAATTACCATTCACTTTGGGAATTGAATAGTCATGGTCTTATTAGGCAAGCAAAATCTAAATATCTCTCTAGCCTGCGTACATATCGTTTACAGAAAGGATTTGTATTTTCATATGGAAATAAATTAATCCTACAACACTCAACGAAGCAAACATTTGTTACTACATATTCATATCTCTAAGAAATACATATCTTCAAGGTTTTCTAATACACATGAGCTTCAGAAGGCTAAAGTTATTGAAGTCAGACATATCTGTTCCAATGATAATCTGGCAGACCTCTTCACCAAATCTCTACCAAAGTGTACATTCCAGAAGTTGGTACATAATATCGGATTACATCGATTTAGTAATCAGTTAGATTGAAGAATGCGGAATCAGGAGAAGATGCTCACCAGATGAAGCTACTCATCATGCGGAGCATCCAAGACATATCTGTGTTGTACTCTTTTTCCTCAAACTAGGATGTTTCCCACGAAGTTTTTGCTTGCAAAGTTTTAATATGGCAACCAATATTGACGTATGAGCATCTAAGGGGGCGTGTTGTAAAAACAATGTGAACTCTATAAAAGCAATACCCACTTGAAGACTTTGGACATCAAGTTGTGGTTGGTAGGCTCATCACCTAACTTATGTATTCAATATGATTGACTAATGAAACGGCGAGGTGGAATGAAGAAAATATGGTTGACCATCTGCCTATAAAACCAAGAGGAGAAGAAGTAGCAGAAGATGTAGAAGAGAAATATATCTTTAAGCTATAAGGGCACTTCCACTCCTCTCAAATCCATTAAGGGACAGTGCATTAAATCACCTGCCTCCTACCAAAACTCCTTCATCCCATTCCAATCCACTAGGCTCTAGGGGAGCCTAGTTGCTCATCTAGGTTAAAATCGACTATCATAGCCCCTAGGCCATGTGCCGCAGGACTAACGTCAGCTATAATTAAAAATTAATTATAAAATTATAAAAAATTAGTTCAAAATACAAAAAATTATAAAAAATAGTTAAAAATACAAAAATATAAAAAATAATAATTTTTCTCTATAAATACCTAACCATGTTCTTCCACCTTACACTACATTTCAATATTTTCAACCAATCTTTTATTATCATTCGAAATTAAAGGTAAATTTATCTTTTATTATAAAAATAGAATTATCTTTTATTATTTTATTAAAAAAATTAATAATATGTTAATACAAATTACCTAACCTATTCAGTGTAGGGGTGAAGATGTACTTAGCCAATGACTATTCACTAAAGGCAATTACTATTCACTTGGGGAGATTGAACTGCCTATTGCCCGAGGTGCTTTTTAGGGGTGGAAATGCTCTAAGGCTAGAAAAAAAAAAAGAACAATAGTGAGAGATATCTTTTTACTCCTATCATTTCAAATTTAAAAAAAAAAAAAAAAAGGTACTATTGTTGCCCTGAGGACATATTTACTTTATATTCTATTGTGCTCATGTCCCCAATTTCACAACACAAACTTAGTACTTTAGTGAAAAACCTCACTTACTTTGTAACACCAAAGAATTTCATAACTAAGAATCAATTAGAGTATGACAAGTGGATAGATAAAATCTAGAACCCACAATTATCACACCATCACTTAACGGTCAATTTAACAGATTATGTAAGTAATGTATGACATTGCAATATTTTAAGAGGGATGCTAGCTACCTTTCCTTCTTACCTTTCCCTACTTGCCTTTTCTTATTCATTTCTTGTCATGTGGAGTCTGTTTGTACCATACTTGACCAATCCCGAAACTACTGAGCACCAGTCAACGTTATACCGTCAAGGACCCAGAAGAGTTTCCCTCCAACCAGGAAGCCAATCATAGCGCGACACGTGTCGACATCAGAAGCTAATCATAGTGCGACAGATGTCAATGTCAGAATGAAACTAGAAACTCTCTTCTATAAATAAAGATCATTCTCTCACAATATTTCCTAATTGTACTAAATCATTCACTAGTACTCGCTAAAGGAGAGCTTGAACCTATGTACTTGTGTAAACCCTTCACATTAATGAGAACTTCTCTACTCCGTGGACGTAGCCAATCTGGGTGAACCACGTACATCTTGTGTTTGCTTCCCTGTCCCTATCCATTTACTTACTTATCCACACTAGTGACTGGAGCAATCTAGCGAGGTCACAAACTTAACACTTTCTGTTGTACCAATGTCCTCATTGATTTTGTGCATCAACATTTGGCGCCGTCTGTGGGAACGACACTTATTCTCACTCTCTTCAGCTTTGCCAAGCTGGTGTCTACCATTCGTACACTCTCTTTTGACCAGGCATCCCTCTCCAACATGGGGAGCGAAGGAAGCCATAACACACAGAATGACACCCATCTTGCACCTAGTGCGAAGCAACGAAAGAATGAAGGAAAAAAGGTTGTTCTTCAAGCTAAAGTCGATGAGCTAGAAGCTTAGAACAACAAGATAGCAATGAAGAATGAGGTCCTCCGTGAGCAATATAAGAAGCTCTTTGAGACGCTCCACGAAACTAGGCGTACTCAAACACGCGAGCTCGTTTCCCCTGTGGACATCAACCATCATCTGCGTGCCCCCCAACATGGAGGGTCACCTCCCTTCGACATAGGTATCCCTGATGAGGAACGAGCTAATCATCAAAACATGATCAACATGAGACTTCTCTCAACCCAGCTGATTCGACCCGAAGTAGAAGAAGTGGAGGAAGACACCTCCTTACAGAAGGGTTAGAAGGATCGAAAGTCGTTTATCGTGACTGCCGAGATTTCCAAAAGCAACGTCGAGAGAATCCCCTCCACATAAGATCAATGACCCAAGGGTTTCTGAAAGACTCGATCCCCTCCCACGACCCAGGCCAGCTACCAATCTAGGGAAGGAACGACAGGTCCTAGAGGAACATGAAGGTACGGGGGACTCTGAGGTATTTCGACAAACTCACCCTAGAAGTCGGTACGGCGAGTCCAAGAAAAAACCACACGCCCTTGCTCAAACTTTCCTACTTCCAAGAGGCGATGGAGACTTAAGAAAAAAAATTCCAGTGGTACATAACTCCACTCAGGACCCCCTTGTCCTACAGCTCCTTGAGGAAGTAAACAAGTTGAAGGCTGAACGTCAGGCTGAGATATCTGACTGGAACCAACCCAGGCCTGGCCCCCTCATAAGAAGGATCATCGACGCCCCCTTCAAGCGAAGACAAAACAAAAGCTTGGTTTACAACTCTATACTGGAAGGGAGGACCCGATTGAAAACCTTAACCTCTTTGAGTCCATCATGGCATATCAGATGCACACCGACGAAGAGCGATGTCTTCTCTTCTCCTCCACCCTCTCAGGCGGAGCTCTAAACTGGTATTGCCGTCTTCCACCTAAGACAGTAGACTCATTTAAGGAATTGAGGAAACTGTTTCTCTCTCAACACATCTTCCAGACGGATCACTTGCATTCTGCAGATAACTTATACACTATTCGCCAGAAGCCGGACGAGTCACTACGAAAGTATGCCAGTTGCTTCAACCATGAGTATTCTCGCTGCGCTGAGGCAGATGACAAGACCACCCTCAAGGCCTTCACGGTAGGCCTACGTGATTGTTTCTTCAAGTACATGATCAATGCCAGCACTTGGAAGACTTACTCTGAGGTGATGGCATAGGCTTACAACCACGCATTCGCCGAAGCAAGGACATACCAAGGGAACCCCCATATGGTTAACCCCTATCAACAAATGGGAAGTGGAAGTCAAGTTCTACTAAGTGAAGAGATATTGGCCATTCAGACACCCATTGCATCATCTCCTGCCTTATTTAGCTACTCGCTAAGTCACCAAATGTATCTGTCTCTTGGTAAAAGGAAGGATTTATACTCTCAGCAAGCCCATTACAACAAGAGGGATAAAAGTTCGTATCAAGACAACCAGGGGTGAATGTACCATCGATTATTATGACTATAGGGCCAAGCCTCACTCTTTCAAAGTGGAGGACTAGGTACTGAAGGAAATGCTATTATAAGAAGGCATACACATTACAAATGTTTTGACTCTCAACCGCTTGAGATCTTTTGTCACACAAGCCATTCGGCAAATATGTAAAAAAGATGGAATAAAGACAATTTCTTCTGAGTCTTTAGCGTTCCTAGCACTGGAACACTTGGTCTACGCTAACCTACCCTTATACTCCAACTCAGAGCTTCAACATGCGTACTTTGACACAAAGTATGTGATACTAAGTGTTACAACCAACATGGTTCACATATCAAAAGCATAGATCCCTTCATGCATAGCAAAACATTCATAAGCATCACTTATATCAATCAACATAAACATTATACATTCCAAAACATTCATACATAAACATCATACATTCCAACACATTCATACATAAACATCATACATTCCAACACATCCATACATAAACATCATACATTCCAACACATCCATACATAAGCCAACTGTGCTTCGAAAGGGTTCAACATACTTTGTGTCTTCGACACTTGCTACAATGTGCCTCGACACCTTGCCCTTATTCTCACCAACCAGGTGATGAAATGTGAAGAAAGAACTCATCTTCATGCCACCAACCAGGTGATGAAATGTACAACCCGTACTCTCCTTCATGCCACCAACCAGGTGATGAAATGTACAACCCGTACTCTAATATCATTTGGCAACTTGCCACTTATGCCACCAACCAGGTGAAGAATGAACTCATCTTCATGCCACAAACCAGGTAATGAAATGTTCAACCTGTACTTTCCTTCATGCCACCAACCAGGTGATGAAATGTACAACTAGTACTCTAATATCATTTGGCAACTTGCCACTCATGCCATCAACTAGGTGAAGAAGGAACTCATCTTCATGCCATCAACCAGGTGATGAAATGTACAACCCGTACTCTTCTTCATGCCACCAACCAGGTGATGAAATGTACATGCCACCAACCAGGTGATGAAATGTACAACCCGTACTCTAATATCATTTGGCAACTTGCCATTCATGCCACCAACCAGGTGAAGAAAGAACTTCTCCTCGTTCCACCAACCAAGTGATGAAATGTGATGAAAAGTGATGAAGGAACTCACCTTCGTACCACCAACCAAGTGATGAAAGCAACTCACCATTCACTCCACCTACCAAAAGACGAGTGGTAGAACTTGTACATGTGAACTCCTAGCATTCACAAATAATCAAAAACCCTCAAGCTTGACAACTCAACTAGGGGAACACTTATGCCCAACAAGAGTTATAGTCACCAACAAAGTCTTGCAAGCCAACAACAACTTTAGTGCATGGCATACGAAGATCAAGTTATTCAGCCCTCTTGCATCTGCTTCAGACATTTCCTCTCTATAACAATGCAAACACCACAACTTGTAGAAAGCTTCACACTCTTGATCAAAACAGTATGAAGCAAAACCAATTTATGGTGCCAACAAGAGCTTCATCAAAGAAGTTCAACCACAATTCTCAAAAGCTTCACACACTCTTGATCAAGACAGTGTGAAGTAAAACCAATTTATAGTGTCAACAAGAGCTTCATCAATGGAGAGCAACCACAATTCTTAAAAACTTCACACACTCTTGATCAAGACAGTGTGAAGCAAAACCAATTTATGGTGCCAACAAGAGCTTCATCAATGTGCCAACAAAAGCTTTATCAATGGAGGGCAACCACAATTCTTAAAAGCTTTACACACTCTTGATCAAGACAGTGTGAAGCAAAACCAATTTATGGTGCCAACAAGAGCTTCATCAATGGAGGGCAACAATAATTCTCAAAAGCTTCACACACTCTTGATCAAGACAGTGTGAAGCAAAACCAATTTATGGTGCCAACAAGAGTTTCATCAAAGGAGTTCAACCATAATTCTCAAAAGCTTCACACACTCTTGATCAAGATAGTGTGAAGCAAAACCAATTTATGATGCCAACAAGAGCTTCATCAATGGAGGGCAACAATAATTCTCAAAAGCTTCACACACTCTTGATCAAGACAGTGTGAAGCAAAACCAATTTATGGTGCCAATAAGAGTTTCATCAAAGGAGTTCAACCATAATTCTCAAAAGCTTCACACACTCTTGATCAAGATAGTGTGAAGCAAAACCAATTTATAGTGCCAACAAGAGCTTTATCAATGGAGGGCAACCACAATTCTCAAAAGCTTCACACACTCTTGATCAAGAAAATGTGAAGCAAAACCAATTTATGGTGCCAACAAAAGCTTCATCAATGGAAGACAACCACAATTCTCAAAAGCTTCACACATTCTTGATATGGACAGTGTGAAGCAAAACCAATTTATGGTGCCAACAAGAGATTCATCAATGGAGGGCAACCACAATTCTCAAAAGCTTCACACACTCTTGATCAAGACAGTGTGAAGCAAAACCAATTTATAGTGCCAACAAAAGCTTCATCAAAGGAGTTCAACCACAATTCTCAAAAGCTTCACACACTCTTGATCAAAACAGTGTGAAGCAAAACCAATTTATGGTGCCAACAAGAGCTTCATCAATGGAGGGCAACAACAATTCTCTTCGACTACTATAAGGTGTAGCTTGCATCACAATCTCTTGCTCAACAGTGTGGAAGCAAAATTTTTATATGTTGTCTCTCCCACATTTTCAAATTTCTATTTTCCTAAAAAAAAAATAAAAAGGAAATTCAACAAAGCTTCATCAATGGAGGACAACTACAAATTCTCAAAAGCTTCACACTATCTTGATCAAGATAGTGTAAAGCAAAATCAATTCGTGGTACCCAACAAAGCTTCATCAATGGAGGACAACTACAAATTCTCAAAAGCTTCACAGTATCTTGATCAAGATAGTGTGAAGCAAAATCAATTCATGGTACCCAACAAAAGCTTCAACTCCAAAGCTTCACCTACAAAGCTTCAACTCCAAACCTTCACCTACAAAAGCTTCACCCACAATAACTTCACCTACAAAAGCTTCACCCATAAAAGCTTCACCCACCACAAAAGGTTCACCCACAATAGCTTTACCTACAAAAGCTTTACCCATAAAAGCTTCACCAACAAAAGCTTCACCCACCACAAAAGCTTCACCTACAAAAGCTTCACCCATAAAAGCTTCACCAACAATAGCTTCACCCACAAAAGCTTCCCCCACCACAAAAGCTTCCCCCACCACAAAAGCTTCACCCACAAAAGCTTCCCCCACCACAAAAGATTCACCCAAAAAAGCTTCACCAACAAAAGCTTCACCAACAAAAGCTTCAACTCCAAAGCTTCACCTACAAAGCTTCAACTTCAAAGCTTCACCTACAAAGCTTCAACTCCAAAGCTTCACCAACAAAAGCTTCACCCACCTACAAAAGCTTCACCCACAATAGCTTCACCTATAAAAGCTTCACCCATAAAAGCTTCACTGGTAAAAGCTTCACCCACCACAAAAGCTTCACCTACAAAAGTTCACCAACAAAAGCTTCACCCACCTACAAAAGCTTTACCCACAATAGCTTCACCTACAAAATCTTCACCCATAAAAGCTTCACCAACAATAGCTTCACCCGGAAAAGCTTCCCCCACCACAAAAGCTTCACCCACAAAAGCTTCCCCCACCACAAAAGCTTCACCAACAATAGCTTCACCCACAAAAGCTTCCTCCACCACAAAAGCTTCCCCCACAAAAGCTTCCCCTACCACAAAAGCTTCCCCCACCACAAAAGCTTCAACTCCAAAGCTTCAACTCCAAAGCTTCACCTACAAAGCCTCAACTTCAAAGCTTCACCTACAAAGCTTCAACTCCAAAGCTTCACCAACAAAAGCTTCACCCACAAAAGCTTCACCCACCTACAAAAACTTCACCCACAATAGCTTCACCTACAAAAGCTTTACCCATAAAGCTTCACCAACAAAAGTTTCACCCACCACAAAAGCTTCAACAACCACAAAAGTTTCTCCTAAAAAAGCTTCACCCATAAAAGCTTCACCAACAATAGCTTCACCCAGAAAAGCTTCCCCCACCACAAAAGCTTCACCCACAAAAGCTTCACCTACCACAAAAGCTTCAACTCCAAAGCTTCACCAACAAAAGCTTCAACTCCAAAGCTTCACCCATAAAAGCTTTACCCACAAAAGCTTCCCCCACCACAAAAGCTTCAACTCCAAAGCTTCAACTTCAAAGCTTCACCTACAAAGCTTCAACTCCAAAGTTTCACCCACAAAAGCTTCACCCACAAAAGCTTCACCCACCACAAAAGCTTCACCTACAAAAGCTTCACCCACAAAAGCTTCACCCACCACAAAAGCTTCACCTACAAAAGCTTCACCTAAAAAAGCTTCACCCACCACAAAAGCTTCACCCACAAAAGCTTCACCCACAATAGCTTCACCTATAAAAGCTTCACCCACCACAAAAGCTTCACCTACAAAATCTTCACCAACAGAAGCTTCACCTACAAAAGCTTCACCAACAAAAGCTTCACCCACAAAAGCTTCACCCACTACAAAAGCTTCACCCACAAAAGCTTCACCCACCTACAAAAGCTTCACCCACAAAAGCTTCACCCACAACAAAAGCTTCACCAACAATAGCTTCACCCACAAAAGCTTCACCCATGACAAAAGCTTCACCTACAAAGCTTCAACACAAAAGCTTCACCTACAAAAGCTTCACACTATCTTGATCAAGATAGTGTGAAGCAAAATCAATTCATGGTACCCAACAAAGCTTCAACCTCAAAACTTCACCTACAAAGCTTCAAGTTTCACCTATAAAGCTTAAAATATATATATATATATATATATATATATATATATATATTCGGAAATTTAAAAATTCAAAAATTCAAAAATTCAAAAATAAAATAAAATAAAATAAAAATCGAAAAAAAAATGGCTAGGTCTCCTCTTCTTTGGGCCTAACAACTTTCATAACAAATATATATATATGAATGAGGAGTTTTGGGCTACCACTTAGAAAGGAAAATGGTGAAGTTTTGTTATTTTGGAAACTTGGCTACTAGCAAGACACCTCATTCATCAACTCCCTCGGCCGAAGACTTGGGGGACTCCTACCATATGTTACTGCACCTTGATACTCGGAAGTCTCACGACCACTCAGTGACTTGGATTTTTTCAAGTCTCCAACAGAGAAGTTTTCCTCACTCGGGAAATTAAAGGAGCACTACTTCAACCTACATGCTTCACTCACAAAGCTTCAACATACAAGATTCAACAAAAGGAAAAATTCAAAGAACTTAGTGAAGAAGGCCTTGGTGTATTTAACACAATACGTTGAAATGAAGTAAAGCTTGTTTATTGATATCTCCGATAAGTTACAAATATGTGCATATACATGAATCAAAATAAACAAACAAGAGTGAGCCTTCACAAAGGTTGCTCAGGAGAAGTCTCAGCAGTCGGCAGAGCCCCAAAAAGAGGAGGCACCAGAGGGTGATTATTCGGAGCCTCAGTACTAGGCAGAACCTCAGAAGGAGGAGGCACCAAAGGTTGATCATTTGGAGCTTCATTACGCGGTACAGCCCCAGAAGACGAAGACAATAAATGCCTTTGGAACAAACCCACAAACCTCTGATAATCAAGTAAAATCTGACCATCAGATTCCTGCAGTTGGTCGAGCTTCCTCTTCATGTTTGTAGCATAGTCATGTGTGAGCCTATGCAACTGTTTATTCTCATGTTTGAGCCCTCTGATCTCCTGTTTCAGACTTATCACTTCAGCCGCCAATGATTCAACTTGGCGGGTTCGAGCAAATAGGTGTTGGGCCATATTAAACACAGAGAGCCAAAGAATCCTTAACATCCAACTCATCAGACCGTTTGGAAAGTAGTATGTTATCTTTGGGAGTTAGAAGGTTCCTAGCCACCACCGTAGCGGTCATATCATTCTTCATCACAGAGTCCCCAACGGTAAGATGACCAGTAGGGGATAAGAATGATAGGCGCCATATGTTATCTTGAGAAGGCATGGCTACCTTTTCACCAAAGTTCAAGTCAAAACGACGGTCGAATGGGCCAGACATTCTCAAAAATGATGAAGGAGAAATGAGGTGCAATAAATCTCTGAAGTAAGGGGAATCCTGCAAGCAATAACTCTCTGAATATACTTCTTGCACATAATTGGTGCCCTTATAAAAGAAAGGGCAACAGGGCCGTTGGTTCAAAAATCGAAGAGGCACCACTCTCCGGATTCCGAAGAGGCATCACTTTTCACACACAACATCAGCTCATCGGGTACCCCAGATAACTTTGCCAAAAATCTCTGACAAAGTTTACACACATAAATCTTGAAGGTCCAACTACCCTACTATTACCCACAAGGGTAAAGGAACAGCACCATTGCTTGATAACTAGAAAGTCCCAATGTGTGTCAACCTCCGTGCTCCGTGGCAAGGCAAACTGGCAAAAATGCCCAATCTTTACTCACATTCGAGAAAACACTCCCAACAAGATTGATTGCTCAAAAATTGAAGAGGCACCGCCCTCCGAATCTCGAGAGCCAGACTCCCAACAGGATTACTTTCTAAAAAATCGAAGAAACACTGCTCTCCGAATCTCAAGAGTCAGACTTCCAACAGGATTGCTTTCTCAAAAATCGAAGAGGCACCGCTTTCTGAATCTCGAGAGCCAGACTCCTAACAGGATTACTTTCTCAAAAATCGAAGTGACACTGCTCTCCGAATCTCAAGAGTCAGACTCCCAACAAGATTGCTTTCTCAAAAATTGAAGAGACACCGTTCTCTGAATCTCGAGAGCCAAATCCCCGACAGGATTGTTTGTTCGAAAACCGAAGAGGCACCGCTCTCCGAATTTCGAGAGCCATATTTCCTTGGATAAAGCTTGTCTACAATCTTCACACGCAACATCAGCTTTCCAGATAACATAGACCACTTTTTCAAAATTCTCTGACAAAGTTAAAACACGTGAAGCTTGCAGCTCCCACTACATTGCTATGACCAAGAAGGGTAAATGAATAGCACAACTACTTGTTGTTAGGGAGACTCCTATATATGTCAACCTCCATCCTCCACAGCCAGGCAAACCTGCAAATAAAAAAAAATGCTCAACTTTTTTTCACATCCGAGAGGGCACTCTCAACAGAGTCTCTCGAAATACTCAGCTTATTTTCCTCTCGATAATACCTCTGCAAACAAGCCACACCAGAGCAAGAGTATCTCATATCATCAGCGTTAAAAGAAAGAGTATCCCATATCATGCTTTTTCCCTGTCTTTTCCTTTGGCCTTGTTCTTACCTGCAAGACAAGGAGAAATAGAGCAATCAGTCAGCACTTGGAATCAAGCTTCCAGTCAGGAACTGACTGCCTGGAACCCTTTGCCTGATTACTTACCTGGCATTGCTATCAAGTACTCATCTTCGACATCTTATGCTTCCAGAGAAGATACCACATCTACCTGAGGAACATATAGGGCAAGTGAGAAGGATACAAGGAGCATATGGAGACAATCGTAACAGAACACGTGCTGATACATCCAGTACTTTGTCAACAACAAAAGTATCCCATATCATCAGGGTCGAACATACTCTAGATTTGATGGACTTGTTTTGACCCTCAAATTCTTGAGTCGGCCTTATAATCTGGAGGAAACCAGAAAACCCTCCAGCCAAGTTCAAGAATAAGCATGTGGAAACTTACTTCTTCAAAAGAAAAAGTATCTCATATCATCTCTTCTCCATTTGCTTCTCCTTATCCTTGTTGTTGTTTACGACACAAGGAGAAGGAGAACAATCAACCTGAAGCCGAAGTCGAACCTCCGATCCAGGTTGCTTGCTTGGAAGTTTGATTGCTTACCTTATCTATTACCTCCTTTGGCAAATCTCCTAGCTCGGTAACTTAGGGGACTCCTACTACATGGTTTGTATCGTGCTTGACCAAGCCTGAAACTACAAGTAAGCTTCAAGTCAAATTGATACATTACCTTGTGCATCTCCACCGGTTAAAGATACCACCCCTGGATGGAGGAAAAGTACTTCCAAAGAAGATGCCACATCTACCTATAAGACAGATAAGGCAAGTGAAGACGATACCACACTTCGGTACTTAGAAGTTTCGTGATTACTCAGTGGTTTGGATTTTACAAGTCCCCA
Organism: Malus domestica; assembly: GCF_042453785.1. Lineage (NCBI taxonomy): Eukaryota > Viridiplantae > Streptophyta > Magnoliopsida > Rosales > Rosaceae > Malus > Malus domestica. The sequence goes on from NC_091669.1 coordinate 19,816,448, forward strand.
ACCGAGAAGCTTCCCTCACTCAGGAACTTAGGGGAGCACTATTTGTACCATACTTGACCAATCCCGAAACTACTGAGCATCAGTCAACGTTACACCGTCAAGGACCCAAAAGAGTTTCCCTCCAACCAGGAGGCCAATCATAGCGCGACACGTGTCGACATCAGAAGCCAATCATAGCATGACACGTGTCAATGTCAGAATGAAACTAGAAACTCTCTTCTATAAATAGAAATCATTCTCTCACAATATTTTCTAATGTCATTTGTACTAAATCATTCACTAGTACTCACTGAAGAAGAGCTTGAACCTATGTACTTATGTAAACCCTTCACATTAATGATAACTCCTCTACTTCGTGGACGTAGCCAATCTGTGAACCACGTACATCTTGTGTTTGTTTCCCTGTCCCTATCCATTTACTTACTTATCCACACTAGTGACTAGAGCAATCTAGCGAAGGTCACAAACTTAACACTTTCTGTTGTACCAAAGTCCTCACTGATTTTGTGCATCAACAGAGTCCATTATCATTTTAAACTATATAATTAATGTGTTGAAATTCTACATATTTAATTTCCAAGTACACCCCTAATTAATCTACCAGCATTCTTCCCAACCCTAGTTACTTTAGTCCTTCCACTTCCTCTTCTCTTTTTTCTTCTTCTCATGTCCATGTCCTTCCACTGATGGATTGTTAAAAAAAGTTGCAAAAAATGAAACCAATCTTGAAACTCATTTTTTCCTTCTCAAAATCAACCAATCTACTCACTCGAATCACACTAATCAAACTAAAAACTCAGACTTGTTATAAAAAAAAAAGTGTGCCTGATCATCATTGAGAGTTCGTCTCCTCTATGTATCTGCCATTCAGAAGGGAAGGAAGGGTAGATGGGGGCAAATCAAGGGATGGGGAGAGGAAAGATCAAGGGTGGGACTACGAGGTTGGAGGCGTCGTATCCCATGAATTGGTTGGTCATAGATGGGTAGAGGAACATGGAGTAGTGCCAAACGGCTAGGTGGTGGTGCATAGTGGTGGGTTTTTAGTACTTCAAAACAAAAACATAAAAGTAAAATAATAATAAAAAGTATTTGATCAATAAAAACGGCGGGAATTAAAAAAAAATCAAGGGTATATGAGGAAGTTAAATATCTAAAATTTCAACACATTAAATATAGAGTTTAAAGTAATAGTGGAGTTTACATGGCAAGAAATGAATAGGAATGGCAAGTGGGAAAGGCAAGTGGAAAAGGCAAGATAGAAAATAGCTAGCATTCTTCATATTTTAAATAAGATAATGTTAGGGAGATCAAATTTTTAAGGGTAATGCTAAGAGACCAATTTTTTTAACCAAATGATGTGGTTGTTAATTGATTATTAATTAAGTGTCAATTAACGTGCTTGTTTCTCATCGGTAACACATGTTTAGTTTAAAATTTTGGCCTCTCTAGGGTTTCCCAATTTTTAAACCAAATTTGCAAACTAAATTAATAATCCAATTAAAAATCCAATCATCAACAACCATATCATTTAGTTTAAAATATTGGTTTCCCTTGCATTTCCCTTTTGAATATGAGGCATGAGTTTACAATTGCACCCAACCTTAAGGATGCAAATTATAATTAACCCTAAAACTTTTAGATCATATGTGCAAGGAGATAAATAAGGATAATGCTAGGAAAACCAAATTTTTAAACCAAATTTGCAAACCAAATGATGTGTCACCAATAGGAAAGAGGAAATTGTAGCAATGGCCCCTCAACTTTAACTCAATTGGAGCAATGGTCCCTCAACTAAAAATCCATGACTATTAGTCCCTTAACTTATCAAAACATGTAACTATGGTCATTTTCGTCAACTCCGTTAAAACTTCCGCCAAAAAGAGTTACATGTCACGCACGTGAGAGTGAATCAAGGGCAAATATAGAAAACCAAATGAAAAGAATTGTAACAATGTTCCCTCAACTTTAACCCAATTAGAGAAAGGGTCCCTCAACTTTAACACAATTGGAGTAGTGGTCCCTCAACTTTAACCAATTGTAGCAATGGTCCTTCCAACTTTAACCCAAAGAGTACATTAAGATCAAGCGAGTATACTTCCGCAAAATCCCATGAGTTTCATATAATTCCAAAGAGAACTAACAACGTTACAACTTAAAAGGTTTACACATGCCAATTCCTTAAGAAAGTGGAAGTATGAGCTGTGTAGCCACTATAGGACTTTAGAAACTCATTATGAAGCTCATACCCACTCCCTATAGTTTTGAGCATAGAATGGACGAGTGGCACTGGCTCTACGATTATTTTTAGAGTTTATAATTCCTAGAGATGGACGTCTTTACGAGTGAAATAGTTGGAGTGAAAGTGAATAATTTTTTTTTTCAGTTTTAATATAATTGCAAGAACATTTTGGTTTTAACAATAAAAAAAAAAATTATTGTGATATCTTGTGGGATTAAAATGATAAAAGTTAATTGATTAAAATTAAACATAATTTAAAACAAATTACATTATTATGTTTTTAATATTAAATAACTTTTGCTCCACAAAAGATGTTGTGGGTAAGCTGTTTATATTTTTTATTTTTTATTTTTATTTATAAAGCTTACCCAATGTAACATTTTGGTCGGGCAGTGCAACCTCATTTGCCTTAAGAGATTTAGGCCTTGTTTGATATAGAGGATTAACTTGAATATGACTATTCATTATTCTTTGAACCCAAAATAACATTTTTGGGCCGAGCACATAATCACTCTCGGTCCAATAAAAAAGGTGTCAGGTATTTCAGAGTATTCTCACCAAGGGCCCGACCCAATAAGATTAGGCCGAGTCCTATTAGGAAATGGTTTCATTTGGATAAGGGTGAGTGGCCGAGTCCTAGTATAATAAGGAATCCTCAAAGGCTAGTTATGCTCCAAATAGGAAAAGATGCCAAGAATCAAGGGTTGAATCTAGGTGATAATAAAGCTAGGTTCAGAATCCTACATGAACCAGGTTGGCTGAAGCCTATTCAAATTTGATCAAGGAATTGAAGTTCAAGTAGAATTCTACTTCAACCATGTGGAATTGCTACAATAAATAGAGAGGAGGGTACATCATTCAAAGCCCCTCCAAATCAACACACAAAATTGTCTTGCTCAAACTCTCACTCTACGCGAATCCTCTCAAACACCTTGAGATTTTTATTTTACCTTTTTTCCGCCAACATACCTTCAGTTTAGACAAACAGCACTGTGTTGGCAACCGACAACATCTTCAATTTGGATAAATAACACTAGAGTCGTAGAATTAGTCAACCGAAGAGCACCTTTAGTTTAGATAAACAACACTGCTTCGAGACCGACTGGTTATCTATCCAAGCCTCAGTCAGCAAGGAATCTCCAGATCCTTGTTGGAAGAGGTTATATCTCATTAGCCTTCTTGTTGAAGTGAGGTGTTACCAAGTTACGACATTAGGCATACTAAAAGCCGAATTTGATATTGAACTTTGCAAAAACTAGCAACCTTGTCTTCAGGCGTGTTCCTTCCTCGACCGCAATCACAAGATTCAAAAGTCGTATGCGCGCCCAACACCATATCAACATTCATTCACTTCCTGGCCAAGCTCAGCAAATAAGCTGGCACGCCCTGCATTCAACCGAATGACGTAGTTAACTTATTAGTTATTCAACATGCCCACAACGTAGGCTAGGTGATTTTTAGGGCCAACAATTATATTAAAAACATGTTGAAGGAAGGAATGGATGAGAACTATATTTTGTCCAAGTTGATGGCTACTCATGAAGAAAATATATTTCTATTGATGCCCGCAAAGTGGTAGGATTAAAAGAGGCAACTTTTCTTCATGGATAATCTTCAACTTGAACAAAATAAGGAAGTTGTCATTCATTTCTTCCTTCAAATGCCTTTAAAATAGTAAATAATCCTATCCAAGCCAATCCACTCTACCAAAACAGACTTTTAAGTCTTCTATTAAAACACCCACCACTGAATTATCTACCCTCAACTACTTAAAAACTTGTTGAATTGCTTTAAACTTTACCAAATGGTCAAAAGGGAGTTGGAGACCTTGAATTGATTAGTTTCACTTTCTGTGCAGTTCACTTGTACTAATAGGACCAGCTTAATTAGTAGGTCCAAAAAAGTTGCAAGCAGCACCCAACATCAAGAAAAATCCAACAAAAAAGTTATACATTTGTTGATGGAATGTTTGAGATCGGTGACACGGGAACTCATGGCAGAACAAGTTACTGAAACTAGGCATCATAAGTGCATATGTTTTCAAATCCCATGTACTCTTTGTTCTCAATCTTTTCAACCATACTCGCTATCCCAACCCCACCTGTTTCAAAACAAATCAATCATCCATCAATCTTGAAGCAGAAATGTAACGAAACTGAATTCAATATCTGACAAAAATACGGGTCCGTTTGGTAACTTTTTTTAGGGACGGATACATACCTAGTGATATTGCACTCACAAAGATTGTGGAGGCTAGAATGAAGACAATTATGGATGCTCTCCCTAATACACTAATCACCTTTCTCACCACATGTTGCCCTACCAGGGCAGACAAGCTGGCCACGAGAGCAAAGTACAGAGCTGCAATGGAAATTTAACAATGACCAAAAGGCTTCCTACCGTTTAACATTTTATTTAACAGAAACTTGACGATAAGGCTGGGAAGTTACCATAGGGAACTGGAAAACGTTTGAGGAGATAGTACTCGACAACGGACATTGATGCAGAAAATGTCATGGCAAATGTGGCAGTGGCACTTGACACCTGCAGAACGATATATAATCAACCAGCGAGGCAAGAAAGAAAATAATCTTCATGCATACCACGAAAGGGCTGGTGTGTCATATATAGTCTTAGGATCACATACAACTTATCACTAAGACCCTAAACAGAATTATGTGAAGGCATTAAAGATAGAGAGTATGAAAATTACCTGAGGTGGGAGTCCCAGCTCAAGAAAAAGAGGGCCTAAAATGAAACCACCACCAAGACCAAGCAATCCACCAACTATACCAGCTGTGATTCCACCGCCACAATAAAGAAAAAGCTGACGGACCTTCCAATCTGTGCCTGATTCTTCCATGGATTCAATCACTCTATGGCCCTTGTACAGGTTAACTGCCTCGTACGTAGATACTCCCAAAGCCACGGGGATCTAGAAATTTTGTTTAAGGAAGAACAAAGCTGAAAATGACACTTTTGAAACCACAATTGAATTCATTCAAGCTCGTAAGGGGGCATGTATTTCAAGAGCAGAATATGGAAAGTAATGTTTTCTTGTTATGTAGGGCATGGAAGGTACCTGCAAGAGATTTAATACCCAATATTCTGCTGAACAAGTTGTCGTATAATTCTGCCAACAACAAACAAGTTTCCCATGAATCCAGTTTTTAATGCATAAACTTAAGGCGAATGCAAAATCATAAGCTTTTAAAGAAATCAACCACATAGAGATAGATATATATACCTTCGCGATCTGCAATGCAAGTATTATGACCCAGACAGCAACAAGAAGTAGTAATTCCTTCCAGTAAACATTCTCCATAATAGAAACCTGAAAAGGTTAGAGAAGTCAGTCATGCGTAAATGGAAGTTCAGGCAACCAAAATCATACCTCTATTCTTTTGGACTCCTTGGTGGCTAATACACTGCTTAGGCCACTAGCTAGAGGTCTGTATTCAACTTCATCGTCACTAGAACTACCTAAATCAAAAATATCGGCACATTAACCGGTATAGGTGAAAGATTACCAGTTCAAAGCTACAATGATAAGATCAACTCACCATTTGACTGCATTAGTCTGGCAACCTCCTGAAAAAAAAAAAAAAAATCCAAACAAACAAACAGTCAACGGAATTGCAGAGTTTGATTAAGTCAAACATTATAAAAATTAATGTAATGAAAACTTTCTAGTCGACCTTTATTAATATAGTTTCTTTTTTCCATGTTTCGACTCCCTTCAAGAATGCCTTAGTTGATGTGCCTGCAGGTCGTCACATACTTAAACAAGTTGTCCGAGATGAAACAAGAAATTTCATATAATTCTTACCTATGAAAAAGATCATTAGCAACACTGTGATCATCCAGTTAGCAAATATCACATTGAAAGATACTCCAATACTGATCCCAAGCATCAGCATTGGCTGGACAAGAAGTGCCAGGTCATAGTCGATGATTGGAAGGTCAAGTGTAGGATGCCTTAGCCTCAAATTGTAGAAAACAGTTGCAGCTGCTCCGCCTGTGATCATACCTGAACAACCAGATTGAAGCACAAACGTTGTTACATTTGCAAGGTGAAAGAGGTAAATATTGACCTATATATCAATCTAATGGATGGTGATATAATAAGGCAATGACACACACATCATTTGGTGAAAGAAAATATAAACTAGGATGATCTTTGAGGTGCCAAGTGATTATAAAATCCAAAAAAAAAGAAGCGCCTATTGCAAAAGAACACAAAACAAGGAGGGAAAATTTGTGAGAAAGTACTTACAGTTGGATATTGCCGTTGATGATTTCTCATCAAATCCGATGATCAAAGTGAGCATTGGAACGAAAATGCCTCCCCCACCAACACCTCCAACGGTCCCAAATGCAGCCCCAATGAATCCAATTATAGTGCCTACCACAATTCTCCAGTCGAATTTCATTTCCTGCATATTTCAGTTCGGCCAAATCATATGTAGGTCCAGTTTCAAACAGTCACTAACCAAAAAATTGGAGCTTTGTTGAACTATTTTAAGAACACTAATCAATCAAATGAATCAACTATTCGATTTTGTACACAATTTAGGTTACAATCGGTTTTATGAAGGAAAAACTGATAGAAAATAACATTTCAAGAAATATTAAATAGGAAAAACTGATCACGAAGGGAAAGAAAATCCAGACTTACAGGCCAAACGTGCTCATACCCCAATCGACCCCTTTGCCACAGAAAGTTTAACATTCTGTTCAAGTAATGTTGCGTCGCGGAATCATCTTGCTGCAGAGTTTCTTGTGCTGAAGCAGCTATTGAAGCTAGAACAAGAACACCAGTCACAACAATTGCTGCCCACCTTAGATCCCGAAACCGAAATCCAACTTCATCAGCCATCTGATTTCTTCAACCCCACAAAAACAAAATGGAAACTTCCCCAAAACCTAAACCTCAGAGCAAATCGGAACTCGAAACGATACGCCAGTCTGTATATAAAGTTGGGGATGATGAAAGTACGGAGAAACTTCTTGCCTAAAAGAACCAAGAAGGAACTCTGCTCTGTCAAACCCTTGCTCTCTCCCCCTCTCTATCTGTCATCAATCTCTCTCTCTCTCTCTCTCTCTCTCTCTCTCTCTCTATAGGTGATATATAATCTGTCCTACAGTCCTACTACATCTTTAAACAGGTGGTGTGAGAGAGCAGCATCTATCTTTTGTTTTGCTTGTTTATACTGTTCTTATTTTTAAGTTCAAACTTCAAACAATAAACCCGCTTCTCTTTCCAAATAATAACAAAAAAAAATTAATAATAATAATAATTTGGTTTATTGGGCAAATCTGCAAGATTTGGATCTCATCTACTCTTTGTGATTTTGTTAAGAGTCTAGGAATAATCGCATTCTATCTATTGGAAAAGGATTCTCGCCGATTCCTTTTTCTAAGAATCCAGGAATTTCATAATCGTGACCGTTCATCGTATATCGTGCGATTAGAAATCGTTTATTGTACAACATGCAACTATTAATTATTTTAAATTTTTATTTAAAATTAAACTTAAATAATACTTAACAAAAATTATCTTATAATATACTATAAACAAATAAGACACGAGGATCCATAAAATCCTCCCAAAGAAAATCATGAAAGAATCCTCATCCAAATATGCAAAGTTAACCCCACTCATTCGTGAAATTTACTCAATTAGCTTTTCATTTATTTTGCTTTAATGGGGACCCAGATGATGAAATGAAAGACTGAAAATTTCACCAAAATGAGTCGTTTCACAAACACCTATTAGACGGGTGATGCACTTCAGATTATTTTCTTGATTAAAAAAGAAGTTTCTCTTCGAAATTTGGTTAGACATGTTTCTTTGCATATTTATAAAGTCATCTCCAACCGAAGAGTCTAGAGGGTCAAAGGGCCGAAAATAGTTCGAAAACTGTCTCCAACCGAGGGCCAGGCCAGAGGGCTGTGGAATCTGAGAGGGTCCCACGGAATCGGAGAGGGCCAAAGGGCTGGCCATTTCTAGCCAGCCAGCCCCAGGTTGGCCAGATTTTTTTTTAAATGTGTGAGATTTCCCGTCGGTTATAACCGACAGTAATACATTTATACTAAATAATATAAATGTATTCCTAACCGACAGTAATACATTCATATTACTTAATATGAATGTATTACTGTCGGTTATCACCGACATGAATGCTTTGAATTTTCTTTTTTTTACAGTTTTATTATTATTTTTTATTTACAAAATTTTTCCTATAACTTCTATTTTTCATATTTTTTTTTAAATTCTATTTTTTTTCCTATAACTTTTATTTTACAAAATTTGTTTCATATTTTTTTTTAAATTCCATTTTTTCCTATAACTTCTATTTCACAAAATTTGTTTCATTTAATTTTAAATTCTATTTTTTTTTTCCTATAACTTCTATTTCACAAAATTTGTTTCGTATTTTTTTTTAATTCTATTTTTTTCCTATAACTTACTAAGCCATTATACAACATTAAATTAAATTAAGTAACATGAAACAAAATTAAATAACATTAACCAACATAAAAATTATACAACATAAAAAAACATTTAACAACATGAAACTTAAACAACATTTAAGTTGTAGTTTTTAAATAATGAATTATGTTTGGCCCTATGACCCTTTGGTCCTCGGTTGGAGACGGTTTTTTGTGATATGGCCAAAATGAGTCATATGGCCTTTTGGCCCTTGGTTGGAGACAGAGACAAATATGGTCATGTACTATTCATTAAAATATTAATATCTTAGAGGATCTTAGAAGGCTAGAAGGCGAAAACGAGCCATCTAGCCAGCCATCGGTTGGAGATGGCTTAAAGGAAAACTAATGAAAATAGTTTGAAAACTTTGAGTTTTAACAATAAGGACAAAATAAAATGTAAAATGAATAGTACAAGGATTAATTTTTTAATGTAAAAATATAATTTTTCGTTAAAATAAATAGTACCCAAAAGTTTTTCGTTAAAAATTCCTATTTGTAATTCTATATTTTTCAAGGTCAAAGTAAATCTCAGAAAGAGGTTTCTGAACCACTCTATATATTTATAATTTTACATATATCAAGGCCGACACTAATCTCTAGATTGGAAGATAAATCTCAGAAAGAGTTTCTAAGGCCATCTCCAACTGATAGCTGGCCAGATGGCTCGTTTTAACCCTCTGGCCCTCTAATATCCTCCAAGATATTAATATTTTAATGAATAGTACAGGACCATATTTGCCTCCATCTCCAACCGAGGGCCAGACTCGTCTTAGCCCTGTCACAAAAAACCGCCTCCAACTGAGGGCCAAATGGTCATAAGGCCAAACATAATTTATTATTTAAAAACTACAACTTAAATTCAAATCCAACAGCTAAGTGACATCAACTAGCCATTGGATTTGAATTTTTTTTTCTATAAATAGGGTGGATATTGGGATATAATTCACACAACTTTGAATTCAATCTATTTCAATTCAATCTCTTTCAATTCAAGTTTGCAATGAATTCCAACTTTGGATCCTGTTTAGATTCCAAATGGGGGCCCTCATCCAATTTCAAAACAGAAGCAAAATGGGCATAAATGAGACGAGAAGATGAGGAGTCTGAAGAAAAAGTTCAAGTAAGGCGCAACAAACAAAACAGAGCAGCAGCCATGGTGTGTCAGCCAACTGAGGAACAACCTCAATGGGGTGGCTCTATTGCTGGTCGCTCATACAAACCACGAAACAGAGCGATGACACATGCCAATATGATGAACAACTACTTCAACCTCAACTCAGTGTACACAGAAGAGGATTTCAGACGTCGCTTCCGGATGAGGTGTCATGTCTTCGAGCGTTTACTTCATGATGTCCAACAGGTCAATCCGTACTTTGGACAAAAGCAAGACAGAGCAAGCTGCCCCAGTTTCTCACCTCATCAGAAGGTTACTGTTGCACTCCGAATGATGGCCTATAGCTCCCCAGCTAATTCGATGGATGAAACTCATGGTATGTCTGAGTCTACATGCCTTGATACTCTTGAACAATTTTGTGACACAATTGTTCAGGTTTACAAAGACGAGTACCTCCGCGAGCCAAATCAAGAAGATCTAAATCGGCTCTTTCGCAAAGCTGAAGACCGTGGGCTTCCGGGCATGATAGGGTCATTAGACTGCATGCATTGCGATTGAAAGATTTGTCCCACTGGATGGCAAATAGGCTTTAGCGGAAGGTCGAGAAAGCCAACTATTGTGTTAGAGGCAGTTGCCTTATAAGACACATGGATCTGGCATGCTTTCTTTGGAGTCCCTGGATCTCAAAATGACATTACAGTTCTTGGGCATTCACCCCTATTCAATAACTTGACGGAAGGTAAAGCACCTCAACTTGACTACTACATCAACAGCCGTCAATATAATATAGGGTATTACTTGGCAAATGACATCTACCAAAAGTGGGCGACACTTGTCCAAGCAATTCCAAACACTAGGAATGACGCAGAAAAGTTGTTTACCTTACGCCAAAGGGCATACCGGAAAGATGTTGAGAGAGCTTTCGGTATTCTACAAGCACGGTGGAAGATCATCAGTGAACCAACAAGAGGGTGGAGTCGAGAAAATTTGGACTCCATCATGATGTCTTGCATCATATTACACAATATGATAATGGAGGATGAGCGAGATGCGTATATTGATGGAGAGTCCGATGATGACCAAGAAGATCCAAATAGGTCAAGAAGGGCTCGTGCAAAGATATATGATGGGCCTAATTTGCCCTTCAATCTAAGAACTGGTAGTATCTTTATAAATGAGTACATGAGGCGCTATAGAATGATACATTCTCGTGTCACAAATAAGTACCTACAACAGGATCTTGTTGCACATCTTTGGCCCAAAAGAAGCATGAAGTAGGCGTTTAAGTTTTATGTTGTTAAATGTTGTTTAAGTTTCATGTTGTTAAATGTTTTTTTATGTTGTATAATTTGTATGTTGGTTAATGTTATTTAATGTTGTTTCATGTTACTTAATTTAATTTAATGTTGTATAATGGCTTAGGAAGTTATAGAAAAAAAATATATGAAACAAATTTTGTGAAATAGAAGTTATAGGAAAAAATGGAATGTTAAAAAAATATGAAACAAATTTTGTAAAATAAAAGTTATAGGAAAAAATAGAAGTTATATGAAAACATTTGTAAATAAAAAATAATAATAAAACTGTAAAAAAAAAATTCAAATGCAATGGCTAGTCAGCTAGCCATTGCATTTGAATTTTTTTTTTCTTAAGAATTCATGTCGGTTATAATCGACAGGAAATCCAACACATTTAAAAAAATTATGGCCAGCCCGGGGCTGGCTGGCTGGCTGGAAGTGGCCTGCCCTCTAGCCCTTTGGCCCTTTCCGATTCCGTGGGGCCCTCTCAGATTCCACAGCCCTCTGGCCTAGCCCTCAGTTGAAGACGATTTTCGGACTATTTTCGGCCCTCTAGCCCTCTGGACCCTTTGGTTGGAGATGGCCTAAAGGGGAAAGCATCTGAATGGATGAGGATCATCTTTGGATTTTTTTTGTAGGGATCTAAAGAATTAATTGATTATGTTTTATCTTACATGTATGATCAATCTTGGTTAGGCACTATTTATATTTAATTTTAAATTTTTGATCGTACGATATACGGTAAACGGACACAATTGATTAATTTTCCGAATCCTCACAAAGAGAATCAAACTAGAATCCTAATCCCATCTGACTGATCTCTCCACAGGAAAATGAAAAGAAATAAAAATAATGCTAAAGAGACTAAATTTATAAAATAATTCTTGTAAACAATATGATATAAAAGTTGATGATTAAATTATTACTTAAACATTAATTGACGTATTTATTTTTATTGGTAATACATTATTTAACTTGCATATTTAGTCTATAGATTTAATCTATCTAGCATCATCTAAAAAATCCAATTAAAATACCGATATCTCTCTGGTTATAGCTGCTGCATTCATTTTATTTATTTATTTGTTATGGGTTCAGCAATCTTAAGATTGTGCGTATATGCACCTTTGACCTTTCCATGCGACCAATGGCGAAGCCACGTGAGGGTGAGGAGTGGCGGCCGCCACTCCCCTCGCCGGGAAACACCACTGGACCCAGCTCTTCGCCACTCCCCTCGCGCGCGCCTCCCCGGAAAACCCTGGTTCACTCCTCTGTTTTTCTGGGCAATATACAATCTGCAGATTGCTGTAAATTTTATTTTTTTAAAACCAGGCCAAAACGACGTTGTTTTGTGCCTAGTAAAAAAAAATTTAAAAATTGTGAAACAAAACGGCGCCGTTTTGTTTAGTTGAATTGAAAAAAAAAATTATTATAAAGGGGGACCGCTCCTTCCGCGTGTCGCCCCAAAACCCTAGTATCTGTCCCCCACCCACCCCAGTCCCCGACCCGTTCCTCTTTATTTCCTGATCCCGTTTGTTCACCAATCAACAGAGAGAGAGAGCCAAGCTGCTCCCCAAAATCCCAGCAGCCAAGCCAACGCCACCAAGTCCCCTTGAATTTCTGTTGAGCCTTCACAGTATCACAAGCCACTCTCCTCTCTCCAGCTTGAGTTTGAGCCGGCTTCCACCAATCACCATTTAAAGGTAAATTTTTTCATTCTTAAATTTATAATCTATAACCCTAATTATTTATTTAATACAAATTTCATTTAATTGGTATAGAATCATATGGTAATGCATTAATATTGTTATAGATTATTGATGTGAATCATATGCTTCTATGATTATTGATATGAAATTATGAAATTATTTTTTCGAATTGGGAATTAGAAGAATTGTGTTGTGTAATGTATGTATAATTGTACATATAGATAAATTGGCATGTCAAAAGCCATCTTTAACTAAACTTATTGGTAATAAGCCACCTTTTGGATGAAATTATGAAATTATTTTTTAGGGTGAAAATAAAAAATTTGAATTCTTGAATCTTGCTGGATGATTAGTTGAATTGCTTACTTGTATTCATATGAATATGATTAGTTTAATTCAATTTTTATTTATTGAATAATTTGTATGCTTATTGGTATTGATTAATTGAATTTTTGGTTGGTTGGATTAGTTATTATGCATACTATAGTAATAGTATAGTCTACTTTAGGATTAAGAGTCTAAGAATTTTTATTTCTTTCCATTTTACAGTTACGTAATGGAACGATACTATAAGAAACAATGTTTAAATCCTACTTTAAACATTTTGGGTAGTCCTTCTCCTTCAAATATACCGAGTAGTCCTCCTCCTCCTTCAAATATTCCAAGAAGTCCTCCTTCAAATATTCCAAGTAGGTCACAACAAAGTGAGGCCACTGAGTTGGATGAAATATTGGCTAATCTTCCTGCAGACCCTGCACATAGACGTCGAATTCTTGATTATCCACCTAATTATCGTGAAGCAATTCGTAGACACTATCTCCAAATTGATCCTTGTCAACCTAGAGACCACATCATGCCAAGAAAGGTTAGCGACAATCGATGTTTTATCATCCATTGGTTTGATAAGTTTAAGTGGTTGGAGTATAGTATATCAAAAAATGCTGCATTTTGCCGTTATTGTTATCTTTTCAAATGTGATTTTGATCAAATGGGTAGCACTGGAAGTGATGTCTTCACTGAGATAGGGTTTACAAATTGGAAGAAAGGACCTGAAAATCTTCGAGTCCATGAGGGAGGTGTTGGAAGTCTTCATAATAAAGTTGTACAGCAAGCTAGAGATTTGATGACAGAAAAACAACACATTGAAACATTTGTGATTAAGCAAACCGATGAAGCTCGTATTAATTATCGTACTTTATTGAGTGCCTCACTTGAGTGCACAAGATGGTTGTTGGGACAAGGTTTGCCTTTTCGTGGCCACGATGAATCGTTGAAATCAAGCAATAGGGGCAATTATTTAGAGCTTATACAATTTCTTTCCAAGCATAATGAACAAGTTAGGAAGGTTGTGTTTGAGAATGCTCCCAAGAATCTTAAGTATACTTCTTCCGATATTCAAAAAGATCTTGTCCGTGCTTGTGCCATTGAAACTGTAGATGCAATCACTAAAGATATGGAAGGTGCATTTTTTTCTCTTTTGGTTGATGGAGCACGTGATTCTTCAACTAAAGAGCAAATGGCAGTGGTATTGCGTTGTGTGAACAAAAAAGGAGAAGCAATTGAAAAGTTTTTGGGTGTTCAACATGTCTCCTCTACAACTAGTAGCTCGCTTGAAGAGGCCATTGAGAGATTGTTTGCTACAACAAATTTGAGTATGTCCAAGTTACGAGGACAAGGCTATGATGGAGCTAGCAATATGAAAGGTGAGTTAAATGGTCTTAAAACAAAGATTTTGAACAAATACCCTCAAGCATTTTATATTCATTGTTTTGCACACCAACTCCAACTAGCTCTTGTATTCGTGGCAAAGGAAAATGAGGATGTTGCCAATTTCTTCATCAATGCTAGTAGTTTGGTGAATCTTATTGGATCATCGTGTAAGCGTCGTGATGCATTTAGAGAGAAACAACAAGAACAAATTCAGAAAACTCTTGATCTTGGTAATCTTGAAATGGGTAAAGGGTTAAATCAAGAAATGAGTCTCATACGTCCATGTGATACACGGTGGAACTCGCATTATGGTACTATAGTTAGTATTATTGTTATGTTTGAAGTCGTGGTGGAGGTGGTTGAATGGATTAAAAGTGATCGCAACCAAGATAACCTCGGTGAAGCAACTAGGTTATTCAAAGACATACAAACTTTTGATTTTGCATTTCACCTTTTCTTGATGAGACTTATATTGGGAATTACAAATGAGTTATCACAAGCATTGCAAAAGAAAGATCAAGATATTGTGAATGCGATGGCGTTAGTGGAAGTATGCAAGCAAAGACTACAATCCTTGAGAGATGATGACTTTGGGGACTTGCTTCATGATGTAGAAAAGTTTTGTGAGGAGCATGATATTATCGTTCCTAACATGGAGGATTTGCATTTTGTACTTGGAAAATCAAGGCGTAAAGCTCCAAAAATCACAAACTTCCATTACTACCGTGTAGATCTCTATTTTCAAGTCCTTGATATGCAACTAAAAGAGTTGAATGATCGCTTCAATGAGGTAAACACCGAGTTACTTCTTTGTATGGCATGTTTGAGTCCGGTGAATAATTTTGCATCTTTTGACAAAGCAAAAATTATTCGTTTAGCCCAACTTTATCCTCAAGATTTTGATCGTATGGACCTCATGAATCTTCCAATTCAACTTGACAATTACATTCATGATATGAAGATGCATAGTGAGTTTTCATCATTGAGAGGAATTAGTGATCTTGCAAAAGAGTTAGTGAAGACCGGGAGGTGTGAAAATTATATGTTAGTGTATAAACTTCTTACATTGGCTTTGGTGTTACCGGTTGCAACCGCTTCGGTGGAGAGAGCTTTTTCTGCTATGAAGATTGTGAAAACACCATTACTTAACAAAATAGGAGATCAATGGTTGAGTGATAGCATGCTTGTTTACATTGAGAAAGATGTATTTTCTTTTATTGATAATTAGCCTATTATGCGACGTTTTCATGACATGAAATCTCGTCGGCAACAATTGTAATTTGTTTGTATTGATTAATTATGGAAGACATTACTATATAAAAAGATTTAGTTGTTGACATTTTTCTTTAACCTTGCATTCTTTTAAGTTCGCCCCTCCCCTCGAGAAATCCTGGCTTCGCCACTGCATGCGACTATGCTACTCTACCATTTCCATGGAAACCTACTCACCACCAAGTATCTACTCTCTCCTGCGAGAGGAAATACATACATGTTCCTATACAACTCTCATCACGCAACCTAAATTGGACGAGCATTATAAATCCTATTCTTATCAAACTCATCATGGGACGTAACCCCTACAATCAGGGGCATTATAAATCACGCTCCCACACGACGTAACATGAAAATCTTTCATCCCCTGTTGTTTGAGCAATATACATCCCGATTGCATGCAAGTTTGTTCTCTCCCTTTTCCACCACATCCTTAATAAAGAATTTTGGTAAGGGTTACCTCCTTCCCTTTGCCCCCCTTAATCTTGATCGGACATCCAACGGAATAGATAGATACAAGGCAAAGGGAAACTGATTTTTCAATTTCAGGAGACATCGAACAGAATAGATAGATAAAGGACAATGCGTGACGAGGTAAAGTGACGGAGTTTTTAGTTTTAGGGGGCAATTTCGGACTCGAATTTAGTTCCAGGAGCAAATGTCAATCAAGGTTGCAACTCTCATATCACAAGCTAACTAAACATTTTTATCACACAGCTACTAGTCTAGTACCTCAATCAAGACAAATCCAAAGTTGAATTTAAAAAAAAAAAAAAAAAAAAAAGTGCAAAATGTAGATGTGAATAGTGTCAAATGTCATAGCTCATAACACTATACAGTCGACAAGAAACACCAAGTAAACAAATTCCCAAAAGATCAAACACAATTACTAAAATCTAAAATCTAAAATTGGGGTTTCAAACATAACCTCCTACCAAAATTGGTCCTCCTCCACCATCTTTCTCTTCCTCCTCACCCTTCTTCACCTTCTCTCCGATCTCTAATCCCGCCAATCCATCCACACAATCCCTATCTCCGCCGCCATCTCTCACATCTTCACCTCCAACGATCACCTTATCCCCTTTCTCCTCCTCGCCGCACGGTCCCGCCGACCGAGTCTCCGGCTCGGCTCCGACCAGCTCGCCGGTCCGATCCTTCAGGTCCGGCCAGGGGTCATTGACGCAATCTTCGAAGGATTCTTCGTCTTCGTCGGAAGTGAAGATCGAGGACTTGACGGCCGTGGCGGCTTTGAGGAAGGCTTCCTTGATGGAATCCGGCGGGAGCGCGCAGTCTTCGAGGCCGGCGTCTTCGAGACGCGGCGGGAGGATGCGGTGCAGTATCTCAGCTCCTTGTTCCTCGGTGGCCTCCATCGTTGAAATTTGAGAGGAAGAATAGCTTCGAGTTCAGAAATCCGTTGCTAATAGCAGGATCAGAAGAAATGCCGCGATCGATGGATGAATGTTGAAATATTGGGTCCGTCTGCTCGCTTCTTTTAAGCTCTCACATATACTCTCAGCTCAACACCTGTCAAGCATCGAAGGGGTATTTGTGTCTACACGTGTCAGCCTATAATGTAAAATCCTTTCGAGGGAAGTTCAACTCAGTTAGTTTCAATCTCTTTTTCTTGAGTAAATTGTAACAATAGTTTCTCAACTTTAATCAAATTGAAGCAATGATTTCTCTACTAAAAATCTGTTATCATTGGTCTCTCAACCCATCAAAATGTGTAGTTATGGTCTTTTTCGTCAATTTTGTCAAAATAAGTTAGGTTGGAAGGTCTATTGCTACAATTGGAGTCCATCAACTCATCAAAATGTGTAGCTATGGTATTTTTCGTTAACATCGTTAGAATTTTGTCAAAATGAATTATGTTGAAGGGCCATTGCTATAATTGGATAAAAGTATATAGATCATTGCTTCAATTGGGTTAAAGTTGAGGGACTATTTCTCCAGTTGGATTAAAACTCCAATGGTAATGAATATTTAATTGAGGAACCATAGCTACACGTTTTGATGAGTTAATGGACTAATGATAATAGATTTTTAGTTAAGAAACCATTGCTCTAATTGAGTTAATTTCAATGGATTGCTACTATTTACTCTTTTGTCTTTACTTCATTTACTAAAGTTTTATTTTTGTTGAACTTTGTTCAAGGTCTTTAGGTTTTAGTGTTAAAAACATTACATTTAATATATTTATATTTATAGCTAAATTTTGTAACATATATTTCTATTTTTGGTTTTGTACCCATTTTTAATTTGCAACCGTTTTTTTAATTTATACTAATTTTCTTTATAGTTTTAGGGGGGGTGTATTCAATTTGAATTTTAATTCTTTTAATAAATCCAGGGGCATTCAATTATGATTTTAAGTGATTCTCTGAAATTCAATGTGTATTCAATCAGGATTTTAAGATAATTTATTAAAATCCTTAAAAATCCATGTGTATTCAATTAGAATTTTAAAGAAGTTTATAATGTGACAACCTGACACACCCCGATCCAGAATGTCCACTAGGACTCCGAATCGAGCTATGCTGGCCGCCACCTAGAAGGTGACGAAGCCATAAAGTGATGATAAGGAAAGATGCGAATAAATTTAAACCTAAAGGTGCCTAAATAACAGAGTGCACTGTGCGTGGGTATGAACCCAAATCACACGTGATGTCAGAGCATAGTCAAGTACAGTAATGTAGGTAGAAACCATACCCACAAAAGTAGCCACCTTAACAGGGACATGCCACGAATCCTCATCGATAAGGAACTTTGCTAGTAGAACCTGGAGGGGAGCAAAACAGAAAACGTGAGTGGGCGAAAATAAAGCTTTTCAAGAATATCTCATTTATCAACATTCATAACCCTTCGCTGAAAAACCTGTATACTTTCCTATAAAATAATTTATATAACCATATATATCAGCAAATATCTCAAATCACAACCCTTTAACACTTTTCAGAAAATATGACATGCAATGCATCGAAACATAATATGGATGCATCAATATAAATCAGGCGAAATGATAAATCAACTAGAGACCCTGCAACTGGTCCTGTACGGTTAATTCTACAGCTCAATATCCAATCCAACCGGAGTCACCAACTGTGACCTGTACGGCACTACTCTACACATAAATCGGAACTACTCGAAGTAGTCTGTACGACAAGAATGGTGTAAGAATACGCTCTAGTGTTTCTCTCATCAACAGCTGTATAATAATCTAAAGTCACCTACAGTCGGAACCACCTCTCATGGTCTGTACAACATGTCGGAACCCTCTATTGGTCTGTACGACATGCACCTACTTGGATCCAAGGTGAGCGTATGGTGCGGGGTGAATAATATAAGCACTAACACCAGGGGTGCAGGTTATGAGCTCTCAACACAAATCACATCGTCATTAATTCATATAAACAATATAAACTCACCTGATACTCACATGTGCGTCCACAGCACCATTTCATATATATGCATCAAATACTAATTCATATATTTCATGTATATGTATGTATGGCATTTTAAAACATGCTTTCATTTAAATCCAATTTCTGGGAACAATCAATAGTATATAGGTATATATAGAAAACAAATGTCCACTCACCTGGGGTCCGCGCTATAACTCCCTAACATCAGAACCAAGGCGTCCCGAACGCTCGGTGCCTAAAACAGTTATCAAACCACGTCTCAGAACTCTTATCTATAGAATATGAAATTCACATAACACACATCCACAAGGGTATTCAAGAATAATGCGAGACTCGTTGATCAAAGGTCAACCGTCGACTAAGTTCGACGGTAGGGTCATAACCCCACATAACTCAATCTGAAAGATCCACAACTTAGATTTCCGATCCGTCACTTCCCAAGATACACATTAAGCTTCTAAAACAACATACTAAAATTTCGTTACGATCCGACGGTTGGATCTCCGCCAATTTCCAAAACCGAGTGGCAGTTAACCTTTTATTTTATGAACTTACAAATCTAATTTGGGAAGATCCATACGTCGGATTTCCAATCCATAAGTTCCTACATTCTTCAAATATTACGTACTACTACGTATCAAAGTTTGGTGACGATCCGACGGTTGGATCGTCGATTCACCTTTTGGCCTAACCATGAATCGTATCGAAATTAAGTCCAAATGATCAACCAACGTTAAGCCACTATCAAAACTGAACTCAGGACATCAAATATAGCTTAAAAATAACATTGGCGGCCCACTGGCCACGTGCCACAGCACGCGCTGCCGTGGGTGGCGGTCGGCCGCCCCGGCTTGCCGGAAAATCCAACTATTTCCAAAAATTACCAAAATTTACAGAAATGAAGATCTCAATGTGTAGAGCAACTTTCATACCTGTGGCCAAGGCCAATTCGGTCGGCAAGGGCTCCAATTTCAACAAAACCCGTCGGAAACCCTAGATTTTGGGTGTGCTCAATCCGTCCTCAAATCAACTCCGCCGTCCCAACCATTGCTTGGGATTTGTTCTAGGCCTCAAGAGGATGCCATGGGTGGTGGCAATTGAAAGAAATTGCTTCGGGATTGGGTGATTCGAAGCCAAGGCCGCCGCACCCCTTTCTTGCGGTTTTCTCTATTTTTAAAACCAAATCTCTCCAAATTTGAGATGGAATGGATAGAGGAAGGGTTCTAGAGTGTTTCCCATGAGGTTTCTTGAAGAAATTCACCAGAAAAACGGGTGGAAATCATCGAAATTACACATGGGTGCCGACCGGGTCAAGAACGGGCCAAGGGGATCCGGCCGATCCCCCGCGTCACTCTCTCCCTTCTTTCCTCCTTTCCCTGATTCTGATTGGTCAGTCTCTCTCTCTCTCTCTCTCTTCTCCCAATTCGGCCAGCTCCCTCTCCTTTCTCTCCCGGAGCTCCTGCATCTCTTCCTCTGGTTGGGCAGCTTGCCCAATCTCTTCTTCTTCCTCTTTTTTTTCTTTCTTTCCTTTCCATCTGCACCATCCATTTCTTCTTCTTTAAATCTGGGCCATCCAAATAGCACACCAGATTTTATAAAGGAAGAATCCATATTTTCTGAAAATAATAAAATTGATCAAATTTCAAACTTTAATAACTTCTTCGTTATAGCCCAAATCACGAACCGCTTGCGCCCACGCGTCCGTAGTGACGAGTATTACGAGGATAGGCCAAGAAAGAAATTCTTAGGTGACACGACACCGTAAATAATCTCAGTCAACACACGTGTCTCGAAAGGCAATTTCGTAAAACCACTTAATAAAATTATAAAAAAGTCAATATTTTCCGGGACGGACTATCACACAACCCGTCCCTAAATTTACGTTTTTATTTGATCAAGCGAATTGACGAAAATATCTCTAGAGGCACGGGCTTTGACTTACGTTGAGCATCGTCTAGAGAAACACATGACTTATTCCTTTAGCGCATTTGTGTAGTACTCGTTGGTACGAACGTATAGGCGAAAGCCGTTTGCGAGTCCGAATTGTAACGGTATAGTTATGGACATTTGAAGTCGTTTTACTAAATTATAGATTTTAAATTAATTAAAGCTCCCACCATGTGGGAATGGTAACCAATCAAAGTTGAAGTGGCCAATCAGAAATTAGTGAGAGAGTAAAAGACCAATCAGAATTTTGTTGTCGATGGGCCAATTAGGCAATGGGCAATGGACCAATAAAAGAGAAGCTCCCAGCATTCTCTTCCTGTGGAAGTCAGCCATGACAAAACCCGGTTTCAAACCGGTGTGAAATTCCAGCCACTTCCACCATATTTTCAGGCAAAATTCACCCATCCATTATATGCAACCTCTTTCATAACCTCCCCTCTTCCATTTCCACCCAAAATTAGAAGGAATTTGTTTGAAGTTTGGTGCAAAAACCACAATGGGTGCCGCGGGAAATCTTGCTCAGGATTCATCGGTTGTGAAACAATCTTTTTCAATTACCACCACCAAAACACTCCTCTTGGACCCAGGCATAAGACCCAAGCAGTTGTAGGGGTGTTGGAACATCGAGGAAGTCGAATCGAAGAACACCTATCTTAGGGTTTCTGGCAGGTTTGAGTGAAATTAGAGCCTTTCTCGGCTAAATTAGACTTAGCCACAGGTATAAAACTTGTTCTACTCATTGAGATCTTCATTTTTATAAAATTTGGTAATTTTTAGAAATAGTTGGATTTTTCAGCCAGTCGAGGCGGCCGACAGCCACCCACAGCGATGGGTGGCCAGGGGGCCGTCGATGTTATTCTTAGGCTAAATTAGATGCCTTGAGTTCAGTCTTGGTAACTGTATGACTTAGGTTGATGGTTGGAACCCAAATTCTCTACGCCACGTTATTGGGTAAAAGTGTGAATCGACGATTCGACCGTTGGATCGTCACCAAACTTTAATACATTATAGTACGTAATATTTAAGGACCATAGAAACTTACGGATCGGGAATCCGACCATTAGATCATAATGAAATATTAGGACATAGTTCTAGGAACATAATGTGAATATTTGGAAGTAACGGATTGGAAATCCGTGATGCAAATCCTCCTGAGTGAATTACGTAGGGATGTGTTTTTTCTGTAAATTATGTATTCTATCGATAAGAACTCTGAGACGTGGTTTGATAATTGTTCTAGGCGACATTGGTTCGTGATGTCTCTATATTCGTGCTAGGAAGTCGTAGTGCGGACCTCAGGTGAGTGGGCCTTTTCCTTTCTATCGTGTATATTATATATATATATATATATATATGATTGATAATTCCACAAACGTTTTTTAAAATCGATTTATGCATATTACCTACATATAATTACTGTGAATGCTTTGAAGTATTAATGTCAACTACGAATGGCTTAATCCCTGTTTAGGGTACGTAGGCAGTCTAACAAGATGTTAGATGCAACCATACAATAAATGAGACTAAATAATTGAGACAATAGCCTTGTTTGGGGAATTGAGCAATGTGAAGGAGATTGGTGGAAAATGTGAGATTTAACCTTATGATTTGGTGGTTAAATGTTGTTCATAAATCAATGTGTGAAGAAGCAAGAAATTGAAGTAAGGAAACGTTAAGTAATGATAGTTAATTAAACTAGTGTCTAATTGGGCTTATTTGGCAACTCCGAGCTTGTCGTACAGGTTGCAATGATAGGCAACTCCAACACTGTCGTACAAGTTGTCCATGAGTCGTACATGTTATAATAGATGCAATTAGAGCTCATTATCCTGCACCCCAGTGTTAGTGCTTCGCCTGTGGCCAAGGTCTAACCTTCACGTGATCGTTCACCTCCTGCACCACACGCTCACCTTGGATACAAGGTAGGTGTCAGCCTGTCGTACAGACCACATTAGGTGGTTCCGACTCGTAGGTGACTTGCAATACTTCGCACAGCCTTCACATGATCGTAGCTCTTGAGCGTATTTATTTACACCCAGCCTGTCAAACAGATCACTTTAAGTGGTTTCGACTCGTGTGCAGGAATTGGTTGATGAGCTATATAGGTGACTTTGACTTACATGCTAGCATTGATTGATGAGATATGGGTGAGTCGTACAGGTCATTATAGGTGACTCCGACTTACGTGCTAGCATTGATTGATGAAATATGGGTGCAATCGTACAGGTCACATTAGGTGACTCCGACTTATGTGCTAGTATGGATTATTAAGCACCTGATTATTAATATTGCTGATGGGATGTTGTATTGTGGTATACTTCTGGATTTACTGATAGTATACAATTGATTTCATCCTTATACATAGATTTTTTGAAACTAAACAGGTGTTACAGCAAGGAGTTATAATGTTTAGAAGATCTTTATTAAAACTTTGTTTTCAGGCCACTCACATTTTCTATTTTCCGCCCTTCCAGGTTTTAGTAGTTGAGCTTCTGTATCGACAAGGATGATTGTCATATTCCAAAATAAGTGACTACCTTTGATGGTATAATTCTTATCTTACTCTACTGTACTTTACCTATGCTGTAACGTTACATGTGAAGTGGGTTCATTCCTGCTCACCAGCGCACTCTGGTATTTAGGCACTCTTAGGTTCAAATTTATTTATATTTTCCACATCATCACACTTTATGGCTTCGTCACCTTCCAGGTGTCTGCCAGCACAGCTCGATTCGGAGTCCTTATGGACATTTCGGGTCGGGGTGTGTCAGTTTGGTATCAGAGCATAAGTTGGGTAGTATTATGTTCATCACACACATGATGTGAGCATTCTTGATTCTTGAACTTAATTTCTGAATCTTTGATGCGAAAAATAAGTTAACACACAAATTAAACCCTCTTTTTATCAATTGTAGTAAAGTATGTAAGTAGGGATCGTTCTAGGCCGGGGATTAGGAGGGATTGCTAAATCACTTGGAAACTGACTTGAAAACGTAAAAACAAAGTTTAAAACACTAACTAGACTCAAAGAATGCAAAACTATACTTTAAAACACTAAAACAAACCACAAGACTCAAAACAGCCCCTAAACACTCAAAACTACCTTAAACACACAATCTGGGCAGTTTTGGGACTCTAACACAAACTTGGACGAATTTTGGTTTTCTAATGAACTAAAACACTTAAAAACATAATCTAAGACAAGTTCTAATTAATATGACTCAAAGAAATAAGATGGGGTTGATTTTGGACGAAAATAATTAAATTAA